>NW_027133002.1:0-554875 GCF_026122565.2 Emydura macquarii macquarii | reverse complement strand
TGTATGCATTTCTGAATTTGTACAGTGGTGTAAATAGCACTTCCTGACGGCACAGGGCTTTTGTATTTTAAACAGGTTGAAGGTTGTGAGGAGCTCACATGTTAGAAATATTGGGGGCATATCGAAGTGCCTTTGATAGATGTCAGGTCTGTGTGCCATTTAAGGCTAATTGAGGGCATTATGCGAAGAACCTGACATCTTTCCAACACCCCTTGGTGATGAGGATAATCATTTGCGCAATGTCCTTTTATGTGAAGTTCTGGTCTCCCACAGCTCCCACAGCTCTGCATTCAGAAGGGGAATCAGGATTTGCTGTAAGAGAGCGAATAATCTGGAGTGTGTGGCCTGACTGCACACAGTCCTCGTGAGTGGCCCCTGAGTCTGATCCTGATCCCCCACCTGCTTCAGGAACAAGAGGAGTCGTTCTAGCCTCGGATTCTGACCTGAGACCCTGGATTCAAATTTCCAACATCACAAAGATTGGGGGGGAGCTGATCAGGGGTCGGGGTGGGTGTTGCTTGTGTCCAATATAGAGCAAGCAGAAGGTGTTTGGAGCTGGGGTTGATTCACACCTTTGTCTGGTAGGAATGTGTATGTCCTTGCTTCCATAGAATATAGAAAGAATAGTTTTTGGATTTTGTGCTTTAAGATAGAATAGTAAAGTATGTAGCTTGGAAAAAGGGCTGGAAGGACCTGATAAGGGCTGTCCGGACGCTAGCACAGCACAAATAGAGGGCAGACACAAAAAAAAAAGCTGAGCAGAGCTGACGACACCCGGCTAAGTAACACTTGCAAGTGCCTACAAGTCAGGATGATTTTGCAGAAATGCTCACTGATTGGTTAAGCTGACCACTAAAGTGACACTTTGTTCACTGGTTGGTTACATACTGATCAAGCTAATCAGTGTGGTGATTAGTCTGTGGATACTTAAACCCCGAAAATCTGTTGCATTTTGGACTGCAGCCTGCTGGGATCCTCGGTAGCTGGACTGAGCCCTTCTATGAACCAGCAGCATCCAAGGGATGGCTAACACTTATCAGAGTTGACTCGGCACAAAGGGCTTAAGGAGAGAAACGTTTTTGGTAATGTATAAAAATACACTTGCTTTAAGATAACAAACAAACATCTGTCTGATTATCTGTCTGTGAAGAATAACTAGGATTTTACAAGCGACCATCTGCTGTAAACATGAAGCAATAAGTAGTGAAATTGTACAAATGACCATCGTGTGTATAAGGTAAAAGGAGTTTACAAACATAGTTTACAAGCGACCATCTTTCTGTAAGCATAAGGAAATAGGTAATAGAATTGTGCACCATAAGAAATGAATACATGCACGGTAGAGTATTAGGCCTTTGTATCTTTTTCTGATTTTGTGTTTGTATTACTTATGTCGATGTACTTTGTTCTTTACTAATGAATAAATATAGGAGCAATATTTATTCGGTTGAAATCTTGTTTGCATTCCTGGTCGGTCACCCCCGCCCCTTGACTGAGGCAACACCTCTGCTTCCAGAGACCAACACTCCTAAAGCTAAGGCCTTTCAGGCTGCTCTGAGTCCATGGCTTCCTCTCTGTGTGTATGTCATGCCTGGACATGAGCAGGAGACGCTAGGAGTTGTGTCTCAGGAATGCAGACAATCTGCAAACCAGTCCTGAGGACAGGAGGCTCTGTGTCCCACAGGACATGGAAACAGGGTCTCTGCCTCTGATGGCCCTTGTGACCAAAGATGTCCAATAACTAATCTTCAGGACCTTTCTTTTCAGCGCTGAGCCTGAGATGCGGCCAGCAGCACTAACTCTTGTGATTTGATTGGGAGTCTCGCACTATTTCCTATTTTTCTTTAAGCCCCAACACATGGGATCCAAAAGCTGCATGGGAATCTCAGCTTTCAAATTTCTTTAAAAAGTTTTTGTTTAAAAGTAAGTTGCACGAAAGCCAGAAAACATGATGTAAGTGGCTCAGAAACCAGAGGCAAATGAAGAAGAACCCCAAATTAGTATATTTTAAAATCTGGCTATTTTAATCTATCCCACGATTTTTGGGGGTGTGATCCATATTTTTTGAATGGGGCTGGTGATTCTTCAGACCTAATTTAAAAGTTATGCTCTAGTTGAGCTACAAGGCACTGGGCTCAGTCCCAGAATTCCCTGTGTAAATCTCTCTGGCCTGTGTCTTGCACAAGCTCAGTATAGAGGATTGTGATAGACCTTTCTGGCCTTAATATAATTGAAAGTGGATGCAAAAAGTCTGACATCCCGCAGATCACTGGCTAGTGGAAAATCGTAGCCCTGAGACTTCGGTGTCTCAGATTTCCTGCCTGTAATAATGCCAATAGTTTACTTGGCACCGGACAAGAGAAAAAGGAATGTGTCCTCTATCCCCCAATGAGCTCTTGTAAGCTGTAGACCTAGTACCTGAGATTCCAGTATGAGGGCCTAGAACTGCCAATACAGATGCCATGTACTGGGAAATATTTGCAGACTATAGACCCCCTAGAGACACTGAGAGACTGATTCTGATAACACTCAGGGTAACACCGATAACTAGAATCGTTTTCATTGCAGGCTTCTGTAAAGGTAGCTGGACAATAGCATCACACCCCACACGTCAGCTTCCAACAACAATAGCTTCAGTGCTTCCATCTTAATCTTGACTGGAGTCACAGGTCACATGTCTGGCTGGTGTTCCTTCTGTGCTCATTGTACCTGTTCTCTGTGCTCAGGAATTGTAGCATTGGTTGTACCATTGAAGCTGAAGAAAGCAGGCAGGCCAAGCTTGAGTGGGTGGCTTTCTGACTCCAGGAGTGATTGGGGTTCCCAGTGGGCCTATGGGGTTGCAACACCATTCAAGTTTGGGCTGGCTGCTCCTCCATCAGGCCAGCAGAGAAGTGCTCCGCCGTTGCCACACCCAGTCTGGGTGACCAGAGATGTGTGGTCTGGTAACATGAGTGAGAGAGACTCACGGTTTGAGTAAGAGCTGGTCTGGAAAACAGAGAATTTGATCCCATGAAAAATTTTGACCCACAGTAAAATGGATGCATGGTCCCGCCTTTATTTCTCAGGGAGAAGGAAATGAACCTGCCCTACTGAAACAATCTGATGGAAATTTCCAGGTAGGAACTGTGTGGAATCTTCCTTCCCAGCCTGCACCCTGGGTCTGAAACGCAGGAAAGGGGGCTGCCAGGGAGAAAACTGACCCTACATAATTATTATGAGTCTATTTTACTGAACTGTAGCAAGATTACTACTGTAAAACCCCATCAGCACCACTCGGCCGCCCTCCTCTTCCCCTTCTCTCTCCTGCGGTGGAATCCCACCATTCTCTCACACTCGGCCTGGGCCCTGGGCTACAGCACATTGAGATCCAAACTGGTTTGCCCAGCAGCAGCAGGTTCCGTTCCTGTGGTTCTTCCTTTTGAGAGTCTGTGCCCTGTTGTGGGCAGTGACCAGGCAGTCTTCCTGAACCAAAGTATTGTTCAGTCTGGACTGTAGGAATAAAGCATCACATGAGAGAATAAAAGAGTTTTAAAATAACATTGAATCATAGAGTCATAGGGATGGAATGGACCTCGAGAGGTCATCTAGTCCAGTCCCCTGCACTCATGGCAGGACTAAGTGATAGCTAGACCATCCCTGACAGGTGTTTTTCTATCCTGCTCTTAAACATCTCCAATGATGGAGACTCCACAACCCTCTTTGCCAATTCACTTCACTGATTAACCACCCTGACAGTTCGGAAGTTTTTCCTAATGTCCAACCTAAACCTCCCTTCCTGCAGTTTAAGCCCATTGCTTCTTGTCCTGTCCTCAGAGGTTCAGAAGAACAATTTTTCTCTCTTCTCCTTGTAACAATCTTTTATGTACTTGAAAGCTGTTCTCATGTCCCCTCTCAGTCTTCTCTTCTCCAGGCTAACCAAACCCAGTTCTTTCAGTCTTGTCTCATAGGTCATGTTTTCTAGACCTTTCAGCATTTTTCTTGCTCTTCTCTGGACTTTCTCCAATTTGTCCACATCTTTCCTGAAATGTGGTACCCAGAACTGGACACAAAACTGCAGTTCAGGCCTAATCAGCACAGGGTAGAGTGGAAGAATTACTGCTCATGTCTTACTTACAACACTCCCGCTAATACAGCCCAGAATCATGTTCGCTTTTTATGCAACAGCAGTACACTGTTAACTCAAATTTAGCTTGTGGTCCACTATGACCCCCAGATCCCTTCCGCAGTACTCCTTCCTAGGCAGTCATTGCCCATTTTGTGCATGTAGAACTGATTGTTCCTTCTTAAATGGAGTACTTTGAATTTGTCCTTCTTGAATTTCATCCTATTTATCTCAGACCAATTCTCCATTCAGGAGCGTCCCCACCCATCGTGCTGCCCCGAGGCAGAGCACAGCAACGTGTGTGGTGAGAGTCGCACACACAGGAGTTGTGACAAGAGACTCAGGCCCAGGGATCCCTCATCCAGGGCTTAATAATCAAACCTAGCTCTTATCTAGCACTTGTCATCAAGAGACTGGCAAATTAAACAGTAATACGAGGTCACCGGACCACATGGGATTCCCCCAAGAGTTCTGAAGTTTCACTCAAACATAAAATTGTAGAACCACTGATTGTGGTATGTAACTTATCCTTTCAATCAGATTTGTAGCAGATGACGTGGGGATAGTTAATGTGATGGCAATTTTAAAAAAATGCTCCAGAGGTGATCCTGGCAATTACATACCACGAAGCCCAACTTCGGTACCAGGCCAATTGTTTGAAACTATAGTAAAGAACAGAATTATCAGACACAGAGAGGAGCACGATGTCTTGGGGAAGAGTTCAGCATGGTTTCTGTCAAGGGAAATCATGGCTGACTAATCGGGAAGAACTGGTAGGGGAAGTAGAAGTGGATGGTAACCTGGGCAGCAGTGACCGTGAGACGGTCGAGTTCCCAATCCCGACAAAAGAAAGAAAGGAGAACAGCAGAATACAGACCCTGGACTTCAGAAAAGCAGACTTTGATTCCCTCAGGGAGCTGATGGGCAGGATCCCCTGGGATGCTCATATGAGGGGGAAAGGAGGCCAAGAGAGCTGGCTGTTAAAGAAACCTTATTGAGAGCGAAGGAACAAACCATCCCGATGTGCAGAGAATTGCAAATATGGTAAGTAACCAGCTTTTCTGAACAAAGAAGTCCATTTGAATGTGGATGGACAATGGGCACCTAACTCGCCTCTGACCCTCCAGCCTCCCCACCCCAATGACAGCCTGTGCAGTCACTGTAGAAGGGATAAAGAGACAAAGGCTGTTGGTCCACAGTCTTCAGGGAACGTGCTTCCCTATGGCAGGATATTGCACCATGAGGGGTTGATGACTAAGCTGAGACAATCTGTGCTGCCCTCTGTTAGACAGGCTAGCGGATGGGAGGGACTGTTACTATGTGTGGAAATCCTATGATTGAAACAAGGATGCACAAGAGCCTGTCCACGTGCACGTCGCGGTCTTAGGGATTCAGCACCAGGCTCATCAGCCGGGAGTAGCAGCAGATGCTCAGGTTCTATGACAATGAGCAGCAGCACAGAAATGCTGATAGAGAAATGAGCAAGTCTAACCCTCGGTTCTTCTTTTCTCTCCGGGGTTTTAGCAGTGCAGGACAACTCTAGCAAGTCTGCAAGTTTCAGTTTGCCATCACAATCTGAGCCTCTGTTATCGGTGAATCATTTCTTCACTCCCAGGGGAGGCTCTTACGCTAAAATTCTCCAGGGTCTGTTTTCTTCTCTTCCCACTGCTCACGGAGCTCAGGGAATTGTCCCGGAGTCCTGGCCAGCCTGAAACTCTGCAGGGACTGCACAGGAGCTTCATAAAGGTCCCTGTCCAGCACTGTGACTTTCAGACGTGAGATTCATACGCTGACTTTCAGGTCGCTGTAAGGAGATTTCCTCTCTGCTGCAGGGATTCCGGTGAGTTGCCTGTCTTTCCAATGTACTTAGTGCTAAGGGCTCAGGAAGAGTTCAAATGAAGAAAAATCTGGGCAGGAATTCTCCAGCATGTAGACTGGAACTGTTTAGTGTTGTCAGAAACTCCATGGGATTTAAATAGGGAGCTAAAGATTTATTGTAAGTCATTGAGACAAATAGTTTCTTTAAGATTGTGTCCTTGTCTCTTACAGTCTCCTTCTATCTGTCTCAGTATTTTCCTTTTTTTGGTGTGTCCGATGTTTTTTCTGGTTCGCTCAAATTTTCCAATTCAGCAACTTCACTGCCAGGTTAATACATGCAGCCAAAGACTCTGCAGTGGGTACATGTGACAGCTGAGATTTCACAACACAAACGGGTCACACAGGGCTTTACAGACTGGCCAGATTCTGCTCTCATCCTCTGCCTTCAGTGGCTCACTCCAGATTGACACTGGCATCACTGAGAGCAAAATCAGGGCCCCTGTGTTTTGAAATCCCCATCTTTCATGCTGGGTCACAGGAAGCCACGTAAACTGGGGATCTTCCTTCAGACTCTTTCAGCACCTTAACTGAATAGCTCTCGCTGTTGCAGGACCTGAAGCCAGGATCTTCACAGCAGAGAGCCTAAAGTTCAACATTAAGGGTGAAATCTTAGTCCCATTCACATCAATGGCAAAACCCTCATCAGGGCCAGGATTTCACCCAAATCCACAGTAAGGGATTTAAATCAATGGCCTGATTTTCACCTGCCATGAGCCTCCAGTGACTCCTACTGGAGTCGTCCTGCGGCCTCTAAGGATGGGTGAGCTCATCTGGACCAGAGAAGAACTGAAAGGAGAGTAGCTGAAATCTTAAACTCACAGCTTAGAGGTTCAAAACAATTAGAGTAAAAATTTGGGTGGATGCGAGAGTCTGCTCTGTCTGTTCCCCTGCGTCTCTGGTTCCATAAAGGATGAGAAACACCAAAATGCAGTAAAAAGAAAAGCATGCCTCACACTTAGAGGAAAGCAGGCAGTGTTGGAAATCTTACTGGGGGAGATCTAGGCACACACAGTGGCGGGACATGTCCTGTCCAGATCGCAGTGGCACGGAGTCCTGAAACAGGGCGAAATAAGGAACGGACATCCTGCCTAATTCACACAACAAAGAGGTGTAACTAGGCCTTCTGCAATCTCCCTGGGCAGGGGTGTGTCTCAGGCTATAATGTAATATGGACACACTGCAGTAGATTGTCTCTTACACCTTCCTCCATCCCGCCCATCCCTTCTCCTGTGATCAGTCCTACAACAGCCGCGTGGCAGCTTCAGCAATTGCCAGCATGGAAAAGCAACATCGGAAGTTGTGTCCGGGTTTCTAACTGGCAGAAATACGCTAAAGCTTTTTGTTGTTTTGAGGAAGAGTTACTCGCTCTGGCTCCTTTTAGTCTCCACGTTCTCTCTCCCCTCCCCTCGGGTCTGTCTCTCTCTCCTTTCCTGCACATGCTGAGCTGCTCCTGGGATTCCCTTCACCCCCGGACAGGCTGTGCACGCTGCTCCTCCATCCCCCCTTTCCCCGGCGCAGCCAGAATCAGAATTTAACCTAGGCTGTGCTGATATTTCTATGATCTGTCACTGTGCACTGTGTCCGGCACCTGGTGCTCGTCCTGGGTGACTGAGATCATTGTGAGTAGCAGATGCCAAGGCACCTGTGCTGTGCTGCTCTTGTTGCACGCACACACACTGCGTTGGGCTTCGGGGGCAGCTACACAACAACAACGAGCAAGCTGGCCTTTAATGGGACAGTTGTACATGCATTCCTCAGGGCAGAGGTTTTATGGGGTCACGTCAGTATTTTTGTCATCTGAAATATTCACCCGTGCCGTGCATGTCTCACGGGATCCCTCAGCTCTGTGAAAAAGACACCAGAGTATCATTTTCCAGGCTCTAAAGTCACATGAGAAAGTTCCTCCCTGATGCTAAATTCAGCACTGTCATGAATCATAAAAAAAATGCCTTCAGTTAGGCTCAGGCACCACCTTGCAGACAAAATGCCTCCAGCTGCCTCCTGTCTGTGCTGCAGGGACGTGTTCACAATTTCCCAGGCCAGAAGGCACCACTGTGATCATCTAGTCTGATCTCCTGTATCGCACAGGCCAGAGACCTGCTCAAAGGAATTCCTAGAGCAGAGCTTATAGAGAAACATTATAGACATTCTCGGTGATGGAGAATCTGCCATGACACTTGGTGAATTGCTCCAATAGTTAATTGTTCTCTATGTTTCAGAAGTGCACACCTTATTTATAGTCCGAATTTGTCTAACTTCAAGTTCCAGGCACTGGAGGTGTCAGACCTTTCTAGGCTAGCCTGAAAACCTCATTCTTCAATATTTCTTCCCTATGTGGGTATTTGTAGATTGTAATCAAGTCACTCCTAAACCATCTCTCTTAGACGCAAAGAGTTCAATATATTTAGTCCAGGGGTGTCAAACTCACTCAAGGTGTCAGGTAGAAATCACAAAACCTGTACTTTGAAGGGGCCATGCGATGCTCTCCACCGAATATTTCAGGCACTCTGCCCATTTTCGGCGGCGCAACATCAGCAGTTTTCGGCACTACCGTTCCGCTGTGTGGGGTCCACTCATTATCACTTTAAGAGATTTCTAGGTGGGATATCCGCCGCCGAAAAAATGAGGACGACTTTCCCTTTTCGGCGGCAGTGTTCTGGAGGGGAAGGTATTGCCACTTTAAGACCCGTCCCCACAAAGCTCTTAAAGTGGCAATGCAGACTTTTGACGCCAACACTGCTAACTTTCGGCGGCCGGGATCAAAGAGGTTCGCGGGCCACATAAAAAAGGTTCGTGCGCCAGATGTGGCCCGCGGGTCGTATGTTTGAAACCCCTGGTTTAGTCAGTCACTGTAAGGCAGGATTTCTAATCTTTAAAGATTCTTCTGGCTCTTCTCTGAATCCTCTTCAGTGTATCAACATCCAACTTTAATTGTGGACACCAGAACTGGACACATTAGTCCAGCAGCAGTTACATCCCTGCCAAGGAAAGAGGTAAAACAACTTCTCTACCTCAACGTGAGATTCCCTGTTTATCATCCCAGGATCACTTTAGCTCCTTTGGCCAAAGGCTCACACAGGGAGCTCATGTTTAGCTAATTATTCCTTCACGCTCCCAAAATCTTGTTCACAGTCACTGCTTCCCACGATAGAGTCCCCCTTTGTGTAAATACCATCTTCCTTCTTTGTTCATAGACACACACATCTACAGAGCTGTATTAGAACACAGATTTTTTGCTTCGACCCAGGTTACCAACCAGTGGAGATCACTGTGAATCAGTCACACGTCCTCTTCATTATTTCCGATCTCCCAATTTTTGTGGGATCTGCAAACATTATCTGTATTTAAGCATGAGAAGAGAAAGGAGCTGCGTTGCTGTCGGGTGTCTCTGCTTATCCCTGTCAGTTAACAAGGCAGAATAAAGTTTTCCCCCCCAATGGACATACATTTTCATTTATTGACTTTGAACATCATCTCTTATCACTGTGCTTCATTAGCTCACTCTGAGGACTATGGCCTAAATAATTTGGTGCCATCTGCATATCATAAAATAGAAAATTAGGGTTCGAATGGACCTCAGGAGGTATCTAGTCCAACCCCCACTCAACACAGGACCAACCCCAACTAAATCATCCCAGCCAGGGTTTTGTCAAGCCATTCCTTAAAAGTCTCTAAGGGTGGAGATTCCACCACCTTCCTAGGTAACCCATTCCAGTGCTTCAACACTCTTCTAGTGAAAAACGTTTTCCTAATATCCAACCTAGACCTCCTCCACTTCAACTTGAGACCATTGCTTCTAGTTCTTACATCTGGCACCACAGAGAACAACCTAATTCCATATTTCCAGGAGCCCCCCTTCAGGCAGTTGAAGGCTGCTATCAAATCCACACTCATTCTTCTCTTCAGTAAACTGAACAAACCTAGTTCCCTCCACCTCTCATCATAAGTCATGTGCTCCAGCCCCGTAATCATTTTCATTGCCGTCTGCAGGACTCTCTCCAATTTCTCCACAACCTTCCTCTAATGCGGGGCCCAAAACTGGAAACAATACTCGAAATGTGCCCTCACCAGTGCCGAATAGAGGGGAGTAATGTTGCCACCTCACTGCTCCCCTGCCTTCCTAGATTGTTAGTAATTATACAATATTTACCATGGTATTTGTTACCAAGTGCCTAAAACCCCTCACTGTGGTTCTCTCCCTTCACAGGCATCCTGAGCATTTCTGAGCATGATAAGTGCCGCAACTCTCTGATGTCAGCTTTCAACCTCACGCCCTCTGACCTGTCAACATTCATCCTAACCGGCATCCCGGGGCTGGAAGCTGCCCACATCTGGATTTCCATCCCTTTCTCTATGTTCTACATCTTCAGCCTGTTGGGAAATTTCACGATTCTGTATGTCGTCGGCAAAGAGCAGACCCTGCACAAACCCATGTTCCTGCTGATCTCCATGCTGGCGCTCACAAACATCGGCCAGTGTACCTGCTTTGTGCCGAAGGCACTTTGCATATTTTGGTTCCATTCCAATGGCATCACTGTGGACGGCTGCCTCACCCAGATTTTCTTCTCTAACGTGTTTGGTTCTATGCACGCAGCCGTCCTCATCACAATGGCCTTCGATCGCTACGTCGCCATATGTCACCCTCTGAGATACGCCACCATCCTCACCAACGCACGAATCGGTAAGCTAGGGCTAGTGGGTTTGATAGGAGCTGTTCTCTTGATTCTGCCAGTCCCTCTCCTACTGCGGAGGCTGCCATTCTGCACCAACCGCATTATCCCCCGCATGTACTGCGAGAACCTCGCTGTGGTGAAGATGTCGTGTGGGGACACCACAGTCATCCAGATGTACAGCCTGGTGCTATTATTAGTGATCATCGGATTAGACGTGCTATTCGTTGGCCTGTCCTACGGGCTGATCATCAGGGCCGTCCTCAGGATCTCCCTCAAAAAAGCCAACCGAAAAGCCCTCAACACCTGCACACCCCACATCTGTGTGTTGGTTATGGGTTGTAGTAGCAGCCTCTTCTCTGCCCTTATAGACAGATCAGGTCAGGTCATCGCTTCCCACGTTCAGGACCTCTTGGCCAACCTCTATCTCCTTGTGCCCCCCATGTTCAACCCTATCATTTATGGGATCAAAACCAAAGAGCTTCGTGACAAATTGGGAAAATACACCTGCAGAATGTGATCCCTGGGGCCACTGACATTAAACCTGTATAACAGGAGGGGGAAAGGATGTCTCCTCGTTAATGAAGGGTGCTTTGTCCCAATTTGGTTGATCTGAGACGTGTGGCAGTTCACAGTCTGAGAAGTTCCTCACACCTGATGTCTTATCAATCCATCACCAAGCACTGCTCTCTCCGACCAACACCTGACTTCTTGCAGTGTCCTCACCCATCATCCCACACCCCCACACACACTGTCACTCGGCCTTTCCATGTCTTCCCGACCCCCAGCACTGGTGGAGTCTCATATGCTCTCAGACCTATTTGCCATCAGTATGGCTGCTGATACTCACCATTCCTCACTCTCCTCCATCTTTGACTCTGTTGCCCCTCTCTGCCATCACAAGGTAGCCAAATCTGCCACCCAGATCTTGTCGTCTTCCCCTTTCTCGTAACAGCAATGAATCTTGCACTGACTGAGTCTATGGCTGTACTCTGGGTATGAAAAGGTGTAAACCTCCCAGCCAGTCTATGCCTCACCAGCTACTCTAACCAGCCTTCACATCTACTTCCACCCCCTTCCATCCTCTACAACGGCCTCTTCCTCAGATCCTGTGGGCAGTGTAACAGGCCCCGGTAGTGCATCTTCGATGAACCTGTGCTCTCAGGGAGCTGGAGATGATCTTAGAGCTGTTGTGTAGGTACAAAGAGAGTTTGGAATGTGAAAACCCCAATACCCTGAGCCCTGAGTCAGAATGTTTCTCCAAAATAAAAAACTGTCCCATTTCAACAGCAATGAATCTTACCCTCCTGCCAGGTCCCATTTCTCCAGAGGATTTCTCCATAGGTCCCATTTCCAGAGGTATAATGTGCTCTGGGGTGGAGAATAGTGCATGCAATATCAGTGAGTAGCTCCCAAATCCCTTAAGGTTTATTTGCTCCTGGAAATTTAATGAGCAAATCCGTGTTCAAAGATTTTATTCTCTGGATCGATTGTGAATGCAGGAATTCAGAGCTGTGTTGCTTTGTGGTAAAAGGTCATATAAGGCACATGGAACAGTTTTGTTTCCTGATGTGGGGTGGGCTCCAACATTTCTGCCCTGTATCAGCCCCTCACAGTTACAGGGCATCCTGCGTCTCTGCCCCCTCTCTGGTTTCTGAATGCCAGATGTCAGCCGCCTCCCATTCCTTCTCCTGGGGTGAAATCCCACCATCCTCCCAGTCTCAGACTAGGCCCTGGGCTACCACACACTGAGAGTCAAATTGGTTTGCCCAGCAGCAGCAGGTTCTTCCCTTTAGTAGTCTGTGACCTATGGTGACAAGAGTGACTAGTGTTGTTCAGTCTGGACTGTAGGAATAAAGCATGACAGGAGAGAATAAAAGAGTTTTAAAACAAGTCTGTACGTGTCTCTCAAGCTGTTCAACTCAGATGGGGACGAGGCAGGCTGAGTGTCTTCTGATTTCCCCAGTGGTGTCTGTGTGTCTGTCAGTCTGATGAGTTTCTCAGCACCAGCTGCCCCACCTCTGGACAGACTGCCAGCTCTGGCAAAAGAAGCTGTGTGACTTGGCTGGACGCCGGAAACGGGGTCTTCACAGCGTGAAACTCAGGGGTTGTCTCTCAACCTCCCTGAAGTGTTTAGTGAGAGATGGCTTTTCTTTACCTATTGTTTCCCTTCCTGCTTGTTTTCCAGTAGCCTGCTATAGAACTAGGACTAGCCGTACTCGTAATATCCCGATATTTAACCCAATATACCCAGACAATGAACAATGAGCCCAAGAATTGGGTTTAACATACACATTCATAATTATGGCAGCTCAGCTCCCTGCTTGTAACGATACCGTTCCAGGGTGGTGCATATTTCATTAATACAGTACAGAGACAGCTAGAGAGAGAGTGAGCAATAGGCGACTTTCTTGTGTGAAATGAAGTTTAATTTCAATGAATACTCATGTATTTCACTTTTAAAACCACTTTCCACAAACCCCCATTGTAGCACTAGAACAGGGTCTGGGCTTACTCTGGACTAGACCAGTGGTTATCAACCTGCGGTCCTCAGACCCCTGGGGGTCTGCAGACTCTGTGTTTGATTCACACCATCATTTGAAATTTTGTAGATGTCCTGAAATGAAAAAAGGTTGAAAACCAGTGTACTGGAGAGTGAGAGCCCAGGGAACGATTATTGTAGATTGTGATCCCAAAGCCTGCACCACTCCGGATAAAGGCTGCAGATTGACAACAAAGACTCCAATGGGAACCAGTCAGATATTAACCCAAGGATAGAAGATCTACTAGTTGCATAGGATTTCCCAGACTAATCCTTGATGACAAGCGAATGAATGCGGGCCGAGAGGCTGCAATGTTTTCAAATTCTCCAGAAATCCAGATGACCCACACTACAATATAGGTCCCCCTCTAACCTGAGCAATCATAACTGAAAGAAAATCTGAGGGGAAAGAATGGGCTTACATGTGTGTCCTTAAAAAATAGTACTTGAAATGTAATGCCAAAACTTTTCATAGTAATACAATTATTACAAACTTTCATTACATGCATGTCTAGGGAACGCCAGCTACAGAGTTGTTGGAATATGTACAGGAAGGAGCAGGGGTAACTTTACTACTTAATGGCCTTTGCTTTAGAAAGTATTTTAGAGGTATTCCAACTACTCTTTGCAATGGGCTTATCGTATTAATTTTTCCTTCAGTGAGCAGTTGCATGACACTGTCTCCTGGTAACTGACCAGAAGTTGTTCCTAACACTTAAATTCAGGGTCTTTCACACAATAACTCTGCAATATTTGCAGGAGACTTTCCAAAAAGTCAGGAGTCAACAGAACCACTGGTCTCTGTTTCAGCAAAGATTTACCCCCATCACCTGTCACATGAGTACGGCTGAACTAACTTGCGCACTCAACTGCATATGAGTGAAATCTGACATTTGCACTTTTCATGCACACCAATGACTCTCCCGCTGAGATGAATTAACTGTTTGTGTTAGCTTGTATTGTGCCAAATATCTACAGAACCGTTGTCTGTGGAGAGGATGGGGTCCTGTAAGGGTAAATAGAAGCCTGTAGGAGGATCGACCTCTCTGGATTCAGTCAACAATGGCCCAGCAAAGCACTGAAGCTTTTCTTGGAGCAATTCTTGGGGTTCAGAGTCTATCACTGGGAGCATTGGCTAAGTGTAAGTAAATAGAGATCGGTTCCAATCGAATTTACACATGTAAATCTGGAGTGACACTGTTGAAGTCAATGTTCCTGAACTCAGAACCTGGCCTTAGCATTTATCATATGTCCTGCAAAGAGGCAGTGGTGTAATTTGGGCTCTTGGGAGTGGAGAAAATAAAAAAAAGGAGGCAATGAAACGCATTTATTCATAACATCGAAGCAGGCGTGATAAATTGAATGACCATTTTCACCATGTGCTTCCCATGTGTATAAACATGATACAATGGGCCGCGCTCAGAAGTGGAGGGCCAGAGAAGGTGTATGAGGGAAGGACACAAATGTAAAATCACACAGTGCTCAAGCAGGTTGTGGAACTTACAATCACAAGAAATCAATGGGACCAAGGGTTTAGTAGGATACAAAGAGGGACTGGTTATTTATATGGGGAACCAGAAAATCCAATTACCGTATTGGGGACTTTTTAAAAAAAGGTTTGTGAGGGCTGTAAAGCTTTCTGATTTACATTATAAAGTATGTCTAACCTGTGGGTGTCAGGAGGAATCTTTCCCTGGGGGAAGGTTATCTCACAGCTGTCTATTGCAGGGCTTCCTCTACCTTTCTCCAAATTATCTGTTACTGGCCACCGAATACAAGGCTAGATGGACTAGAAGTCTGATGAAGTCTTGCCGTGCCAATCTTCTGAACGGTGGTGTAGATAAGAATATAAGTTCCAGAGGGGTAGCCGTGTTAGTCTGTATACAGCAAAAAAAAAAAAAAACGAGAGTTCTGTGGCACTTTAAAGACTACCTCTGCATCTGACGAAGTGAGCTGAGTCTCAGGAAAGCTTATGCCTTCAAAAATTAAATTTCTTAGTCTTTAAAGTGCCACAGAACTCTCCTTGTTTTTATAAAAATATAAGAACGGCCATACCGGGTCAGACTAATCTGCATCTAGCCCAGTATCTTGTTCCGACAATGGCCAATGCCAAGTGCTTCAGAGGGAATGAATAGAACAGGTAATCATCAAGTGTAAATCCAAAAGTATGTTTTTGATGATCTTCCTTCAACTTCTACAAGTCTCTAGACTTGCATTGAGAGCAGAATGATTTCTCGTTTAATATCATCTAGTCTCCTGTTATTTCTCTTTTCAAGAAGCAAAGTTCAAAACTCCTCAGACCTTCCCAGTGCATCATGTCAGCTGTCAATGACACCAAATTCCAACCTGCTGTGTTCCTTCTCACCGGAATACTTGGGCAGAAAGATGCCCATGTCTGGATTTCTATCCCCTCCTGCTTAATGTATGTGATTTCCATATTAGGAAATTCAGTCATTCTATTCATTGTAAAAAAGGATCCAAACCTCCATGAGCCCGTGTAACTTTTCCTTTCCATGTTGGCTATCACAGACCTTGGCATATCGATATCCACCCTACCAACCATACTGAGCATATTCTGATTTCACTCTAGGGAGATCAGCTTTGATGCCTGTTTTGCCCAGCTGTTCTTCATCCACTTGCTTACGTTCACTGAATCCTCCTTGCTCTTGTCTATGGCCTTTCACCGTGTTGTTGCGATCTGTAGCCCTATTTGCTGGTCCCACCCCTGATTAACCCAATTGTGTACAGTGTGAAAACCAAAGCCATTCGTGCAAGGATATTCAGGGTGTTGGTTAAGTGAAGGGTCAGTTCATCACCCGGCTCCAGCGCTGATGACACGGGAGATGAAAATCATGAGCCACCTTTTCCATCCTAGACACTTCCAGAGGACATGGGAGGACATGAGCTACTGATCCCTGTCACCAGCTGCTTAGAAGGACAGCGCACTGGGGGAACGGGACTGAGGCAGGCAGCAATATTTAAACAGACTTTGTGTTTATGTAGAGCCAGGGGACGGGTGGGATAGTATCACATAAAGAGCCGTATCAGTGTCAGCTCAGACTTTAGAATTCCTGTGGATACAGTCAGTACAGAGAAGGAACATAGATGCTTTGTCCTTTGTACATGACCTGTCACTGTCCCGTCTCTGGTTAAACACCCAGGGGCCATGAGAAAAGCTGCAGAGCTGTTTTGCAGTCACAGTCCTGGTGCTTCCTGAGCACTCTAGCCGCTGCGTGATCCATGAGAGCCGCACCAGCTGTGAGTGGGGCTATTCCAGGGGCAGGACCGCTCACCCTTCCCCTGCGCCTCCACCCACGCGCTTGTAATGGAGTCATTTCCGAGACCGGATTAAAGCGGGAGCCTTAAGGGAAGCCATTCAGGCAGCCTCTGACCCCATTGACCACTCTACACAAAGCACCCCCAACCCACTGTCCTGATCAGGAACTCTAAGAGGTAAAAACTCTTCTAACTTTTCTGCTTCTGTTGCACACAGCTGTGCATGGTCCTGTCACACGTAAAAACGTCCAGTCCCTTTGTTGACTTCTCCTAATCTCCTAAGCAACAGTACCTGTTGGCCGGAATTTCCAATGTTAATTATGCATAGTTTAAATAAAATCTTAAGTACTCAAACTCACTCGATTGTTCTGTGTTCTGGGTTTAGAGCAGAATTTATTATTATTTTTAAGCCCTTGCTAGGGCCAGGCGTGTGCCTGTTGTTGTGAAGCGCACAAAGCAGAATAGCATCCCTGGCTACCTACAGGTTAAAATAGGCACTTCAATCTGGTATCTGGTGCATTTATCAGCACCAAAGTTGTGCCCCAGCTGGACGGGTCAGCAGTGGAATGGGACACAGTAATTGGCTATACAGGGATTCCTCAGCCAAGGCTTAATAATAGAAACTAGCACTTATATAGCACATGTTATCAGGAGATTGATACACTGAACAGTAATAAGTCACCAGGACCAGATGGGATTCACCCAACATTTCTGAAGGAACTCAAACGTGGAAATGCAGAACTATTAACCCTGGTATGGAACTTATCATTTCAATCAGCTTCTGTACCAGATGACTGGGAGGTCACCAGTTTTTAAAAAAGGCTTCATTACAGATCCGTAAACCCCACTTCATTACAAGAGAAATTGGTTGAAACTATAGGAAAGAACAGAATTTTTATACTCGTAGATGAACATAATTTGTTGGGAAGAGTCAACATGGCTTTTGTAAAGGGAAATCATGCCTCACTAATCTATCAGAATTCTTTGTGGGGGTAAACAAGCGTGTGGACAAAGGTGATCCAGTGGATACAGTGCAGTTAGATTTTCAGACAGCCATTGACAAGGTCCTTCACCAAAGGCTCTTAAGCAAAGTAATCTGTCATGGGATAAGAGGGAAGGTCCTCTCCTGGACCAGTAACTAGTTAAAAGTAAGCAAACCAAGGGTAGGAATACATGGTCAGTTTTGAGAATGGAGATCGGTAAATAGTGGTGTCCCCCTGCTGTCTGCACTGGGACCAGTATAGTTCAACATATTCATTAATGAAATGGAAAAAAGATGATACAAAACATGACAAAAAATTAATCAAGATAGTTAAGTCCAAAGCAGACTGTAAAGAGTTACAAAGGGATCTCACAAAACTGGGTGACTGGGCAACAAAATGAGAGATGAACTTGAATGTTGATACATGCAAAGTGATGCACTTTGGAAAATATCATTCCGATCCTGCATATAAAATGATGAGGTCTAAATTAGCTGTTACCACTCAGGCAAGAGATCTTGGAGCCACTGTATAAAATTCCCAGAAAGCACCTACTCTGTGTGTAGCAAGAGACAAAAAAGCAAACAGAATGCTGGGAATCGTTAGAAAAGAGATAGATAATAAGGAAACCGAGTCACAGGGAGGTGAAGTGACTTTGCTCTTGTTACACCACAGGCCAGTAGCTCAGCTGGGATTAGAAGCCATTGACTTGACCACTGCTCTATCCACTAGGTCACACTGCCTCTCTATACGCAGGCACCTCTGGGTGGGATGCCTGTGGCAGCTGTTTAAAAGCACTCACAACTTCTGCACATGAGTTTCACATAAGTCGGTGCAGTTGAGTACTGGGAGGCGCAGATCAGCTGGGCTCTGTCTATGGCAACCAGGAGCCATTCAGCGTTAACCTCTGTGGAAAATCCTTGCGTTGTTTTTCCCATTTAGCTGGGATGCAGAATCCCATTGGATGATGGGCCTGACTCTTCCACAGCCACACCCCTCGTGTTGCCTTAGAAACCTGTGCAAAATGGGCACAAGTGCTACCGGGTGCAAAGGGAAGCATTTTACGGAGGGATGATGGGGAGCAGGAAAGAGAATCAAACCCCTGTAACTGCCTCCTTGCTATCCCCTCTCTCCACAGCACAGGGGCAGTTCTGGAGTAGAGAGAATCCAGCTGTTCCAGCTGGGAGGCTGGTCTTGTGATTTGGTCTCTGCTCTGCATATCAGGAGAGCTGGGTTTCATTCCCTTTGAGTGTGTGACTATGGACAAGCCACCATCTCTGAGCCTCTACACAAGCAGATAATAGCTCTGCCCTGCCCTGCCCTGCCCTACCCTGCCTCACAGAGGTGGCAAGAGGATGAATGCATTCAAGGTGCTCAGATACTCTGAGGAGGGAGCCAGGGGAGACCCTAAGATCAGGTCTGCCAGGGATCCAAAGAGCAATACCCCTGACCTTTGCCTGTCACAGGCCACATCCTTACCACAGCCTCCTGTGACAGCTGGCCTCTGGGAATCCCAGGGACTCCAGCCCCTGGGTACTTGGGCAGATGTGGGGGTGCTTGGGGTGACTGTCGATCTGCTCCCCACAGTGAGGTTTAGGTGCTGGATCTCTGAGGGGAGGGTTGGATTGTCATGGGGAAACCAAGGTTTCAGGCCATGCACCAGACTCGTGTGCTCAAGTCATTGGGGCTGAATGGGTCTAACTTCCAAACAATGGAGCAACGGCAAAAGGCGTCATCTTACATGGTCTGGCTGGGAGAAAGCAGGTTTAGGGCAAAGGTCAGCTTCACCTCTTGGGCCTGTCACACAGACAGAGCTGAGCACCATGGTGACTGGACCCAGGCTCACACAGGGAGGCTTTGAAATAAGGCTGCTTCCACAAGAAAGGGGCAAACAAATGGGAAGGTGCTCTCTCAGGGACACAGGGAAACAAGGCCGGGTCCCTGGGGCTTCTTGTCTTCTCACAGGTTGTTTGTGTTCCTGTATCTCCAGAGAAAAGCCTGTCTATCTTAGCCTGTAGTGATGTATGAGATAGATGAGTGCAGACATGTGACAGCTGCTTGTTATTTTATAACCATTTTCTCTAATGCTTTGTGCTGTCTGCTAATAAACATACATATTTACAGGACGCTGGTGGTGACTGTATAGCTCTGGTCTCAAGCATTCAAAGGGAAACGACTCAGGTGTCCAGTTTGACTGCAACGTGATAAGCATTTGGCATAGACGAGGTGTTGTACCCAGCTCTAAGAGTGGGACAATTGTGAGATTTCCACCCCAAGACAAGAAAATACTTGGTTTAGATGGTAAAGAGACCATATGTTCTGTTTTTACTGTGACAACTCTAATTCTTCTTGGCTAGCGTATCTTTCTGTTTAGTGCATTTAAGTATTCAGAGTAGCAACTTTTTGAAATTGCATCCCAGATATCGATCCCCTCAAGACAATGATTCGTAGATTCATGGTATTTAAGGCCAAAAGGGACCATTAGACCATCTAGTCTGTCCTCCTATGTTTCAGAGACTACAGAATTACTCTTCTTTACACCGATACGAGCCCAACGACTTGTGTTGGATTAAACTTAACTTGTTCATCAATAAAGCTTCTTTTCCAGGACTTTTCCAGACTTCATTTGGAGATACCAGGACAATTCACCATCTCCCTTGGGAGTTTAATCCTCTGGTTAATCATCCTCAGTGTTAAAACTAGGAGACTAATTTCCACATGCAAGTTTTCTAGCTTCAGTTTTGCACCCACTGGTTCCTGTTATACCTTTCAGTGCTAAATTAAAGAGCCCTTTAGGACTAGTATATTGTCCCTGTGGAGGTGCTTGTTCTCTGTAATCAGGTCAGTGCTCAGTCTTCCTTTGGTGAAGCTAAGCAGGTTCAGATCTTGAAGACTTTCACTGTAAGGCATTTTCTGCAGCTCTTCAATCATTTTTGTGGCTCTATCTGCACCCTCTTCAATGTTTCCATATTTGTAAATTTTGCGCATCCAACCCAAATGCAGAACTCCAGCCCTTGTCTCACGAATGCCATCTACAGAAGTAAAATCACCTCCCTACTTCTATTCCCTGCATCTCATTTTATATTGCCATGGTTAGTTGGAAGAGACAGAGGAGGAGAAAGAGCTGGATGTGTTAGTCAGTGCCAGCATGACTGTGAGCACCAATGTGATCCAGCTGTGAACAAGGCAAACAAGCCCCTAGAATGTATCAGGTGAGACAGAGAAGTATTACGAGCATAATACAAGTCAATGGCGAGCCCTCCTTTGGAAAACTGAGTGAAATTCTTGTAATTGATATTCAAGAAACATGAATTATGACTTTCCCAGGTGCAGAGAAGGGCTCCTGGGATGGTCAGGGCAATGGAGAGCCTGCTTACTAGGATAATGGTTGGCAATGCAGCATGCTGAGATGCCGGGGGCCCCATTCCCAACCGCTTGCCGCTAGAGAGGAAGGATGGGTCAGTGGTTAAAGTGCTTGTCTGGGACTCTGAAGAACGGGCTTCGTTTTCATGCTCTTCCACAGCCTTCTTCTGTGACCTCGGGAAACTCAGTCCGTCCCTCTGTGTCTCCCTAATATGCATTTTAGTACAGCTAACTGTAAAGGTATACATCTAGGATCAAGGAATGCAGGCTGGGGGCTCTATCCTGGGAAGCAGTGATTCTGAAGAGATTTGGGGGTTGCGGTGGAAAATCAACTAAACATGGGCCTCCAATGCGATGCTGCAGCCAAAAAAGCTAATGCAATTCAGGATGTATAAACAGGGGAATCTTCAGCTGTGAGCAGAGAGGTTATTTTACCTCTGTATTTGCACTGGGGTGAGGACTGCTGGAATATTGTGTCCAGTTCTCATGTCCACAATTCAAGAAGGATGTTGATAAAGTAGAGAAGGGTTAAGGAAGTGCCACAATAACAATCAAAGGATTAGAAAACATGCCTCCTACAGGGAGACTTAAGGCGCTCGATCTATGTAGCTGAACAAAGAAAGTTGATCACAGTCTGTAAGCAACTGCATGAGGAAACAATAGTTAACAACGGGCCCTTCAATCTAGCACAGAAAGTTATAACACAATCTAATGGCTGAAAGCTGGAAAACAAGCATCAGTTTTGACCAGGGAGAGTAGTGAGAATGACTTTTACCAAGTGTCGTGGTGGAGTCTCCATCACTGACAATTTTTAAACCAAGACTGGACATTTTTCTAAAAGCTCTGCTCTAGGCATTCTTTTGGAAACGTTCTCTGGCCGGTGCTATACAGGCTGCCATCCCAGAGGCTCACAACCCTGCCATCTGGCCGTGGGCTGTATGCATTTCTGAATTTGTACAGTGGTGTAAATAGCACTTCCTGACCGCACAGGGCTTTTGTATTTTAAACAGGTTAAAGGTTGTGAGGAGCTCACATGTTAGAATTATTGGGGGCATATCGAAGTGCCTTTGATAGATGTCAGCTCTGTGTGCCATTTAAGGCTAATTGTGGGCATTAGCCGAAGAATCTGACATCTTTCCAACACCCCTTGGTGATGAGGATAATCATTTACGCAATGTTCTTTTAAGTGAAGTTCTGGTCTCCCACAGCTCCCACAGCTCTGCATTCAGAAGGGGAATCAGGATTTGCTGTAAGAGAGCGAATGATCTGGAGTGTGTGGCCTGACAGCACACAGTCCTCCTGAGTGGCCCCTGAGTCTGATCCTGATCCTCCACCTGCTTCAAGGACAAGAAGAGTCGCTCTAGCCACGGATACAGACCTGAGACCCTGGATTCAAATTTCCAACATCACAAAGATTGGGGGGGAGCTGATCAGGGGTCGGGGTGGGTGTTGCTTGGGTCCAATATAGAGCAAGCAGAAGGTGTTTGGAGCTGGGGTTGATTCACACCTTTGTCTGGTAGGAATGTGTATGTCCTTGCTTCCATAGAATATAGAAAGAATAGTTAATGGATTTTGTGCTTTAAGATAGAATAGTAAAGTATATAGCTTGGAAAAAGTGCTGGAAGGACCTGATAAGGGCTGTCCGGACGCTAGCACAGCACAAATAGAGGGCAGACACAAAAACAGAAGCTGACCAGAGCTGACGACACCCGGCTAAGTAACACTTGCAAGTGCCTACAAGTCAGGATGACTCAGCAGAAATGCTCACTGATTGGTTAAGCTGACCACTAAAGTGACAATGTTCACTGGTTGGTTACATACTGATCAAGCTAATCAGTTTGGTGATTAGTCTGTCGATACTTAAACCCAGAAAATCTGTTGCACTTTGTACTGCAGCCTGCTGGGATCCTCGGTAGCTGGACTGAGCCCTTCTATGAACCAGCAGCATCCAAGGGATGGCTAACACTTATCAGAGTCGACTCGGCACAAAGGGCTTAAGGAGAGAAACGTTTTTGGTAATGTATGAAAGTACACTTGCTTTAAGATAAACAAACATCTGTCTGATTATCTGTCTGTGAAGAGTAACTAGGATTTTACAAGCGACCATCTCTCTGTAAACATGGTTTACAAACTCCCATCTGTCTGTAAACATGAAGCAATAAGTAGTGAAATTGTACAAATCACCATCTGTGTGTATAAGGTAACAAGGAGTTTACAAACAACCATCTGTCTGTAAACATAGCTTACAAGCGACCATCTGTCTGTAAGCATAAGGAAATAGTTAATAGAATTGTGCAAGATAAGAAATGAATACATGCACGGTAGAGTATTAGGTCTTTGTATCTTTTTCTGATTTTGTGTTTGTATTACTTATGTCGATGTACTTTGTTCTTTACTAATGAATAAATATAGGAGCAATATTTATTTGGTTGAAACCTTGTGCGCATTCCTGTTCGGTCACCCCCGCCCCTCGGCTGAGGCAACTCCTCTGCTTCCAGAGACCCACACTCCTAAAGCTAAGGCCTTTCAGGCTGCTCTGAGTCCACGGCTTCCTCTCTGTGTGTATGTCATGCCTGGACATGAGCAGGAGACGCTAGGAGTTGTGTCTCAGGAATGCAGACAATCTGCAAACCAGTCCTGAGGACAGGAGGCTCTGTGTCCCACAGGACATGGAAACAGGGTCTCTGCCTCTGATGGCCCTTGTGACCAAAGATGTCCAATAACTAATCTTCAGGACCTTTCTTTTCAGTGCTCAGCCTGAGATGCGGCCAGCAGCACCAACTCTTGTGATTTGATTGGGAGTCTCACACTATTTCCTATTTTTCTTTAAGCACCAACACATGGGATCCAGAAGCTGCAAGGGAATCTCAGCTTTGACATTTCTTTAAAGAGTTTTTGTTTAAAAGTAAGTCGCACAAAAGCCAGAAAACATGATGTAAGTGGCTCAGAAACCAGAGGCAAATGAAAAAGAACCCCAAATTAGTATATTTTAAAATCTGGCTATTTTAATCTATCCCATGATTTTTGGGGGTGTGATCCATATTTTTTGAATGGGGCTGGTGATTCTTCAGACCTAATTTAAAAGTTATGCTCTAGTTGAGCTACAAGGCACTGTGCTCAGCCCCAGAATTCCCTGTGTAAATCTCTCTGGCCTGTGTCTTGCACAAGCTCAGTATAGATGATTGTGATAGACCTTTCTGGACTTAATATAATTGAAAGTGGATGCACAAAGTCTGACATCCCGCAGATCACTGGCTAGTGGAAAATCGTAGCCCTGAGCCTTCGGTGTCTCAGATTTCCTGCCTGTAATAATGCCAATAGTTTACTTGGCACCGGACAAGAGAAAAAGGAATGTGTCCTCTATCCCCCATTGAGCTCTTGTAAGCTATATACCTAGTACCTGACGTTCCAATATGAGGGCCTAGAACTGCCAATACAGATGCCATGTACTGGGAAATATTTACAGACTATAGACCCCCTAAAGACACTGACAGACTGATTCTGATAACACTCAGGGTGACACCAATAACTAGAATCGTTTTCATTGCAGGCTTCTGTAAAGGTAGCTGGACAATAGTGATCCTTGCAGTTACATACCACGAAGCCCAACTTCGGTACCAGGCAAATTGTTTGAAACTATAGTAAAGAACAGAATTATCAGACACAGAGAGGAGCACGATATCTTGGGGAAGAGTTCAACATGGTTTCTGTCAAGGGAAATCATGGCTGACTAATCGGGAAGAATTGGTAGGGGAAGTAGAAGTGGATGGTAACCTGGGCAGCAGTGACCATGAGATGGTCGAGTTCACGATCCTGACAAAAGGAAGAAAGGAGAACAGCAGGATACAGACTGTGGACTTCAGAAAAGCAGACTTTGATTCCCTCAGGGAGCTGATGGGCAGGATCCCCTGGGATGCTCATATGAGGGGGAAAGGAGGCCAAAAGAGCTGGCTGTATTTTAAAGAAACCTTATTGAGGGCTCAGGAACAAACAATCCCGATGTGCAGAGAATAGCAAATATGGTAAGTAACCAGCTTTTCTTAACAAAGAAGTCCATTTGAATGTGGATGGATAATGGGCACCTAACTTGCCTCTGACTGTGCTGCCCTCTGTTAGACAGGCTAGCGGTTGGGAGGGACTGCTACTGTGTGTGGAAATCCTATGATTGAAACAAGGATGCACAAAAGCCAGTCCACGTGCACGTCACGGTCTCAGGGATTGAGCACAAGGCTCATCAGCCAGGAGTAGCAGCAGATGCTCTGATTCTATGACAATGAGCAGCAGCACAGAAATGCTAATAGAGAAATGAGCATGTCTAACCCTTGGCTCTTCTTTTCTCTCTGGGGTTTTAGCAGTGCAGGACATCTCTAGCAAGTCTGCAAGTCTCAGTTTGCCGTCACAATCTGAGCCTCTGTTATCGGTGAATCATTTCTTCACTCCCAGGGGAGGCTCTTACACTAAAATTCTCCAGGGTCTATTTTCGGCTCTTCCCACTGCTCACGGAGCTCAGGGAATTGTCTCGGAGTCCTGGCCAGCCAGAGACTCCGCAGGGACAGCACAGGGGCTTCATAAAGGTCCCTGTCCAGCACTGTGACTTTCAGACGTGAGATTCGTGCACTGATTTTCAGGTCGCAGAACGGGGATTTCCTCTCTGCTGCAGGGATTTCGGTGAGTTGCCTGTTTTTCCAATGTACTAAATCATCCCAGCCTTAAAACTCTCTAAGGATGGAGATTCCACCACCTTCCTAGGTAACCCATTCCAGTGCTTCAACACTCTTCTAGTGAAAAATGTTTTCCTAATATCCAAACTAGACCTCCTCCACTGCAACTTGAGACCATTGCTTCTTGTTCTTACATCTGGCACCACAGAGAACAACCTAGCTCCATCTTTCCAGGAGCCCCCCCTTCAGGCAGTTGAAGGCTGCTATCAAATCCACACTCATTCTTCTCTTCAGTAAACTTAACAAACCTAGTTCCCTCCACCTCTCATCATAAGTCATGTGCTCCAGCCCCGTAATCATTTTCATTGCCGTCTGCAGGACTCTCTCCAATTTCTCCACAACCTTCCTCTAATGCGGGGCCCAAAACTGGAAACAATACTCCAGATGTGGCCTCACCAGTGCTGAATAGAGGGGAATAATGTTGCCACCTCACTGCTCCCCCGCCTTCCTAGATTGTTAGTAACTATACAATATTTACCATGGTATTTGTTACCAAGTGCCTAAGCTGCCTCACTGTGTTTCTCTCTTCACAGGCATCCTGAGCATTTCTGAGCGTGATCAGTGCCGCAACTCTCTCATGGAGGCTTTCAACCTCACGCCCTCTGACCCGTCAACATTCATCCTAACTGGCATCCCAGGGCTGGAAGCTGCCCACATCTGGATTTCCATCCCTTTCTCTATGGTCTACTTCTTCAGCCTGTTGGGAAATTTCACTATACTCTTTATTGTTGGCTAAGAGCAGACTCTGCACAAACCCATGTTCCTGCTGATCTGCATGCTGGCGCTCACAGACATCTTCCAGTCTACCTGCATTGTGCCGAAGGCACTGTGCATATTTTGGTTCCATTCCAATGGCATCACTGTGGACGGCTGCCTCACCCAGATTTTCTTCTATAACATGTTTGGTGCTACGCAATCAGCCGTCCTCATGATAATGGCCTTCGATCGCTACGTCGCCATATGTCACCCTCTGAGATACGCCACCATCCTCACCAACGCACGAATTGGTAAGCTAGGACTAGTGGCTTTGATAGGAGCTATTCTCTTGATTCTGCCAGTGCCTCTCCTACTGCCATTCTGCACCAACCGCGTTATCCCCCACATGTACTGCGAGAACCTCGCTGTGGTGAAGATGTCATGTGGGGACACCACAGTCATCCTGATGTACAGCCTGGTGGGGTCCAAAATAATGCCTAGAGCAGAGCTTTTAGAAAAACGTCCATTCTTGGTTTAAAAATTGTCAGTGATGGAGACTCCACCACGACACTTGGTAAAAGTCATTCTCACTACTCTCCCTGGTCAAAACTGATGCTTGATTTCCAGCTTTCAGCCATTAGATTGTGTTATAACTTTCTGTGCTAGATTGAAGGGCCCGTTGTTAACTATTGTTTCCTCATGCAGTTGCTTACAGACTGTGATCAGCTCTCTTTGTTCAGCTACATAGATCGAGCGCCTTAAGTCTCCCTGTAGAAGGCATGTTTTCTAATCCTTTGATTGTTATTGCGGCACTTCCTTAACCCCCTCTACTTTATCAACATCCTTCTTGAATTGTGGACACGAGAACTGGACACAATATTCCAGCGCTCCTCACCCCAGTGCGAAATACAGAGGTAAAATAACCTCTCTGCTCACAGCTGAAGATTCCCCTGTTTATACATCCTGAATTGCATTAGCTTTTTTGGCTGCAGCATCGCATTGGAGGCCCATGTTTAGTTGATTTTCCACCGCAACCCCCAAATCTCTTCAGAGTCACTGCTTCCCAGGATAGAGCCCCCAGCCTGCATTCCTTGATCCTAGATGTATACCTTTACAATTAGCTGTACTAAAATGCATATTAGGGAGACACAGAGGGACGGACTGAGTTACCCGAGGTCACAGAAGAAGGCTGTGGAAGAGCATGAAAATGAAGCCAGTTCTTCAGAGTCCCAGACGAGCACTTTAACCACTGACCCATCCTTCCTCTCTAGCGGCAAGCGGTT
This sequence comes from Emydura macquarii macquarii, assembly GCF_026122565.2. Lineage (NCBI taxonomy): Eukaryota > Metazoa > Chordata > Testudines > Chelidae > Emydura > Emydura macquarii. The sequence continues at coordinate 527,364 of NW_027133002.1, read as the reverse complement.
GGGAATGGGTCCCCTGGCATCTCAGCATGCTACATTGCCAACCATTATCCTAGTAAGAAAGGCTCTCCATTGCCCTGACCATCCCAGGAGCCCTTCTCTGCACCTGGGCAAGTCAGAATTCATGTTTCTTGAATATCAATTACCAGAATTTCACTCAGTTTTCCAAAGGAGGGCTCACCAGTGACTTGTATTATGCTTGTAATACTTCTCTGTCTCACCTGATACATTCTAGAGGCTTGCTTGCCTTGTTCACAGCTGGATTACATTGGTGCTCACAGTCATGCTGGCACTGACTAACACATCCAGCTCTTTCTCCTCCTCTGTCTTTTCCAACTAACCATGGCAATATAAAATGAGATGCAGGGAATAGAAGTAGGGAGGTGATTTTACTTCTGTAGATGGCGTTCGTGAGACAAGGGCTGGAATTCTGCATTCGGGTTGGATGTGCAAAATTTAAAAATATGGAAACACTGAAGAGGGTGCAGATAGAGCCATAAAAATGATTGAACAGCTGGAGAAAATGCCTTACAGTGAAAGTCTTCAAGATCTGAACCTGCTTAGCTTCACCAAAGGAAGACTGAGCATTGACCTGATTACAGAGTACAAGAACCACCATAGGGACAATATACTAGTCCTAAAGGGCTCTTTAATTTAGCACTGAAAGGTATAACATGAACCAGTGGGTGCAAAACTGAAGCTAGAAAACTTGTATGTGGAAATAAACTAAACAGAAAGATACGCTGGCCAAGAAGAATTAGAGTTGTCACAGTAAAAGCAGAACATATGATCTCTTTACCATCCAAACCGGGTATTTTCTTCTCTGGGGGTGGAATCTCACAGTTGTCCCACTCTTACAGGTGGGTACAACACCTCATCTATGCCAAATGCTTATCACGATGCAGTCAAACTGGACACCTGCGTCGTTTCCCTTTGAATGCTTGAGACCAGAGCTATACGGTCACCACCAGCGTCCTGTAAACATGTATGTTTATTAGGAGACAGCACAAATCATTAGAGAAAATGATTATAAAATAACAAGCAGCTGTCACATGTCTGCACTCATCTATCTCATACATCACTATAGGCTAAGATAGACAGGCTTTTTTCTGGAGATACAGGGACACAAACAACCTGTGAGAAGGCGAGAAGCTCCAGGGACCCAGCCTTGTTTCCCTGCGTCCCTGATAGAGCACCTTCCCATTTGTTTGCCCCATTCTTGTGGAAGCAGCCTTATTTCAAAGCCTCCCTGTGTGAGCCTGGGCCCAGTCACCATCGTGCTCAGCTCTGTCTGTGTGACAGGCCCAAGAGGTGAAGCTGACCTTTGCCCTAAACCTGCTTTCTCCCAGCCAGACCATGTAAGATGACACCCTTTGGCTGTTGCTCCGTTGTTTGGCAGTTAAACCCATTCAGCCCCAATGACTTGAGCACACGAGTCTGGTGCATGGCCTGAAAACTTGGTTCCCCGTGACAATCCAACCCTCCCCTCAGAGATCCAGCACCTAAACCTCACTGTGGGGAGCAGATTGACAGTCAACCCCAAGCACCCCCACATCTGCCCAAGTACCCAGGGGCTGGAGTCCCTGGGATTCCCAGAGGCCAGCTGTCACAGGAGGCTGTGGTAAGGATGTGGCCTCTGACAGGCAAAAGTCAGGGGTGTTGCTCTTTGGAACCCTGGCAGACCTGATCTTAGGGTCTCCCCTGGCCTCCCTCCTCAGAGTATCTGAGCACCTTGAATGTATTCATCCTCTCACCACCTCTGTGAGGCAGGGTAGGGCAGGGCAGGGCAGAGCTATTATCTGCTTGTGTAGAGGCTCAGAGATGGTGGCTTGTCCATAGTCACACACTCAAAGGGAATGAAACCCAGCTCTCCTGACATGCAGAGCAGAAACCAAATCACAAGACCAGCCTCCCAGCTGGAACAGCTGGATTCTCTCTACTCCAGAAATGCCCCCTGTGCTGTGGAGAGAGGGGATAGCAAGGAGGCAGTTACAGGGGTTTGATTCTCTTTCCTGCTCCCCATCATCCCTCTGTAAAATACTTCCCTTTGCACCCGGTTTTTACGTGTGACAGGACCATGCACAGCTGTGTGCAACAGAAGCAGAAAAGTTAGAAGAATTTTTACCTCTTAGAGTTCCTTATCAGGACAGTGGGTTGGGGGTGCTTTGTGTAGAGTGGTCAATGGGGTCAGAGGCTGCCTAAATGGCTTCCCTTAAGGCTCCCGTTTTAATCCGGTCTCGGAAATGACTCCATTACAAACGCGTGGGTGGAGGTGCTGGGGAAGGGTGGGCAGTCCTGCCCCTGGAATAGCCCCGCTCACCGCTGGTGCGGCTCTCATGGATCACGCAGCAGCCAGAGTGCTCAGGAAGCACCAGGACTGTGACTGCAAAACAGCTCTGCAGCTTTTCTCATGGCCCCTGGGTGTTTAACCAGAGACGGGACAATGATAGGTCATGTACAAAGGACAAAGCATCTATGTTCCTTCTCTGTACTGACTGTATCCACAGGAATTCTAAAGTCTGAGCTGACACTGATACGGCTCTTTATGTGATACTATCCCACCCATCCCCTGGCTCTACATAAACACAAAGTCTGTTTAAATATTGCTGCCTGCCTCAGTCCCGTTCCCCCAGTGTGCTGTTCTTCTTAGCAGCTCGTGACAGGGATCAGTAGCTCATGTCATCCCATGTCCTCTTGAAGTGTCTAGGATGGAAAAGGTGGCTCATGATTTTCATCTCCCGTGTCATCAGCACTGGAGCCGGGTGATGAACTGACCCTTCACTTAACCAACACCCTGAATATCCTTGCACGAATGGCTTTGGTTTTCACACTGTACACAATTGGGTTAATCGGCGTGGGACCAGCAAATAGGGTTACAGATCGCAACAACGCAGTGAAAGGCTATAGACGAGCAAGGAGGATTCAGTGAACGTAAGCAAGTGGATGAAGAACAGCTGGGCAAATCAGGCATCAAAGCTGATCTCCCTAGAGTTAAACCAGAATATGCTCAGTATGGTTGGTAGGGTGGATATCGATATGCCAAGGTCTGTGATAGCCAACATGGAAAGGAAAAGTTACACGGGCTCATGGAGGTTTGGATCTGTTTTTATAATGAATAGAATGACTGAATTTCCTAATATGGAAATCACATACATTAAGCAGAAGGGGATAGAAATGCAGACATGGGCATCTTCCTGCCCAAGTATTCCGGTGAGCAGGAACACAGCAGATTGGAATTTGGTGTCATTGACAGCTGACATGATGCACTGGGAAGGTCTGAGGAGTTTTGAACTTTGCTTCCTGAAAAGAGAAATAACAGGAGACTAGATGATATTAAATGAGAAATGCAAGTCTAGAGACTTGTAGAAGTTGAAGGAAGATCATCAAAAACATACTTTTGGATTTACACTTGACGATTACCTTTTCTATTCATTCCCTCTGAAGCACTTGGCATTGGCCACTGTCAGAACAAGATACTGGGCTAGATGCAGATTGGTCTGACCCGGTATGGCCGTTCTTATATTTTTTTAAAAGCAACGAGAGTTCTGTGGCACCTTAAAGACTAACAAATTTAATTTTTGTAGGCATAAGCTTTCGTGAGACTCAGCTCACTTCATCAGATGCAGAGGTAGTCTTTAAAGTGCCACAGAACTCTCGTTTTTTTTGCTGTATACAGACTAACACGGCTACCCCTCTGGAACTTATATTCTTATCTACACCACCATTCAGAAGATTGGCACGGCAAGACTTCATCAGACTTCTAGTCCATCTAGCTTAGTATTCGGTGGCCAGTAACAGATAATTTGGAGAAAGGTAGAGGAAGCCCTGCAATAGACATCTGTGAGATAACCTTCCCCCAGGGAAAGATTCCTCCTGACAGCCACAGATTAGACATACTTTATAATGTAAATCAGAAAGCTTTACAGCCCTCGCAAACCTTTTTTTAAAAAGTCCCCAATACGGTAATTGGATTTTCTGGTTCCCCATATAAATAACCGGACCCTCTTTGTATCCTACTAAACTCTTGGTCCCATTGATTTCCTGTGATTGTAAGTTCCATAACCTGCTTGAGCACTGTGTGATTTTACATTTGTGTCCTTCCCTCATACACCTTCTCTGGCCCTCCACTTCTGAGCGTGGCCCATTGTATCATATTTATACACATATTTATAATATTCATATTTATACACATGGGCAGCACATGGCGAAAATGGTCATTTGATTTATCACGCCTGCTTCGATGTTATTAATAAATGCGTTTCATTGCCTCATTTTCTTTTATTTTCTTCACTCCCAAGAGCCCAAATTACACCCCTGCCTCTTTGCAGGACATATGATATATTCTAGGGCCAGGTTCTGAGTTCAGGAACATTGACTTCAACAGTGTCACTCCAGATTTACATGTGTAAATTCAATTGGAACCGATCTCTATTTACTTACACTTAGCCAATGCTCCCAGTGATAGACTCTGAACCCCAAGAATTGCTCCAAGAAAAGCTTCAGTGCTTTGCCTGGCCATTGTTGACTGAATCCAGAGAGGTCGATCATCCTACAGGCTTCTATTTACCCTCACAGTACCCCATCCTCTCCACAGACAAGGGTTCTGTAGATATTTGGCACAATACAAGCTAACACAGACAGTTAATTCATCTCGGCGGGAGAGTCATTGGTGTGCATGAAAAGTGCAAATGTCAGATTTCACTCATATGCAGTTGAGTGCGCAAGTTAGTTCAGCCGTACTCATGTAACAGGTGATGGGGTAAATCTTTGCTGAAACAGAGACCAGTGGTTCTGTTGACTCCTGACTTTTTGGAAAGTCTCCTGCAAGTATTGCAGAGTTATTGTGTGAAAGACCCTGAATTTAAGTGTTAGGAACAACTTCTGGTCAGTTACCAGGAGACAGTGTCATGCAACTGCTCACTGAAGGAAAAATTAATACCATAAACCCATTGCAAAGAGTAGTTGGAATACCTCTAACATACTTTCTAAAGCAAAGGCCATTAAGTAGGAAAGTTACCCCTGCTCCTTCCTGTACATATTCCAACAACTCTGCGGCTGGCGTTCCCTAGACATGCATGTCATGAAAGTTTGTCATAATTGTATTACTATGAAAAGTTTTGGCATTACATTTCAAGTACTATTTTTTAAGGACACACATGTAAGCCCATTCTTTCCCCTCAGATTTTCTTTCAGTTATGATTGCTCAGGTTAGAGGGGGACCTATATTGTAGTGTGGGTCATCTGGATTTCTGGAGAATTTGAAAACATTGCAGCCTCTCGGCCTGCATTCATTCGCTTGTCATCAAGAATTAGTCTGGGAAATCCTATGCAACTAGTAGATCTTCTATCCTTGGTTTAATATGTGACTGGTTCCCATTGGAGTCTTTGTTGTCAATCTGCAGCCTTTATCCGGAGTGGTGCAGGCTTTGGGATCACAATCTACAATAATCGTTCCCTGGGCTCTCACTCTCCAGTACACTGGTTTTCAACCTTTTTTCATTTCAGGACATCTACAAAATTTCAAATGATGGTGTGAATCAAACACAGAGTCTGCAGACCCCCAGGGGTCTGAGGACCGCAGGTTGATAACCACTGGTCTAGTCCAGAGTAAGCCCAGACCCTGTTCTAGTGCTACAATGGGGGTTTGCGGAAAGTGGTTTTAAAAGTGAAATGCATGAGTATTCATGGAAATCAAACTTCATTTCACACAAGAAAGTTGCCTATTGCTCACTCTCTCTCTAGCTGTCTCTGTATTGTATTAATGAAATATGCACCAGCCTGGAACGGTATCGTTACTAGCAGGGAGCTGAGCTGCCATAATTAGGAATGTGTATGTTAAACCCAATTCTTGGGCTCATTGTTCATTGTCTGGGTATATTGGGTTAAATATCGGGATATGACCAGTATGGCTAGTCCCAGTTTAATAGCAGGCTGCTGGAAAACAAGCAGGAAGGGAAACAATAGGTAAAGAAAAGCCATCTCTCACTAAACACTTCAGGGAGGTTGAGAGACAACCCCTGAGTTTCACGCTGTGAAGATCCCATTTCCGGGCTCCAGCCATGTCACACAGCTTCTTTTGCCAGCGCTGGGAGTCTGTCCAGAGGTGGGGCAGCTGGTTCTGAGAAGCTCATCAGACTGACAGACACACAGACACCACTGGGGAAATCAGAAGACACTCAGCCTGCCTCGTCCCCATCTGAGGTGAACAGTTTCAGAGACACGTACAGACTTGTTTTAAAACTCTTTTATTCTTTTCTGTGATGCTGTATTCCTACAGTCCAGACTGAACAATACTTTGGTTCAGGAAGGCTGGTCACTCTTATCACCACAGGTCACAGACTACTAAAGGGAAGAACCAGAGGGGCAGAACCTGCTGCTGCTGGGCAAACCAATTTGACTCTCAGTGTGTGGTAGCTCAGGGCCCAGTCTGAGAGTGGGAGAATGGGGGGATTTCACCCCAAGAGAAGGAAGGGGAGTCGGCTGACATCTGGCATTCGGAGACCAGAGAGAGGGCAGAGATGCAGGATGCCCTGTAACTGTGAGGGGCTGATACAGGGCAGAAATGTTGGAGCCCACCCCACGTCAGGAAACAAAACTATTCCATGTGCCTTATATGACCTTTTAGCACAAAGCAACACAGCTCTAAATTCCTACATTCACAATCGATCCAGAGAATAAAATCTTTGAACATGGATTGACTTATTAAATTTCCAGGAGCAAATAAAGCTTAAGGGATTTGGGAGCTACTCACTGATATTGCATGCACTATTATCCATCCCAGAGCACAATGTACCTCTGCAAATGGGACCTATGGAGAAATCCTGACTCAGGGCTCAGGGTATTGGGGTTTATACATTCCACACTCTCTTTGTACCTGCAGAACTGCTCTAGGATCATCTCCAGCTCCCTGAGAGCACAGGTTCATCGGAGATGTGCTACCGGGGCCTGTTACACTGCCCACAGGATCTGCGGAAGGGGCCGTTGTAGAGGATGGAGGGGGTGGATGGAGATGGGAAGGCTGGTTAGAGTAGCTGGTGAGGCATAGACTGGCTGGCAGGTTTACACCTTTCCATACCCAGAGTGCAGCCATAGACTCAGTCAGTGCAAGATTCATTGCTGTTACGAGAAAGAGGCAGATGACAAGACTCCGATTTCTTCAGGGGATATGGGCAGGGCCATGGCAACTGAGTTTTTAACGGAAAATGATCAGTTTTTTATGAAAACCCACCCCCAAAAATGGATAAAAAGGAAACATTTTACTGTGGGTCAAAATTTTTCATTGGGCAAATCCTTTGGTTTCCAGCCCAGCTCTAGCTCAAACCGTGAGCTGGTGTCACTCATGTTACCGAACCACACCCCTCTGGTCACCCAGAGCAGGGTGTTGTAACAGCGGAGCCCTTCTCAGCTGGCCTCATGAAGGAGCAGCCAGGACAAACTTGTGTGGTCTTACAACCCCATGGGCCCACTGGCAACCCCACTCACTCATGGGGTCGCAAAGCCACCTAATAAAACTTGGCCTGCTGGCTTTGCTCGGCTTTAATGATACAAACAGTGCCACAATTCGTGAGGACAGAGAACAGGTGCAATGAGCACAGAAGGAACGCCAGCCAGACATGGGCTGGTTTGAGCCCTGGGGCTCCAATCCAGATGAAGGTGGAAGCACTGAAGCTGCTGTTGTTGGAAGCTGACGTGCGGGGTGTGATGCTATTGTCCAGTTGTCTTTACAGAATCAGGGAATGAAAACTATCGTAGTTATCGGCATCAGATTGAGTGTTATCAGAATCAGTCCCCCTGTGTCTGTAGGGGGTTTATAATCTGCAGATATTTCCCAGTACATTGCATCAGTACCGGCAGCTTTAGGCCCTCACATTGGAACAACAGACAGTCAAATGTTAAGGGTGTTGCTATTTGGATGCCTGACAGATGTGGTCTACCCCGGCCCCCTCCTCCGAGTATCTGAGCATCTTGAATGTATTCATCCTCCCGTCATCTCTGTGAGGCAGGGCAGGGCTATTATCTGCTTCTGCATAGGCTCAGAAGCACTCTGGGCCTTGTCCACAATCACACAGGGCAAGGGAATGAACCCAGCTCTCCTGACACACAGAGCAGAGCCCAAACCACCAGATCAGCCTCCCAGCTTGACCAGCTAGATTCTCGCTTCCCTACAGCTGTCCCACTGCAACGTGAGACTATTGCTCCTAGTTCTGACATCTGCTATCATTGAAAACAGTCTAGCTCCATCCTCCCTGGACCCCCCTTTCAGGAAGTTGAAGGCTGCTATCAAATCCCCCCTCATTCTTCTCTTCTGCAGACTAAACAAGGCCAGTTTCCTCAGCCTCTCCTCATAATTCATGAGCTCCAGCCCCCTCATCATTTTTGTTGCCCTCTGCTGGACTCTCTCCAATTTCTCCACATCCTTTCTGATGACCTATTTGGGGAGACTCAGGACTGGAAGAGATTGTTGGGGCGTGGTGGGTGGCAGAGTTGGCTACCTTGTGATGGCAGAGAGGGGCAAAAGAGTCAAAGATGGAGGAGAGTGAGGAATGGTGAGTATCAGCAGCCATACTGATGGCAAATAGGTCTGAGAGCATATGAGACTCCACCAGTGCTGGTGGTCGGGAAGACATGGAAAGGCCGAGTGACAGTGTGTGTGGGGGTGTGGGATGATGGGTGAGGACACTGCAAGAAGTCAGGTGATAGTTGGAGAGAGCAGTGCTTGGTGATGGATTGATAAGACATTAGGTGTGAGGAACTTCTCAGACTGTGAACTGCCACACGTCTCAGCTCAACCAAATTGGGACAAAGCACCCTTCATTAATGAGGAGACATCCTTTTCCCCTCCTGTCATACAGGTTTAAAGTCAGTAGCCCCAGGGATCACATTCTGCAGGTGTATTTTCCCAGTTTGTCACGAAGCTCTTTGGTTTTGATCCCATAAATGATAGGATTGAACATGGGGGGCACAAGGAGATAGAGGTTAGCCAAGAGGTCCTGAACGTGGGCAGCGATGCCCTGACCTGATCTGTCTGTAAGGGCAGAGAAGACGCTGGTACTACAAGCCATAACCAACACACAGATGTGGGGTGTGCAGGTGTTGAGAGCTTTTCGGTTGGCTTTTTTGAGGGAGATCCTGAGGACGGCCCTGATGATCAGCCCGTAGGATAGGCCAACGAATAGCACGTCTAATCCGATGATCACTAATAATACCACCAGGCTGTACATCAGGATGACTGTGGTGTCCCCACACGACATCTTCACCACAGCGAGGTTCTCACAGTACATGTGGGGGATAACGCGGTTGGCGCAGAATGGCAGCCTCCGCAGTAGGAGAGGGACTGGCAGAATCAAGAGAACAGCTCCTATCAAACCCACTAGCCCTAGCTTACCAATTCGTGCGTTGGTGAGGATGGTGGCGTATCTCAGAGGGTGACATATGGCGACGTAGCGATCGAAGGCCATTATCATGAGGACGGCTGATTGCATAGCACCAAATATGTTATAGAAGAAAATCTGGGTGAGGCAGCCGTCCATCGTGATGCCATTGGAATGGAACCAAAATATGCACAGTGCCTTCGGCACAATGCAGGTAGACTGGCAGATGTCTGTGAGCGCCAGCATGCAGATCAGCAGGAACATGGGCTTGTGCAGGGTCTCTTCTTTGCCAACAATAAAGAGTATAGTGAAATTTCCCAACAGGCTGAAGATGTAGAACATAGAGAAAGGGATGGAAATCCAGATGTGGGCATCTTCCAGCCCCGGGATGCCGGTTAGGATGAATGTTGACGGGTCAGAGGGCGTGAGGTTGAAAGCCGACATGAGAGAGTTGCGGCACTGATCACGCTCAGAAACGATCAGGGTGCCTGTGAAGGGAGAGAACCACAGCGAGGGGGTTTAGGCACTTGGTAACAAATACCATGGTAAATATTGTATAGTTACTAACAATCTAGGAAGATGGGGGAGCAGTGAGGTGGCAACATTATTCCCCTCTATTCGGCACTGGTGAGGCCACATCTGGAGTATTGTTTCCAGTTTTGGGCCCCGCATTAGAGGAAGGTTGTGGACAAATTGGAGAGAGTCCTGCAGACGGCAATGAAAATGATTACGGGACTGGAGCACATGACTTATGATGAGAGGTGGAGGAAACTAGGTTTGTTCAGTTTACTGAAGAGAAGAATGAGTGTGGATTTGATAGCAGCCTTCAACTGCCTGAAGGGGGGCTCCTGGAAAGATGGAGCTAGGTTGTTCTCTGTGGTGCCAGATGTAAGAACTAGAAGCAATGGTCTCAAGTTGCAGTGGAGGAGGTCTAGTTTGAATATTAGGAAAACGTTTTTCACTAGGAGAGTGTTGTAGCACTGGAATGGGTTACCTAGGAAGGCGGTGGAATCTCCACCCTTAGAGACTTTTAAGGGATGGCTTGACAAAACCCTGGCTGGGATGATTTAGTTGGGGTTGGTCCTGCTTTGAGCGGGGGTTGGACTAGATACCTCCTGAGGTCCATTCGAACCCTAATTTTCTATTTTATGATATGCAGATGGCACCAAATTATTTAGGCCATAGTCGGGTCAAGAGATATCCTCAGAGTGAGCTAATGAAGCACAATGATAAGAGATGATGTTCAAAGTCAATAAGTGAAAATGTATGTCCATTGGGGGGAAAAACTTTATTCTGCCTTGTTAACTGACAGGGGTAAGCAGAGACACCTGACAGCAATCCAGCTCCTTACCCTTCTCATGCTTAAATACAGATAATGTTTGCAGATCCCACAAAAATTGGGAGATCGGAAATAATGAAGAGGACGGGTGACTGATTCACAGTGATCTGGACTGGTTGGTATCCTGGGTAGAAGCAAAAGATCTGTGTTTGAATATAGCTCTGTAGATGTGTGTGTCTATGAACAAAGAAGGAAGATGGTATTTACATAATGGGGGACCCTATCGTGGGAAGCAGTGGCTGTGAACATGAGCGTGAGCGTGAAGACTCTGTGACTTTGTGAGCGTGAAGGAATAATTAGCTAAACATGAGTTCCCAGTGTGAGCCTGTGGCCAAAAGAGCTAAAGTGATCCTGGGATGATAAACAGGGAATCTCACGTTGAGGTAGAGAAGTTGTTTTACCTCTTTCCATGGCAGTGTGTAACTGCTGCTGGACTAATGTGTCCAGTTCTGGTGTCCACAATTAAAGTTGGATGTTGATACACTGAAGAGGATTCAGAAAAGAGCCAGAAGAATCTTTAAAGATTAGAAATCCTGCCTTACAGTGACAGACTAAATCAGGGGTGTCAAACATACGGCCCACGTGCCGCATTTGGCTCACGAATCTTTTTATTTGGCCCGCGAACCTCTTTGATCCCGGCCGCCAAAAGTAAGCAGTGGTGGTGCCGAAAGTCTGCATTGCCACTTTAAGAGCTTTGTGGGGCCAGGGTCTTAAAGCGGAATCACCTTCCCCTCCAGAACCCTGCCGCCGAAAAGGGAAAGTCGTCCTCATTTTTTTGGCGGCGGATATTCCACCTAGAAATCTCTTAAAGTGATAATGAGTGGACCCCACACAGTGGAACGATAGTGCCGAAAACTGCTGATGTTGCGCCGCTGAAAATGGGCAGAGTGCCTGAAATATTCGGCGGAGAGCATCGCATGGCCCCTTCAAAGTACAGGTTTTGTGAGATCGGCCTGACACCTTGTATGAGTTTGACACCCCTGGACTAAATAGGTTGAGCTCTTTGCGTCTAAGAGAGATGGTTTAGGAGTGATTTGATCAGAGTCTACAAATACCCGCATAGGGAAGAAATATTGAAGAATGAGGCTTTCAGGCTGGCCTAGAAACGTCTGACACCTCCAGTGCCTGGAAGTTGAAGTTAGACAAATTCGGACTATAAATAAGGTGTGCACTTTTGAAACCTAGAGAACAATTAACTATTGGAGCAATTCACCAAGTGTCATGGCAGATTCTCCATCACCGAGAATGTCTATAATGTTTCTCTATAAGCTCTGCTCTAGGAATTCCTTTGAGCAGGTCTCTGGCCTGTGCGATACAGGAGGTCAGACTAGATGATCACAGTGGTGCCTTCTGGCCTGGGGAATTGTGAACACGTCCCTGCAGCACAGACAGGAGGCAGCTGGAAGCATTTTGTCTGCAAGGTGGTGCCTGAGCCTAACCGAAGGCATTTGTTTTATGACTCCTGACAGTGCTGAATTTAGTGTCAGGGAGGGAATTTCTCATGTGACTTTAGAGCCTGGAAAATGATACTCTGGTGTCTTTTTACAGAGCTGAGGGATCCCGTGAGACACGGCACGGGTGAATATTTCAGATGAGAAAAATACTGACGTGACCCCATAAAACCTCTGCCCTGAGGAATGCATGTACAACTGTCCCATTAATGGCCAGCAGCGCTGGCTAACAAATGATCCCAGAGAGTGCCGGGTTTAGCGTCTGTGTCCCACTGGCTCACTGTGTCAGCCAGGGTGTCACCTGCACGTGGCAGCTGCATTTACTTAGGCAGTGACATGACCCAGAATTCCCAGCTCTCATTATATCCTGTGCACATTTCTCAGCTTGCTCGTTGTTGCTGTGTAGCTGCCCCCAAAGCCCAACGCAGTGTGTGTGCGTGCAACAAGAGCAGCACAGCACAGGTGCCTTGGCATCTGCTACTCAGGCTGTGACGTTCTCACTGGAGAGAAACCATCACTGATCCCCCTAGACAAGGGACAGGGCAGACGCGGGCTCCTCACCCCTGCAGAGGAAGAGCTGTGGGGAGCTTGGGGTGACTCAGAGGCTGTGGGGGCCACGCGTGACTGGGAAGACTGGAGAAGACACTGACGCCCAGCGTTGTGTTGGAATCGGGGCAGCCTGGGATGGGGAAGGCGATTATAGACGGGGTCAGACCCGATGGGAGACGGAACCAGCTGCGGAGCAAAGATCAATGGTTCTTTCCACTGTGGAAATGCCTGAAGTTGTGTAATTAACATTCAACAACCATTAAAAAAAAATGGAAAAAAAAAAAATGAGTAAAGGTTGTGACACCCAGGCTGCAATTCTCTGTCTCGCCAGGGGAAGGGGGCCCTGAGGGCAGCTCAGACACACTTGGGGCCAGAAAAGCTCCCAGCACTGGCCTGGGACCAACCATCAGAAGAAAAACTGAATTTCAGCCCTTTGTCCTGCTACACAATGATCTCAGTCACCCAGGACGAGCACCAGGTGCTGGACACACCGCACAGTGACAGATCATACAAATATCAGCACAGCCTAGGTTAAATTCTGGTTCTGGCTGAGCTGGGGAAAGGAGGGATGGAGGAGGAGCAGCCTGTACAGCCTGTCCGGGGGTGAAGGGAATCCCAGGAGCAGCTCAGCGTGTGCAGGGAAGGAGAGAGGGACAGACCCAAGGGGAGGGAGAGAGAACGTGGAGACTGAAAGGAGCCAGCGCGAGTAACTCTTCCTCAAAACGACGGAAAGCTTTAGCGTATTTCCGCCAGTTAGAAACCTAGACACAACTTCCGATGTTGCTTTTCCATGCTGGCAATTGCTGAAGCTGCCACGCGGCTGTTGTAGGACTGATCACAGAAGGAGGGATGGGCTGGATGGAGGAAAGTGTCAGAGACAATCTACTGCAGTGTGTCCACATTCAATTACAGTCTGAGACACACCCCTGCCCAGGGAGATTGCAGAAGGCCTAGTTACACCTCTTTGTTGTGTGAATTAGGCAGGATGTCCGTTCCTTATTTCGCCCTGTTTCAGGACTCCGTGCCACTGCGATCTGGACAGGACACGTCCCACCACTGTGTGTGCCTGGATCTCCCCCAGTAAGATTTCCAACACTGCCTGCTTTCCTCTAAGTCAGAGGCATGCTTTTCTTTTTACTGCATTTTGGTGTTTCTCATCCTTTATGGAACCAGAGACGCAGGGGAACAGAGGGAGCAGACTCTTGCATCCCCCCAAATTTTTACTCTAATTGTTTTGAATCTCTAAGCTGTGAGTTTAAGATTTCAGCTACTCTCCTTTCAGTTCTTCTCTGGTCCAGATGAGCTCACCCATCCTTAGAGGCCGCAGGACGACTGCAGTAGGAGTCACTGGAGGCTCACGGCAGGTGAAAATCAGGCCATTTATTTAAATCCCTAAATGTGAATTTAGGTTGAAATCCTGGCCCTGATGAGGGTTTTGCCATTGATGTGAATGGGACCAAGATTTCACCCTTAATGTTGAACTTTAGGCTCCCTGCTGTGAAGATCCTGGCTTCAGGTCCTGCAGCAGCGAGAGCTATTCAGTTAAGGTGCTGAAAGAGTCTGAAGGAAGATCCTCAGTTTACGTGGCTTCTTGTGACCCAGCATGAAAGATGGGGATTTCAAAACACAAGGGCCCTGATTTTGCTCTCAGTGATGCCAGTGTCAATCTGGAGTGAGCCACTGAAGGCAGAAGGTGAGAGCAGAATCTGGCCAGTCTGTAAAGCCCTGTGTGACCCGTTTGTGTTGTGAAATCTCAGCTATCACACGTACCCACTGCAGAGTCTTTGGCTGCATGTATTAACCTGGCAGTGAAGATGCTGAATTGGAAAATTTGAGAGAACCAGAAAAAACATCAGACACACCAAAAAAAGAAAGATACTGAGACACATAGAAGGAGACTGTAAGAGACAAGGACACGATCTTAAAAGAACTATTTGTCTCAATGACTTACAATAAATCTTTAGCTCCCTATTTAAATCCCATGGAGTTTCTGACAATACTAAACAGTTCCAGTCTACATGCTGGAGAATTCCTGCCCAGATTGTTCTTCATTTGAACTCTTCCTGAGACCTTAGCACTAAGTACATTGGAAAAACAGGCAACTCACCGAAATCCCTGCAGCAGAGAGGAAATCTCCGTCCTGCGACCTGAAAATCAGTGCACGAATCTCACGTCTGAAAGTCACAGTGCTGGGCAGGGACCTTTATGAAGCCCCTGTGCAGTCCATGAGGAGTCTCAGGCTGGCCAGGTCTCCGGGACAATTCCCTGAGCTCCTGAGCAGTGGGAAGAGCCGAAAATAGACCCTGGAGAATTTTAGTGGAAGAGCCTCCCCTGGGAGTGAAGAAATGATTCACTGATAACAGAGGCTCAGATTGTGACGGCAAACTGAGACTTGCAGACTTGCTAGAGTTGTCCTGCACTGCTAAAACCCCGGAGAGAAAAGAAGAACCGAGGGTTAGACGTGCTCATTTCTCTATCAGCATTTCTGTGCTGCTTCTCATTGTCATAGAACCAGAGCATCTGCTGCTGCTCCTGGCTGATGAGCCTGGTGCTGAATCCCTGAGACCGTGACGTGCACGTGGACAGGCTCTTGTGCATCCTTGTTTCAATCATAGGATTTCCACACACAGTAACAGTCCCTCCCGTCCGCTAGCCTGTCTAACAAAGGGCAGCACAGATTGTCCCAGCTTAGTCATCAACTCCTCATGGTGTAATATCCTGCCATAGGGAAGCACGTTCCCTGAAGACTGTGGACCGACAGCCTTTGTCTCTTTATCCCTTCTACAGTGACTGTACAGGCTGTCACTGGGGTGGGGAGGCTGGAGGGAGATGGTCAGAGGCAAGTTAGGTGCCCATTGTCCATCCACATTCAAATGGACTTCTTTGTTAAGAAAAGCTGGTTACTTACCATATTTGCTATTCTCTGCACATCGGGATTGTTTGTTCCTGAGCCCTCAATAAGGTTTCTTTAAAATACAGCCAGCTCTCTTGGCCTCCTTTCCCCCTCATATGAGCATCCCAGGGGATCCTGCCCATCAGCTCCCTGAGGGAATCAAAGTCTGCTTTTCTGAAGTCCACGGTCTGTATCCTGCTGTTCTCCTTTCTTCCTTTTGTCAGGATCATGAACTCAACCATCTCATGGTCACTGCTGCCCAGATTACCATCCATTTCTACTTCCCCTACCAGTTCTTCCTGATTAGTCAGCCATGATTTCCCTTGAGAGAAACCAAGTTGAACTCTTCCCCAAGATATCGTGCTCCTCTCTGTGTCTGATAATTCTGTTCTTTACTATAGTTTCAAACAATTTGCCTGGTACCGAAGTTGGGCTTCGTGGTATGTAATTGCAAGGATCGCTATTGTCCAGCTACCTTTACAGAAGCCTGCAATGAAAACGATTCTAGTTATCGGTGTCACCCTGAGTGTTATCAGAATCAGTCTCTCAGTGTCTCTAGGGGGTATATCGTCTGCAAATATTTCCCAGTACATGGCATCTGTATTGGCAGTTCTAGGCCCTCATACTGGAATCTCAGGTACTAGGTCTACAGCTTACAAGAGCTCATTGGGGGATAGAGGACACATTCCTTTTTCTCTTGTCCGGTGCCAAGTAAACTATTGGCATTATTACAGGCAGGAAATCTGAGACACCGAAGGCTCAGGGCTACGATTTTCCACTAGCCAGTGATCTGCGGGATGTCAGACTTTGTGCATCCACTTTCAATTATATTAAGGCCAGAAAGATCTATCACAACCCTCTATACTGAGCTTGTGCAAGACACAGGCCAGAGAGATTTACACAGGGAATTCTGGGGCTGAGCCCAGTGCCTTGTAGCTCAACTAGAGCATAACTTTTAAATTAGGTCTGAAGAATCACCAGCCCCATTCAAAAAATATGGATCACACCCCCAAAAATCGTGGGATAGATTAAAATAGCCAGATTTAAAAATATACTAATTTGGGGTTCTTCTTCATTTGCCTCTGGTTTCTGAGCCATTTACATCATGTTTTCTGGCTTTCGTGCAACTTACTTTTAAACAAAAACTTTTTAAAGAAATTTGAAAGCTGAGATTCCCATGCAGCTTCTGGATCCCATGTGTTGGGGCTTAAAGAAAAATAGGAAATAGTGCGAGACTCCCAATCAAATCACAAGAGTTGGTGCTGCTGGCCGCATCTCAGGCTGAGCGCTGAAAAGAAAGGTCCTGAAGATTAGTTATTGGACATCTTTGGTCACAAGGGCCATCAGAGGCAGAGACCCTGTTTCCATGTCCTGTGGGACACAGAGCCTCCTGTCCTCAGGACTGGTTTGCAGATTGTCTGCATTCCTGAGACACAACTCCTAGCGTCTTCTGCTCATGTCCAGGCATGACATACACACAGAGAGGAAGCCATGGACTCAGAGCAGCCTGAAAGGCCTTAGCTTTAGGAGTGTGGGTCTCTGGAAGCAGAGGAGTTGCCTCAGCCGAGGGGCGGGGGTGACCGAACAGGAATGCGAACAAGGTTTCAACCGAATAAATATTACTCCTATATTTATTCATTAGTAAAGAACAAAGTACATCGACATAAGTAATACAAACACAAAATCAGAAAAAGATACAAAGGCCTAACACTCTACCGTGCACGTATTCATTTCTTATGGTGCACAATTCTATTACCTATTTCCTTATGCTTACAGACAGATGGTCGCTTGTAAACCATGTTTACAGACGGATGGTTGTTTGTAAACTCCTTGTTACCTTATACACACAGATGGTCATTTGTACAATTTCACTACTTATTGCTTCATGTTTACAGACAGATGGGCGTTTGTAAACTATGTTTACAGACAGATGGTCGCTTGTAAAATCCTTGTTACTCTTCACAGACAGATAAACAGACAGATGTTCGTTTGTTATCTTAAAGCAAGTGTACTTTCATACATTACCAAAAACGTTTCTCTCCTTAAGCCCTTTGTGCCGAGTCGACTCTGATAAGTGTTAGCCATCCCTTGGATGCTGCTGGTTCATAGAAGGGCTCAGTCCAGCTACCGAGGATCCCAGCGGGCTGCAGTCCAAAGTGCAACAGATTTTCTGGGTTTAAGTATCCACAGACTAATCACCAAACTGATTAGCTTGATCAGTATGTAACCAACCAGTGAACAGTGTCACTTTTGCTATCAGTATGTAACCAACCAGTGAACAGTGTCACTTTTGTGGTCAGCTTAACCAATCAGTGAGCATTTCTGCTGAGTCATCCTGACTTGTAGGCACTTGCAAGTGTTACTTAGCCGGGTGTCGTCAGCTCTGGTCAGCTTTTGTTTTTATGTCTGCCCTCTATTTGTGCTGTGCTAGCGCCCGGACAGCCCTTATCAGGTCCTTCCAGCCCTTTTCCCAAGCTACATACTTTACTATTCTATCTTAAAGCACAAAACCCATTAACTATTCTTTCTATATTCTATGGAAGCAAGGACATACACATTCCTAACAGACAAAGGTGTGAATCAACCCCAGCTCCAAACACCTTCTGCTTGCTCTATATTGGACCCAAGCAACACCCAACCCCTGATCAGCTCCCCCCCAATCTTTGTGATGTTGGAAATTTGAATCCAGGGTCTCAGGTCTGTATCCATGGCTAGAGTGACTCTTCTTCTCCTTGAAGCAGGTGGGGGATCAGGATCAGACTCAGGGGCCACTCAGGAGGACTGTGTGCAGTCAGGCCACACACTCCAGATTATTCGCTCTCTTACAGCAAATCCTGATTCCCCTTCTGAATGCAGAGCTGTGGGAGTTGTGGGAGACCAGAACTTCACGTAAAAGGACATTGCGCAAATGATTATCCTCATCACCAAGGGGTGTTGGAAAGATGTCAGGATCTTCGCCTAATGCCCTCAATTAGCCTTAAGTGGCACACAGAGCTGACATCTATCAAAGGACTTCGATATGCCCCCAATAATTCTAACATGTGAGCTCCTCACAACCTTCAACCTGTTTAAAATACAAAAACCCTGTGCGGTCAGGAAGTGCTATTTACACCACTATACAAATTCAGAATTGCATACAGCCCGCGGCCAGATAGCAGCGTTGTGAGCCTCTGGTCTGACAGCCTGTATAGCACCGGCCAGAGAACGTTTCTATTATTAGTGATCATGGGGTTAGACGTGCTATTTGTTGGCCTGTCCTACGGGCTGATCATCAAGGCCGTCCTCAGGATCTCCCTCAAAAAAGCCAACCAAAAAGCTCTCAACACCTGCACACCCCATATCTGTGTGATGGTTATGGCTTGTACTACCAACCTCTTCTCTGCCCTTATAGACAGATCAGGTCAGGGCATCACTGCCCACGTTCAGGACCTCTTGGCCAACCTCTATATCCTTGTGCCCCCCATGTTCAACCCTATCATTTATGGGATCAAAACCAAAGAGCTTCATGACAAACTGGGAAAATACACCTGCAGAATGTGATCCCTGGGGCCACTGATTTAAAACCTGTATGACAGGAGGTGGAAAGGATGTCTCCTCATTAATGAAGGGTGCTTTGTCCCAATTTGGTTGAGCTGAGACGTGTGGCAGTTCACAGTCTGAGAAGTTCCTCACACCTGATGTCTTATCAATCCATTACCAAGCACTGTTCTCTCCGACCATCACCTGATCTCTTGCAGTGTCCTCACCCATCATCCCACACCCCCACACACACTGTCACTCGGCCTTTCCATGTCTTCCCGACCACCAGCACTGGTGGAGTCTCATATGCTCTCAGACCTATTTGCCATCAGTATGGCTGCTGATACTCACCATTCCTCACTCTCTTCCATCTTTGACTCTTTTGCCCCTCTCTGCCATCACAAGGTAGCCAAATATGCCACCCACCAGCCATCTCTTCCAACAATCTCTTCCAGTCCCGAGTCTCCCCAAATCGGTCATCAGAAAGGATGTGGAGAAACTGGAGAGAGTCCAGCAGAGGGCAACAAAAATGATGAGGGGGCTGGAGCTCATGAATTATGAGGAGAGGCTGAGGGAACTGGCCTTGTTTAGTCTGCAGAAGAGAAGAATGAGGGGGGATTTGATAGTAGCCTTCAACTCCCTGAAAGGGGGTTCCAGGGAGGATGGAGCTAGGCTGTTCTCAGTGATAGCAGATGGCAGAACTAGGAGCAATGGTCTCAAGTTGCAGTGGGACAGCTCTAGGGAAGTGTGAATCCAGCTGGTCCAGCTGGGAGGCTGGTCCTGTGGTTTGGGCTCTGCTCTGTGTGTCAGGAGAGCTGGGTTCATTCCCTTGCCCTGTGTGATTGTGGGCAAGGCCCAGAGTGCTTCTGAGCCTATGCAGAAGCAGATAATAGCACTGCTCTGCCTCACAGAGATGGCGGGAGGATGAATACGTTCAAGATGCTCAGATACTCGGAGGAGGGGGCCGGGATAGACCACGTCTGTCAGGCATCTAAATAGCAACACCCCTAACATTTGACTGTCTGTTGTTTCAATGTGAGGGCCTACAGCTGCGGTACTGATGCAATGTACTGGGAAATATCTGCAGATTATAAACCCCCTAGAGACACAGGGGGACAGATTCTGATAACACTCAATCTGATGCCGATAACTACGATAGTTTTCATTCCCTGATTCTGTAAAGGCAGCTGGACAATAGCATCACACCCCACCCACCAACAACAGCAGCTTCAGTGCTTCCACCTTCATCTGGATTGGAGCCCCAGGGCTCAAAGGAGCTCATGTCTGGCTGGCGTTCCTTCTGTGCTTCTTGTACCTCCTCTCTGTCCTCACGAACTGTGGCACTGTTTGTATCATTAAAGACAAGCAAAGCCAGCAGGCCAAGTTTTATTAGGTGGCTTTGCGACCCCATGAGTGAGTGGGGTCGCCAGTGGGACCATGGGGTTGTAAGACCACACAAGTTTGTCCTGGCTGCTCCTTCATGAGGCCAGCTGAGAAGGGCTCTGCTGTTACAACACCCTGCTCTGGGTGACCAGAGGGGTGTGGTCCGGTAACATGAGTGACACCAGCTCACGGTTTGAGCTAGAGCTGGGCTGAAAAACAGGATTTTCCCCAATGAAAAATTTTGACCCACAGTAAAATATTTCTTTTTCATCCATTTTTGGGGGTTGGTTTTCATATAAAACTGATCACTTTCCACTGAAAATTCAGTTGCCATGGCCCTGCCCATATCCCCTGAAGAATTGTAGTCTTATCATCTGCCTCTTTCGCATAACAGCAATGAATCTTGCATTGACTGAGTCTATGGCTGCACTCTGGGTATGGAAAGTTATAAACCTCCCAGCCAGTCTATGCCTCACCAGCTACTCTAACCAGCCTTCACATCTCCATCCACCCCCCTCCATCCTCTACAACGGCCCCTTCAGCAGATCCTGTGGGCAGTGTAACAGGCCCCGGTAGCACATCTCCGATGAACCTGTGCTCTCAGGGAGCTGGAGATGATCTTAGAGCTGTTGTGCAGGTACAAAGAGAGTTTGGAATGTGAAAACCCCAATACCCTGAGCCCTGAGTCAGGATTTCTCCATAGGTCCCATTTCCAGAGGTACATTGTACTCTGGGGTGGAGAATAGTGCATGCAATATCAGTGAGTAGCTCCCAAATCCCTTAAGCTTTATTTGCTCCTGGAAATTTAATAAGTCAATCCCTGTTCAAAGATTTTATTCTCTGGATCGATTGTGAATGTAGGAATTCAGAGCTGTGTTGCTTTGTGGTAAAAGGTCAGATAAGGCACTTGGAACAGTTTTGTTTCCTGACGGGGTGGGCTCCAACATTTCTGCCCTGTATCAGCCCCCCACAGTACAGGGCATCCTGCATCTCTGCCCTCTCTCTGGTCTCCCAATGCCAGATGTCAGCCGCCTCCCGTTCCTTCTCTTGGGGTGAAATCCCACCATTCTCCCACTCTCAGACTGGGCCTTGGGCTACAACACACTGAGCATCAAATTGGCTTGACCAGCAGCAGCAGGTTCTGCCCCTGTAGTTCTTCCCTTTCGGAGTCTGTGACCTGTGGTGACAAGAGTGACCAGCCTTCCTGAACCTAAGTGTTGTTCTGTCTGGACTATAGGAATAAAGTATCACATGATAGAATAAAAGAGTTTTAAAACAAGTATGTACGTGTCTCTCAAGCTGTTCAACTCAGATGGGGACGAGGGAAGCTGAGTGTCTTCTGATTTCCCCAGTGGTGTCTGTGTGTCTGTCAGTCTGATGAGTTTCTCAGCACCAGCTGCCCCACCTCTGGACAGACTCCCAGCACTGGCAAAAGAAGCTGTGTAACTTGGCTGGAACCCGGAAATTGGGTCATCACAGCGTGAAGCTCAGGGGTTGTCTCTCAACCTCCCTGAAGTGTTTAGTGAGAGATGGCTTTTCTTTACCTATTGTTTCCCTTCCTGCTTGTTTTCCAGCAATCCACTATTAAACTAAGACTAGCCGTACTGGTCATATCCCGCTATTTAATGCAATATACCCAGACAATGAACAGCCCAAGAATTGGGTTTAACATACACTTTCATCATGATGGAAGCTCAGCTTCTTGTCTGTCACAATACCGTTCCAGAGTGGCGTCAATGTTATCAATACAGTACAGAGTCAGCCAAAGAGAGAGCAATAGGCGACTTTCATGTGTGCAGTGCAGTTTGATTTCCATGAATACTCGTGCATTGCACTTGTAAAACCACGTTCCCCGAGCCCCCATTGTAGCACTAGAACAGGTGCTGGGGTTACTCTGTACTGGACCAGTGGTTTTCAATCTGCAGTCTTCGGACCCCTGGGGGTCTGCAGATTATGTGTTAGATTCACACCATCATCTGAAATTTTGTAAATGCCTGGAAATGAGAAAAGGTTGAAAACCAGTGTACTGTAGAGTGAGAGGCCAGGGAATGATTCTCATATATGCTTATTCCAAAGCCTGCACCAGTCTGGATAAAGGCTGGATGGACAACAAAGATTCTAATGAGAACCAGCTACTTACCCAAGAATAGAAGAGCTACTAGGTGCATAGGATTTCCCAGACTAATTCTTGATGACAAGCACATGAATGGGGGCTGAGAGGCTGCAATCTTTTCAAATTCTCCAGAAATCCAGATGACCCACACTATATTTTAGGTCCCTCTCTTACCTGAGAAATCATCGCCGAAAGAAGATCTGAGAGGAAAGACTGGGTTTACATGTTTCCTTACAGATAGTTCTATAAATGTAATTCCAAAGCTTTTCATCATAATACAATTATTACAAACCAAACTTTCATTACATGCATGTCTATCAAAAGCCACCAGCAGAGTTGTTGGAATCTGTACAGGAAGGAGCAGGGGTAAAGTTAATACTTTATGGCCTTTGTTTAGAAAGTATTTCAGTGGTATTTCAACTACTCTTTGCAATGGATTATTGTTTTAATTTTTTCTTCAGTGAGCAGTTGCATGACACTGTCTCCTGGTAGCTGACCAGAAGTTGTTCCTAACACTTCAATGCAAGGTCCTGCACACAAGAACTCTATAATACTTGCGTGAGACTTTCCAAAAAGTCATGAGCCAACAGAACCACTGGTCTGTGTTTCAGCAAAGAGTAGAGATGAGGTGCAGTTAAGGAGATCATATAGTAGCTATCTATAATTTACGCCCATCACCTGTTACATGAGTATGGCTGAACTACCTTGCACACTCAGCTGCATATGAGTGAAATCTAATATTTGCACTATTCATTGTGACACCAACAACTCTCCCGCCGAGATGAATTAACTGTCTGTGTTAGCTTGTAACATGCCAAATATGTACAGAACCATTATCTGGGGAGAGGATGGGGTCCTGTGAGGGTAAATAGAAGCCTGTAGGATGATCGACATATCTGGATTCAGTCAACACTAGCCAGATAAAGCACTTTAGCTTCTCTTTGAGCAGTTCTTGGGGGTCAGAGTGTATCACCAGGAACATTTGCATAAGTGAAAGTTAATAGAGCCCAGTTTTGATCAAATTTACACATGTGAATCTGGTGTGACACTGTTCAAGTCAATGTTCCTGAACTCAGAAGTTGACAATTACAGTAGTGAGAATATTTTTGAAAAGTCTTGGGGGAGCTATCAACTTTCCTGATTTACAGTATAAAATTTGTCTAACTAGTGCGTGTTGGGAGGAAACCTTCTCTTGGAGCAGGTTATCTCACAGCTCTCTGTTGCAGGGCTTCTTCTATCTTCCTTTCAAGCATCTGGCACTGGCCACTGGATACTGGTCTGATCCAGTCTGGCAATGCCTATCTTCCTATCAGTGGCGTAAATCCAAGACTACTATTGCTTATCTTCTGTAGGTGGGCTCATTGAAGTCTTGCACTGAGAGCAGAATGATCTCTTGTTAAATATCATCTAGTCTCCCATTATTTGTCTTTTTAGGAACTTTGGACTTGCCCCGTGCATTACATCAGTTGTCAATGACACCAAATTCCAACTTGTAGACATAGAATATAAAAAGAATAGTTAATGGATTTTGTGCTTTAAGATAGAATAGTGAAGTATATAGCTTGGGAAAAGGGCTAGAAGGACCTGATAAGGGCTGTCCAGGTGCTAGCACAGCACAAATGGAGGGCAAACATAAAAACAAAAGCTGAGCAGTTGACCACACCCGGCTGAGTGGCGCCTGGAAGTATCTGCAAGTCAGGATAATTAAGCAGAAATGCTCACTGATCATGTTACATGACAAGGCAACCTGCCAAGTAAATTGTCAGCCTGATAAGTAATCTGTAACAAGCAAGCTGTGACTTGTCACTTTGGTCAGTTTAGGGATATTTAAACCCCCAAAGGTCAGTCGCATTGTGGACTGCAGCCCGCTGGGGTCCTCGGTAGCTGGACTGAGCCCTTCTATGAACCAGCAGCGTCCAAGGGACAGCTAACACTTCTTAGTGTCGACTCGGCCCAAGGGGCTTAAGGAGAGAAGCGCTTTTGGTAACGTATGAAAGTAGCACTTGCTTTAAGATAACAAACAAACATCTGTCTGTTTATCTGTCTGTGAGAGAGTAACTAGGATTTTACAAATGACCATCTGTCTGTAAGCATAGGACAATAGATAATAGGATTGTGTACTATGAGAAATGATTGCATGGATAGAAAAATATTAGGCCTTTGTATCCTTCTTTGGTTTCATGTTTGTATTGTTTACGTGTATGCTCTTTATTTGATATTAATGACTAAATAAATGAGACATATTGCTTCAGCTAAGGCCCTGTTCGTATTCTTGTTCGGTCGCCCCCACCCCTCGGTTGAGGCAATACCTCTACTTCCAGAGACCCGCACTCCTAAAGCTAAGGACTTTTAGGCCGCTCTGAGTCCACGGTAGAGTTCCTTCACACTGGAATATTTGGGCAGGAAGACGTCCGTGTCTGGATTTCTAGCCCCTTCTTCTTTATATTACTTCAATATCAGGAAATTCAGTCATTCTGTTGATTATAAAAACAGATCCAATCGTCCATGAGCCCACGTACATTTTATTTTCCACATTGGCTGTCACAGACCTTGGCTTATTCATATCCACACTGCCGACAACAATGGCTATATTCTGGTTTAACTCTAGGGAAATCAGCCACGATGCCTCTTTTGCCCAGCTGTTCTTCAACCAATCGCTTACGTTCACTGAATCATCCATGCTCTTGTGCATGGCCTTTGACCACTTTGTCACCATCTGTATCCCACTGATATATGATTCCATCTTAATCCATTTTAAAGAGAATAGCTAAATTGGGACTGGTGTCTCTGTTAAAGGGGTGGTCCTAATATTCCCACTCCCCATTCTCCTGAAACAGTAACAATACTGTCAAGTGAACATCCTCTCCCATTCCAGGAGGTCATGAAGATGGCTTGTTCAGATATCAGAGTCAAGTGCATCTATGGCATTTTGTATCTTTCTCTTCATTTGGGTTGGATTTACTGCTCATCTCCCATCTTATGTGATGATCCTCAAAACAGTGCTGAGTATTGCATCCCACATGTAGCACCTAAAGTCCCTGAACACCTGTGTCTCCCATGTTGGCGTCGTCCTGCTCTTCTACCTGCCTGAGATTGGCTTGTCAGTGATACGGAGCTTCGTGAAGAGCTCTTCTCCTATGGTTCAGAATGTCCTGGGCATTCGCTATATGCTCATCCTGCCCCGATGAACCCAGTCGTATACAGCGTGAAAATGAAACCCATTTGTGTGAGGATAATCAGGTTGTTCGTAAAGTGAAGAGTCCTTTCATCACACACCTCCATCGCTGGTGACATGGGAGATGAGCTACTGAACTTTCTCACCAGCTGCTAAGGGAGGACAGTGCTCTGGGGGAACGGGATGGAGGCAGGCAGCAGCATTTACAAAGTGACTATTTTTGTGTAGAGGCAGGGGAGTGGTGGGATGTTATCGCATAAAGCGCTGTATTGGTATCAGCTCAGACACCCAGGGTCCATGAGAAAACTGCAGAGCTGTTTTCAGTCGGAATATGGCAGCTCAGCTCCATGTCTGTCACAATGCTGTTCCCAGCAATAGATGACTGTCATGTATAAAATGCAGTTTGATTTCCATGAATACTCATCCATTTCACTTTGAAACCCACTTTCTGCAAATCCCCACTGTAGCACTATAACAGGTGCTGGGCTTACTCTGTACCAGACCAGTGGTTTTTAACCTGTGGTCCACAGACCTCTAGGGGTTTGCAGACTGTGTGTTAGCTTTCCAAAGTTATTCACACCTTCATTTGAAATTTTGAAATGAAAAAAAGATTGAAAATCAGTGTACTATAGAGTGAGCCCAATGCTGATCCCAGTGCTTCTACCACTTCAGATAAAGGCTGCATATTAACATCACAGACCCTAAGGGGAACCAGTCAGCTATTAACCCAAGGATAGAGGAGCTAGTAGTTGGAGAGGATTTCCCAGACTTTTGCCTGTATATCAAAAGCCAGCAGCAGGGTTTTTGGAATCTCTACAGAAAGGACCAGTGGTAACTTTACTACTTTATAGCCTTGCTTTAGAAAGTATTTGAGAGGTATTCCAAACACTTTGCAATGGGTTTGTGCCATTAATTCTTTCTTCAGTGAGCAGTTGCATGACACTGTCTCCTGGTAAATTTCCAGAAGCTGTTCCTAACACTTACAGTCAGGGTCGTGCACACAATTACTCTGCAATACGTGTGTGAGACTTTCCAAAAAGTCATGAAACAACAGAACCTCTGGTCTGTGTTTCAGCAGAGTAGACATGAGGTGTAGGAAAGGGGATTATATAGTGCTTGTATGTAATTTACGCCCATCACCTGTTACATGAAGATGGCTGAGATAACGTGCACACTTAATTGCATATGAGAGAAATCTAATGTTTGCACTATTCATTATTATGCACAACCCCTTTCCTGATGAGATGAAGTAACTGTCTGTGTTAGCTTGAAACTTACCAAATATCTACAGAACCCTTGTCTGGAGAGAGGATGGGGTCCTGTGAGGGTACATAGAAACCTGTAGGATGATCGACCTCTCTGGATTCAGTCAACACTGGCCAGGCAATTCTTGGGGTTCAGAGTGTATCACCGGGAGCGTTTGCTAAGTGAAAGTAAATAGAGCCTGGTTCCAATCAAATTTACACATGTAAATCTGGAGTGACACTGTTGAAGTCAGTGTTCCTGAACTCAGAACCTGGCCTAAGAATTTATCACATGTCCTGCAAAGAGGCAGTGGTATAATTTGGGCTCTTGGGATGGAGAACATTTTAAAAAATGAGGCAATGACACACATTTATAAATAACATCAAAGCAGGAGAGATAAATACAATGACCATTTTCACCATGTGCTTCCCATATGTATAAACATGATACAATTGGCCACACTTTGTATGTTACTTCGATATTAGGAAAGTCAGTCATTCTGTTCATTATAAAAACAAATCCATCCCTTCATCAGCACATGTACATTTCCCTTTCCATGTTGGCCCTCACAGACCTTGGCTTATCCATATCCACCATGCCAACAATACTGGGCATATTCTGGTTTAACTCTAGGGAGATCAGGCACGATGCCTGTTTTGCCCAGCTATTCTTCATCCACTTGCTTACGTTAACTGAATCCTCCGTGCTCTTGTCGATGGCCTTTGACAATTTTGTGGTGATCTGTCACCTGCTGAGATATGCTTCCATCTTAACCCTACCGAGAATAGCCAAGATGGGACTGGTTTCTCTGTTAAGAGGGGTGGTCCTAATATTCCCACTCCCCATTCTCCTGAAACAGTACCGATACTGTCAGGCCAACATCCTCTCCCATTCCTACTGTCTGCACCAGGAGGTCATGACAATGGCTTGTTCAGATATCAAAGTCAACATCATCTATGGCTTCTTTATAACAGTCTCTTCAGTTGTGTTGGACTTTCTGTTCATTCTCCTATTGTATGTGATGATCCTCAAAACAGTGCTGAGCATCGCATCCCACGTGTAACGCCTCAAGACCCTGAATTCCTGCATCTCCCACGTCTGCGTCATCC
This sequence comes from Emydura macquarii macquarii, assembly GCF_026122565.2. Lineage (NCBI taxonomy): Eukaryota > Metazoa > Chordata > Testudines > Chelidae > Emydura > Emydura macquarii. The sequence goes on along the minus strand of NW_027133002.1, from coordinate 499,220 downwards.
TGCTTTCCTACATGCCACGGATTGGCTTGTCCGTGATACACAGATTCATGAAGAGCTCTTCTCCCTGGCTTCAAAATGTCCTGGGTAACGTCTATTTGCTGATCCCGCCTCTGGTGAACCCAATCGTGTACAGTGTTAAAACCAAAGCCATTCGTGCAAGTATAATAAGGGTGTTCATCAAGTGAAAGTGTCAGTCCTCACTAGCTCCAGAGAATCAAAATCCTGTAAGTGATTTCTTGGTATTCTGCTCTCCACAGCACAGAGGGCAGCTCTGGGGAGCAGAGATTCCTTCCGGTCGAGCTGGAAGTAAAGCACAGTGCACTGTGTCGTGGGCACTGCTCTGCAGCTCTAGGACCAAGGTCACACAGGGAGCCTCTGCCAGGCCTTGGAATTAAATGTGGGTTGCCTAAGTCCTGGTCCCCAGCCTTATCCACAGGACAATCCTTCCTTTCCCCAGCCACAGGACGGGAGCAGAAGGTTTCGATATGGAAGAACAAGAGATCAAAACTCTTCTATCTTTTGTGCTCCTGTTGCACTCAGCTGTGCAGGATCCTGTCACACATAAAAAAGTCAAGTCTGTTTCTTCAATTCTCCTAAGCAACAGCAGCTGGTGGCTGGGATTTGCATGAGTTAATTAGGCATAGTTTAAATAGAATACGAAAAAATCAAGCTCACTCGATTGTCCTGGATTCTGGGTTTAGAGCAGAATTTATTATTATTTTACAGTCCGTGCCACGGCCGGGAGCGTGCCTGGGGATGTGAAGCACACAAAGCAGAATATGATCCCTGGCTACTTACAGGCTAAAATAGACACTTGGATCTGGTATCTGGTGCATTTAGGAGCACAAAGGTTGTGTCCCAGCTGGATGGGTCTGCAGTGGGATGGAAGTGAGCAGTTGGCTATACACGGATCCTTCACCCAGGCCTTAATAATAAAACCTAACTCTTATATGGCACTTGTCATTATGAGATTTATAAATTAAACGGTAATATGTGAGCACAGGACCAGATGGGATTCACCCAAGAGTTCTGAATGAACACAAACATGAAATTGCAGCACTACTTACTGTGGAATATAACATATCATTTAAATCAGCTTCTGTACCATATGACTGGGGGATAGCTAATGTAAAGCCAATATTTCAAAAAGACTCCAGCGGCGTTCCCGTTAAATATAGGTGTCACCACTCAAGAAAGAGATCTTGGAGTCACTGTCGCTAGTTTCAACGTGCAACGGTAGTGAAAAAACGGTAACAGAATGTTGGGAATCATTAGGAAATGGATAGATACTAAGAGAGACAATATTATAAAGCCACTATATAAACGGATGGTTCACCCACACCGTGAATTCTGCGTACAGTTCTGGGAGTCCCATCTCAACAACAAAAAAATTGAATTGGAAAAGGTACAGAGAAGGCTGACAAAAATATAAGGGGTTTGGAAGAGCTTATATATGAGGGGAAATTAATAGGATTAGGACTTTCCATCTTGGAAAAGCAATGAGTAAGAGAGGGAACTGGTGGGCAGGATCCCCTGGGAGGTTAATGTGAGGGGGAAAGTAATCCAAGAGAGCTGGCTGTATTTTAAAGAAACCTTAATGAGGGTGCAGAAACAAACCATCCCGATGTGCAGAAAGAAGAGCAAATATGGTAGGCGCCCAGCTCGGCTTAACAAAGAAGTCTTTGGTGAGCTCAATCACAAAACAGAAGCTTACAAGAAGTGGAAGCTTGTTTGGATGACTCGGGAGGTGTAGAAAGGCGCTGTGGCCTTCCTCGGATCCTGGGCCCAAGGAAGGGTCGCGACGCCCCTGCTGGGCAGCACTGTGCCCTACAGGCCAAACAGCCCAGCAACAGGGGGGAGGAGTCAAAGCAGGAAGGGGAGGTACAAAAGGTCGGCCTAGCAGTTTAGTAAAGGGGAAGCTGCCGCCGGAGGCAGACATGTCTTCCCGCAGGCTGCGGCCTAGACCTGACCCTGACGGAGCAGTAGTTTGGCGCAGCCGCCCCACCGAGCGGAGTGTCCAAAATCTGCCCGGATGGCCAGGTCCCGGTGACTGGATACCACCGAACCCTGGTAGCTGGAATGAGCTACCCGAAACTGCGGGGTGGGAAATACCTCCTGAGGCCAACCCTGACCTGGAGGAGCTGCCTGACGCCAGAGGACCCCGGGACTGAGTGAACCCTGTGGACCAGAGGAACCACTGGGACCCTGGGACCTTGAGGATCTGCCCTCTGCTGATGACACAGAGGAGTTCCCGTGCCCGGTGCCGGTCAACGGGGAAGGACTGGCGGGCTTTCTGCTTGCCATGTACCCCAGTGACCCAGAGGGAAACTAAAAGCACACAGGTACCCAGGGACCAGAGGAAGTGGCCCAGGGACAGCCACCTAGCCAGTGCTGAGTCCGGGGCTAAATCCCATCGGTGTGTTGCAGCCGGAGCCCCGCTGATTCAGTGGCAAATGGCTTTGCCACTGATAGGGCCCTGGACTGGGACGCAGTGGAGACGGGTGGGCCTGCGTTCCCCTCCCCCCTTCCTTAACCACTCCGGGAGGGAGTGCTATCTTCTGCAGCTGCAGACAGAGGATCCCGAGCTCTACAGGCCCCGCCTCCTTGCAAGGCCGGGTGTCCCAGACTATTGTACAAGCCCCACCGGTGGGAAGGCCGAGGGCTGCTGACTACCCAACCAGCCCTGCCCAGCGTGCAGGCCAGTGACTGGAAACTGTTTACCTACCCCGCCCTGCTGGAGGGCCGGGGGCACCAGATTACTTTAACAGCCCCGCCTGTGGGAAGGCTGGGGGCTAAAGTCCGCTTGTTAGCTCGCCAAACTGGGTTCAGGGCTAAGGACCTGTGAATGAGCACTGATTATTCCCCCTTAAGGGAGACGCTGTGGTGTTCCTCGGAGCCTAGACCCAAGGAAGGGTCGCGACGCCCCCGCCAGACGGTGCCAATGGCTTACAGGAGGATTATAAAAATACTGCTCAAGCATGCAGCAATGAAATCAGGAAGTTCAAAGCGCAATTGGAATTGCAGCTAGCAAGGGATGTGAAGGGGAACAAGAAGGGTTTCTACAGGTATGTTACCAACAAGAGAAGATTAAAGAAAGTGTGGGCCCCTTACTAAATGAGGGAGGACACTTAGTGACAGAGGAGATGGAGAAAGCTGAGGTACTCAATGGGTTTTTTGCCCCTGTCTTCACAGTCAAGGTCAGCTCCCAGACTGCTGTACTGGGCAGCACAGAACGGGGAGGAGGTGAACATCCCTAAGTGCTGAAGGAACAGGTTGAAGGAAAGATTGAAAATACACAAGTCCATAGGGCCAGATGCAATGCATCCGACGGTGATGAGGGAGTTGGCTGATGGGATTGCAGAGCCATTGGTTATTATTTATGAAGGCTTATGGCAACTGGGGGAGGTCCCTGATGATTGGAAAAAGACAAATCTAATGCCCATCTTCAAGAAAGGGAGGAAAGAGGATCCAGGGAACTGCAGACCGGTCAGCCTCACCTCAATCCCTGGAAAAATCATGGAGCAGGTCCTCAAGGAATCCATTTTAAGGCACTTGGAAGAGAGGAAGTGATCAGGAACAGTCAACATGGATTCACCAAGGGCAAGTCATGCCTGACCAACATGATTGCCTTCTATGAAGAGGTGACTGCTCTGTGGATGTGGGGAAAGCGGTGGACATGATATACTTTGTCTTTAGGAAAGCTTTTGATACAGTCCGCCACGGTATTCTTATCAGCAAATTAAAGACGTATGCATTGGATGAATGGACTATAAAATGGATAGAGAGGTGGCTAGATCGTCAGGCTCAGTGGGTAGTGATCAATAGCTCTATGTCTAGCTGGCAGCCGGTCACAAGTTGAGTGCCCCAGAGGTCGGTCGTGGGGCCGGTTTTGTTCAACATCTTCATTAATGATCTGGAGGATGGGGTAGATTGCACCCGCAGCACGTTTGCAGATGACACTAGTGAGGGGGAGGGGTAGATACCCTGGAAGGTAGGGATAGGATACAGAGTGACAGAGACAAATTGGAGGATTGGGGCAAAAGAAATCTGATGAGGTTCAACAAGAACAAATGCAGCATCCTGCACTGAGGATGGAAGAATCCCATGCACAGCAACAGACTGGGGACCGACTAGCTGGGCAGCAGTTCTGCAGAAAAGGACCTGGAGGTTACAGTGGATAAGAAGCTGGAGATGAGTCAGCAGTGTGCCCTGGTTGCCAAGAAGGCTAATAGCATATTGGGCTGCATTAGTAGGAGCATTGCCAGCAGATCGAGGGAAGTGATTATTTCCCTGTATTCGGCACTGGTGAGGCCACATTGTAGTATTGTGTGCAGTCCTGGGCACCCTGCTGCAAAAAGGATGTAGACAATTTGGAGAGAGTCCAGTGGAGGGTAACAAAAATCATTAGGGGGCTGGAGCACATGACTTCTGAGAAGAAACTCAGGGAACTAGGCTTGTTTAGTCTGCAAAAAAGAAGAATGAGGGGGTATTTGATAGCAGCCTTTAACTACCTGAAAGGAGGTTCCAGGCGGGATGGAGCTAGGCTGTTCTCAATGATAGTAGATGACAGAACAAGGATAAATGGTCTCAAGCTGTAGTGGGGGAGGTCTAGGTTGGATGTTAGGAAAAACTTTTTCCCTAGGACGGTAGTGAAGTACTAGAAGGGTTACCTAGGGAGGTGGTGGAATCTCCATCTTTAGAGGGTTTTAAGCTGTGGCTTGACAAAGCCCTGGCTGGGATGAATTACCTGAGGTTAGTCCTGCTTTGAGCAGGGGGATGCACTAGATACCTCCTGAGATCCCTTCCAACTCCAATATTCTATGATTCTATGATATGATGGAACTCTATAAAATCATAAATATTGTGGAGAGAGTGACTAAGAAACTTTTATCTACCCCTTCACTAACACAAGAGCCAAGGGTCGTCCAGTGAAATTAATAAGCAGTAGGTTTAACCAAACAAAAGGGAGATCTTTTTCACCAAACGGGCAGGCAGCCTTTGTAACTTGTGGCCAGGGAATGTTGTGCAGGGGCCGGAAAAGAAGCACATGAGTTCACGGAGGACAGATGCATCGATGACTATAAGCCAAGCTGGTCAGGGAGGCAGCCCCATTCTCTGGGTGTCTCTAAGTCTCTGAGTGCCAGAAGCTGGGTCTAGGAGAGACGGGGATGGATCTCTTGCTAAAAACCCCCAGGCAGAGCAGAGCTGCATCTGTGAGCGAGGGTCGCACACACAACAGTCTGATAAGAGACTCAGGCCCAGGTTCTCTCCCAATCCCCTCCAGTTGTGCTCCCCAGATATGCAAAGGGGCAGAAATGGGACTCAGCTCCCCAAAAGGGGCACAGCCAGCTCCTCGCCCAGCCCAGCCATTCAGTGGCCATTAGAGGGGGTGTGTCGGGGATTCTTCTCTTTGACGGAGATTCAACCCCTGCTCCACGGTGTAGCCCTTTAATGTTCCTGGGACTTTGGGAGCTGACCGAGGCCGAGCAGAGGCACCTACTGGGAGAGAGGAAGATGGTCCCGGCTGGGGAATAGTTCATGCTTTGAGAAATCCCAGCCTATTGCTTTTTTAAGGGCCTAAGACCGGGGCCTTGTAGTGCAGGGCAGGGTCTGGCTCCCCTCAATCCCTGCCACCTGCAGGAGCCGTGGGAGCAGGGCCGGCTGCCTCTTCTCTCAGAACATGGCGACAGCAGCAGGGGAAGGACGGCTGCCCTCGCTCAGCCTGGGGGTAAGGGACTGAGCTACCGACGGGACCAGTTGGCGAGCCAGGAAAGCTGCGATGAGCCTGAACCAACGCAGACCCCAGCAAGGAAGCGGGGGGGGGGGCTCCTGAGCTATGTAGGAGGGTGGTGCAGAGGCTAAAAGAACCTGTGAGAACAAATATGACCCCACACAGGGGGATCTTGTTTTCAATCTATCAAGGTGGGAGTAAGTAACTGCAAAGACCTTAGAGGGAGGGGCAGGGTGCCTGCAGGGTACCTCAGGCCACAAGGGGATACACTGGGGTGGCAGCCGTCTGCAGGGACTTGACCAGAGCGTGCTGTGGGAAGATGTTGCAAACAGGCGGGAGTCAGCTCAGCCCCCAGGCTACTCTAAACTCCACCGAGGCTGGTGGGGAACTGGTCCCAGAATCAAACCCCTGTAACTGGCTCCTTGCTACCCCTGCTCTCCACAGAGCAGGGGTCAGCTCTGGGCAGGAGAATCCAGCCGGTCCAGCTGGCAGGTTGGTCCTGTGGTTTGGGCTCTGCTCTGCGGGTGAAGGTCACAGGTCACACAGGGAGTCTGTGCCAGACCTCGGAATTAAATGTGAGTTGGCTAAATCCTGGTGCCCTGCCTTACCCACAAGACCCTCCTTCCTTTTCTCAGCAATAGGACAGGAGCAGAAGGTCATGATCAGGAACTCTAAGCGGTAAAAACTCTTCTAACTTTTCTGCTTCTGTTGCACACAGCTGTTCGTGTTCCTGTCACACGTAAAAACTTCCAGTTCCTTTGTTGAATCCTCCTAATCTCCTAAGCAACAGCAACTGTTGGCCGGGATTCCAATGTTAATTATGCATAGTTTAAATAAAATATGAAATGATCAAACTCACTCGATTGTTCTGGGTTCTGGGTTTAGAGCAGAATTTATTATTATAATTTTTCAGTCTTTGCTAGGGCCGGGTGTGTGCCTGCTGTTGTGAAGCGCACAAAGCAGATTATCATCCCTGGCTACCTACAGGCTAAAATAGGCACTTGAATCTTGTATCTGGTGCGTTTATCAGCACCAAAGCCGTGCCCCAGCTGGATGGGCCTGCAGTAGGATGGGACGCAGTAATTGGCTATACAGGGATACCTCAGCCAGGGCTTAATAATAGAACCTAGCTCTTATATAGCACATGTCATCAGGAGACTGATACATTGAACAGTGAGAAGTCACCAGGACCAGATGGGATTCACCCAAGATTTCTGAAGGAACTCAAACATGAAATTGCAGAATTACTAACCCTGGTATGGAACTTATCATTAAAATCAGCTTCTGTACCAGATGAGTGGGAGGTAGCTAATGTGACACCAGTTTTTAAAGAAGGCTCCATTACAGATCGGTAAACCCAATTTCATTACCAGAAAAATTGGTTGAAACTATAGGAAAGAACAGAATTTTTATACTCGTAGATGAACATAATTTCTTGGGAAGAGTCAACATGGCTTTTGTAAAGGGAAATCATGCCTCACTAATCTATCGGAATTCTTTGTGGGGGTCAACAAGGATGTGGACAAAGGTGATCCAGTGGATACAGTGCAGTTAGATTTTCAGAAAGCCGTTGACAAGGTCCCTCACCAAAGGCTCTTAAGCAAAGTAATCTGTCATGGGATAAGAGGGAAGGTCCTCTCCTGGACCAGTAACTAGTTAAATGTAAGCAAACCAAGGGTAGGAATACACGGTCAGTTTTGAGAATGGAGATCGGTAAATAGTGGTGTCCCCCATGGTCTGCACTGGGACCAGTATCGTTCAACATATTCATTAATGAAATGGAAAAAATATGGCACTGAAACATGTAACGTGCATGACGCCCCCTCATCCCCAATGCCACCCTTACGTCTGCGCTGCTGCTGGAGCGGGAGACAGTGCAGACCCAGGAGAGACCTGCTGCCATTAAAGCGGGGCGGGGCAGGCAGAAAGCACCGAAATCCCTCGGCGAGGCGGGGAGGCACGTGGGAGTGGATGAGCCTGTGGCTGATGACGACGCTGAATGCCGACCCCCGGCCCCTCTTCCCTCAGTCACCGCAGCTGCTAGGGAGCGAGGCCCTGGGGACGGCCGGCGTCTGTGCCCAGGTGCATGCCAGAAGGGCTGCAGTGCGGGGCTTCTCTGATGGCTGGAGCACCTCCTGGGGATGACTCGAGCCTGGGGCTTCCCGGGGGAACGCTGCTGGGATCCTGAGACCAGGACTGGCCGTGGACACATTGCACTGGGCAGAGAGACCTGGTGCAATCAGGGACCTCGATTCCTAGGATCCAAGCCTGCAAGGGACCCTGTGATCATCTAGTGCGACCTTCTCTGTAGCACCGGCCACAGCGCTCACCTGCACTAACGCCGAGAGCGGAGCTTTGAGAAAAACCGCCTGGCTTGAGTGGGAAACTGCCAGAGCCTTGTTCCAACGGTTAATTACCGGGATCCCAGCCGCGGTTGCACCAGGGCCCAATGCAGAGGTCAAATAACCTCTCTGCTCCTACTCCAGATTCCCCTGGCTGTACTCCCAGGATCGCATTAGCTCTTTTAGCCACAGCACCACGCTGGCAGCTCGTGCTCAGCTCATTGTCTGCCATCATCCCCTGAATCTTTTCCAGAGTCCCTGCTTCCCAGGAGCTCCCCTCCCCCCCCCCCCCAGCCTGGAAGTGCAGCCTACGTGGGGGGGCCAGGACTTGTAGGACCGGACCAGCAGAGGAGCAAATCTCAGGGCAGGTCCGAGGCTGTGGGGAGGGGAAAGCCAGACATAAGCACTGCAGGGCTCTGGAAAGTGAGGTGCAGGAGAGGGGGACAAAGAGAGACAGAGCATGGGGGGCAGGGGGTAGGGATGGCTCACAGGGTCCTGGTCGCAGAGGTAGCCCGCGTTGAACTGCGCCACCTCAAACCCAGCTTCTGCCGCCATGAGGTAGTGCAGGAGGGCGGCCGGCCTGGCGGAGCAAGCAGGGAGATCAGTCAGCTCAGCCGCGAACCCGGGTCTGGCCTCCAGATCCCCAGCGAGATCCCCTCCTCCCACAGCCTGCTCAGGGTGCCCGGCGAGGAGACGCGCCCGCGTGGCGGAGGAGCTGTGGCTAGCGCCGCTTGACGCAGGCCCAAAGGAAGGGGAGCTCTCAGGGCCTGCTGACAAACAGCTGCCTCCACCCTGGAGCCGGTGGGGCAAGGGGGCTCGGCTAACCCCTTCCCCGGCCTCGTGGAGCTGGAAGCAAGGCCCACGCCTGCGGGAGGAGGAGAGGACACTGACCATGACTGCTGGAGGTAGGCGTCCAGCGCCTTGCGCAGCACCGAGCCCAGGTACCCGTTCTGCTCCGACACCCACTTGGCCCACCTGGAAAAGCAGCAAAGAAACGGTTCATTCCCCACCCGAGGGCGTGCTGTATTCAGGGGCGCATCACTGGCGGGGAGGCTCTGGCGGATAGAGGAGGGGGATAGGGGCTGGGGCTGGGACTCTAAGCCTGGCTTTGGCAGGGAATTGGTCTGGGATGCTCCAGAAGCCGCCTAGGGCAAAATGAATCCCAGCGGGTGTCTCTGGGATTGTGCTGAGGACATGGGGAGACGCACCCTGGAACCATAGAATGGTAGGTCTGGGAGGGACCTTGCGAGGTCATCTAGTCCAGCCCCCTGCATTCATGGCAGGACTAAGTAATACACAGACCATCCCTGACAGGTGTTTGTCCAACCTGCTCATAAACATCTCCCATGATGGAGATTCCACAACCTCCTTAGGCAATTTATTCCAGCGATTAGCCACCCTGACAGGTAGGAAGTTTTACCTAATGTCCAACCTAAACCTCCCTCGCTGCAGTTTAAGCCCATTGCTCCTTGTCCTGTCCTCAGAGGTTACTGAGAACAACTTTTCTCCCTCCTCCTTGTAACAACCTTTTATGTATGTAAGCCAGGTCTGAGTGTCTGAGTGGCAGTCTCCCTGCTCAGCTGCTGAAAGGGGGGCACTTTATTTGCATGGGCTTTGTATCTGCATGAGTACAATGAAGTATTTAGCATAACTTACCTAGGTGCTGAGCATAATGGGAAATGGTTAGCAGGGCTGGTCTTGGGCTACAAACCACTTTTGTGTTAATGCTGGGGTAATGAAATGTGTCCTTCAATTGTATGAACAGATGTCAGCAAAACTGTGCTTAGTTTGTTATGATAGAATCTGCACCCTAAACTACACAGCGGTCAGTGGGAAACAGGCTTGGTCACTGCCAGCGGGCAGGGACTCAGCGAAGCCGGAAGACGGTAGGAGACAGCAGCAGAGGAGGCCTGGTCAAGCCTGTGTCGGACAGGAGTGGCATAGGGGGTGAAGCCACACCCAAGAGGTGGACATTGCAACCGTGCCGGTCAGTACAGGGGGAAGAAGGAAGGGAGAGGCGAAGAACATGCCCTGTACTCTGGGATGGGTTTGGCTCATTGAGTTCATGAACTCTGGTTGCACTGTTTCCCAAACCAGTGCTGTGTTACCTCTCTTTTGCTATTAAAAGGTTTCTTTCTACACTCAGACTCTGTGCTTGTGAGAGGGGAAGTATTGCCCTTTGGGGAGCGCCCAGAGGATAGTGTGTAATTTCCCAGGTGACTGGGTGGGGGGCTCCAGCCAGTTTAGTGTTGTATCCTTGAGATGGACCCCTAGATATAGAACCCGGCCCTTGATGCTGCAGACTCGGTCTGGCAGAAGGGTTACACGGGGATAAATTGGAGAATCCAGAGAAAAGCAACAAAAAATGATCTAAGGTTTAGAAAACCTGCCCTATGAGGAGAGATTAAAAACTGGGCCTGGTTAACCCTGAGAAAAGACGAGGGAGGGGGGATCTGATAAGAGTCGTCATGTGTCTGAAGGGCTGTTATCCGGAGGGCAGTAATCAGTTGGTCTCCACGTCACTGAAGGCAGGACAAGAATGAATGGGCTCAATCTGCAGCAAGGGGGATTTAGGTCAGATATGGGGAAAAACTTTCCAACTCGGGGGTAGCTGAGCACTGGAACAGGCTTCCAAAGGGGCCTGTGGAATCCCCGTCCCAGGAGGTTTTTAGCACAAGTTGGACAAACACCTGCCAGGCTGCTCTAGGTTTGCTTGGTCCTGCATCAGCGAGAGGCTGGACCAGGGGACCTCTCGAGTTCCCTTCATCCTCCCCTGTCTGTGGTTCTAGGACTGCCGCGTGCGTGGCCTTAAGGAGAGAACAGAGAGCTCACATGGGCAGGCTCCAGACCTTACCTGCGGGATTCCCAGCAAGATGTACAGACAGACGTGTGTCCAGGGGAGCAGTGCAGGTCTCAGCATTGTTCCAACTTCCCGTGCGGCTGTAAGAGAATCCATCAGGGACGTCAGTGGAGGGTTCGGGAAAAGCACACTGCAAATCCAGATCGCTCTGTTGTTCCGGTCAGTGACTGGGATTTCCCAGGCAGGAGTAGCTATTTCTCGCATTGCAGCTCAGCCGTAATGGAGGTGGATTTGGCCCTGGAATACAGTCTGCAATGCAGGGTGTGGGGCGTAGCTGTGGGGAAATCCTTCCTTCACTTCCCAGCGATCCCATTTCCCTAAAGGATTCTGGATGGTGGGAATACGACAGCTAGTGCCGTGCCTGGCTGCTTCGTTCTGCCCCATGGCCAAGGGCGTGATCAGTGACGCAGACATCAAACACCAGCGCTGAGCCTAGGCCAAGGGTCGCAGCCACACGGCCATCTCAGAGACACAGACACACAGACCTCTGTCACCTGGCTGGGCAGGGACCCACACCCCAGCCACATGGAGACAAACTGCAAACAGACCAACATCCAGCTCCCCATGTCCCTTTACACTGCAGCTACGCCCTCCAGCACTCCCCTCTTCACGCCTGTGTTCACCTGCTGAGCGGATCCCTTGTTTAGTGGGTCTGGTTGGGAGCTGGGTCCTTTGGGGGCAGAGTTTCTGGCCACGGAAAGGGAGCCGGGCATTGGAATTTGGAGAGTGGGTCCTGGAGGAGAGCCAGTGACATGGGGATAAGGGGTTCTGTTGGAATAGTTTAGTTAGTTTTCACATTTTTGCAACATAACCAGACATGGTACCATTTTTGCTATAACATTCTTATAACTATATTTCAATATTTAAGCAAGGTGCAAACACATTTATAAAAACCCAAAGAGGAGCCTGATATTTTGTTAATTTTACCTTTGCATTACTGTTGAGGTTTCCGCTTCCATTTTTTCCTTTGCGTAATAAAAATATTGTGATTAATAAAAAAGTATTTTTGTTTGCAATTGCGTTATTTGTTAAGGCAAAAATATATGTACATATGTTTATAAATGAGGCCCTTTTGAGTTTGCAAAAAAAACAAAATAAGTGATATTATGATGGTTACCTGCTCTTGTGAAACCTGAATTTATCCCCCCCCCCCCCGTGTCTGTTGCTTTTGTCTGCATGCCAAATGGATTGCAGGAATGCCCTTGCTTGCTGTGGTTAACTGTTTTGGGGCAACTCCACGTGTTAATGCATTAGTTTTAGGTGTTACATTGCTTATTCTTAGGGGTTTTTTTCTTTGAAATTCTTTGTTACCTATTCCCCTGCAATCAAGCCACAGCTCCAGTCTCCTAATGTGCTCTGTGAACTGTTCCGTTTTTCCTCTTATCTGATTCACCAATCCAATGAAAGTATTGTTTGCTGCTTCTCCCTCCTGTGTACTCACTTCCCCCACTCTGACCGGCACCAGTTTAGGTCTCGGTTTAAGTTTTACCGGAACCTGGCTCTTATCATACAGTGATTCTTGCAACATGGTGGCCCCTGTTTGGTTTGTCAGTTTTGCTAGGGCCACCTTTTTCCATTTCTGTCCCCATTCGTCAGGCACAGGGGAACTACCTGAAGCCTGCTGTAGATCGCAAATACTTACAACAGGGGACGGCACTTCTCTTTTTTGTGGCTTTTGTACAACTGTTTTAGTCTGTTCCTGTGCGTGCTGCACCGTACAGTGTCTCTGGACTGCTTGCTGCCCTGCTCGGAGAGCGAGAGCTTCCAGGGCTCTGTTGCTTTTCTTAATTCTTTTAACTCTTTCTTTGTTTCTGTTAGTTGCCCCGTCTGTTTTGGGGCGTGTTGTCTACATTTTTCACTCTTATTATTTTTCCAGGCTACCATCTCTGCCCTAGCTTTACAGGTTCCCGTCCATATTTCTTCCCCACTCTCTTTTTTAAATTCACATGGACCCCCTTTGCTGGCAGCCAAACCTTATTAAACTCTGTGGGGATTTGCAGGGAAGGGAAAAGGGGGTTATCCAGCTCGTGGTTTTCTGCCATGTTAAATGGCGATTCCTATAGAGGACAGCTTGGTTACTTACCAGATCGCTGGTCGGGGTCGCCAGTGTTGTCGGTTGTTGGCTGCGTGTGTGTGCTCCCATGTGTATACTATCCCAGCGCCGCACACGTAACCGAGACACCACTCCACAATCGAATGATTCGACCAGACCACAGATCCTTTCAGCAATGAAGGCACCCGGCCAGGTGTTTTGTGGGCAAACATGGTCCTAGTAGCCCACAGACTCTCCAGGACCACTAGCACACGTGTGCTTGTTACAATGGTACCGGCTCAGCAAACGGCGGGACTTTCCGTTTCCCCCTTGGCCAGCCAAAGCTGCTTCCTCTGAGACCCTCTTTTATAGACTGATACAAACAAGCTGCGTACTGCCCCTCTGATGTGTGTAGTGACCACCTCCCGATGTGGCAGGGTGCCGCCTTTTGACGTGGTAGGATACCACCGTTATCTTCTACCGGATGGTTCCCTCAAAACATCTCTAGTCATCATATTGGCAGGCCGTTTCTACCCATTACAGTGTTGTGTGGAGAGGGCAGAGAGCCTCGTTATCTATGGGGATGTTCTGGCACCTTTCTGGAAAGTGCCTGTGCCTAGCACGCCTTTGGAATGTGTGTTTGTTGCACCAGCTCTGTTCTCGTCCGTTACTGTGAGTCTGCCAAAATTCAGGCTCTCACTTTCTACTACAATCTCTTTATAACCAACCCCCCAGGATTCATACGCTGCAGACAGATTTCCCAAATCGTCACACAGGATTTACCTGACTGTAGTGTTCGGCTGAACACTAAACACCGCCATCTGCAGCCCCTCACTGGAACTGTGCAAAGAGCTTTCCAGATGTCTGTTCCAGATGCTATTTCCTTTGCAATGGAGGGGCTCAAGTTAAACAAAATGTGTCATAAGGGCTGCAGATCCCAGTCACGCTAACGCTTTTGATGATGAGTCCATAGGGGCACAAGTCTCCCCTGTGCCGTCAGCATGAGACCTATCACCGTATAAATACCACTTTAGTGAAGCAAAATCTGTATTGTATCACTTCTGTATTGCGGCAGCGTCTAGAGACCAGGCAGGCCAGGCCCCGGGAGGTGATGGGCTGTACAGAGTGCGTGGCAGCTCCTGCCCCAAGGAACTCCCCAGGCTAAGAGACCTCATGCTGGCCCCCTGCACAGGAGGGAATCCCACCCTCGATGACTAAGAAACTAGCAATGTCTGCCAACGTTCATGATTAGTAAAGAGAGCCTGGAAAACCGGCATTGCAGGGGTGGGTGTTTCCCCTCGGCCGCCACCTCCACAGCCCACAGAAGTTACGTGTCGGGGGCTGCGGGAAGACCAGACCCAACAGATATACCAGGATCACACTGGTTATGTAAGACGACCATAAGGCTGCTCACAGCTACAGGGGCCGAGTTCCGCCCTGACCCCCAGCCCCTCCGAGCCCACTGAGGTCAGCGGGTCTACGTGAGCATGGAATCCGGCCCTCGGAGAAGAGCAGAGTCCTTCCAAAAGCTAGGATTGCACCCGGGGGTGCTAAAGCAGCACAGGATTAGGGTCAAACACCCAGGAGCCAGTGGCATTCGGAAGAGTCGAACGGGGCCAGGACCCTTCTACATGGCTGGATGAGTCCATCAGAGACAAGAGATCTGGGCCTGAAATTCCATGCTACAGGCCGGGCGGCCAGGCTGTCAGTACAGACCACAGCTGGAGGCAGCCATCTTCTTGCTCCCCACCCTCGCCCGGTTGCAGTGAGACCCCCACCTTCCACCGCCACAGGCTGCCAAATGCCCGGCTTGAGTGCTGCCAGGTGGGGCTGGGCATCTTGGCCAGCGGGTGCAGGTTCGAGGTGCTGCTGGAGCCCAGGGAACTGCAGCCCCTCGCTCCCTGATCCTTGGCCCAGGCCAGCGCGGCTGCAAGCAGGGTCTGAGTGAGCTCGCCCCACCGCAGGAACAGACTCCGGGAGCCGAGCGCATTTGCATAGCCACGCCTCCTGGGCATAGCTGAGCAACTGCCAGCGTGATCCATTTTGGCTGGGATTGGGGTACAACCCGCTGTAGTGCAGGGGTAATGAACTAGTGCTAGCCCTGATGTCTGAGCAAAGGGCAGCAGAACTGTGCCTAGCCAGCCCTGAATGAGGGGTCACCCTAAACTGAATGTCACCTGCGAAGCAGAGGGTAATGGCACCACTCTCAGATGAAAACCAGGGGCAGTGAGTTCCACTTTCTAGTGGGTGTAATGTTTTTAGGTATGGCTTGTTTCTCTTTCCCACGGTTTGATGAGCGTGCTGCTTAGACTTGCTTTAGATGTTTCACTTCTGTTTGGGGGTTGTTATTGCTGCTGTGGTAAATAAGCAGGTCTAGGGTGTGAACTTTAGATGTGGTGTGGGGACTGTCTTGCAGTGAAAGATAAGGGAGAGGCTGCAGCCGCTGTGACGTCTTTCCCCCCCCCCCCGTCCTGTGAAATCATTAAGAGCTGAAATTGCTAAACAGGGGGACCTCAGAACGCAGCAAGCAACAGCAGAAGCGTGACTCAACTGGCCTTTGGAGGTAGGAGATGAATCCGCCCCAGGTTCTGGGACTCCGTGGGCTTTGGATGGCCATCTGAGTGGGGGGCAGCGGAGGGAAAGAGGAAAGACATCTTAAAGGGGCATTTCTCCACTGGATTTTCACACCGCCAGGTGGGAAACTGAGGCAAAGGACCCCCCCCTCCCAATGCACTCTGGGGGTGGGGGTGTACTTATGGTCTGCATGCTTCTGACTCTTTGTTGCGGTGGTTTCCCAGATTAACGCTGAGTCCCTCTGCCTTTTAATCACAGGTTTCTTTTGTTACACGGACTCGGCGCTCGTGAGTGGGGAAGTCTGGCCTCTTTAGAGGCACCCAGGGGTGGTGGTTAGTTTTCCTGGCCTGCAGCCTGTTCTCTTTTGTATTGTGGAGAGGAAGCCCTAGCTCGTGAACCTGGCCTCTCTTGCTGCCAACACCCCCCAGCAGAGGGGTTACACTTGCCGGCTATTTCTTCTTGTTGCCCCTGGTTATTTCTGGAGCGAAGAAAAACTAGTCAGAGGCAGTTTTTGGCTGGCTGAGATAAGTGATAAGGTCACGGCTTAGAACCAGAATCACTTCACTTTGTAAACAGGCGTGTGCAGGGTGAAGGCATCTCCAGCTGGAGTCTATTCGTGGGAACTGAAGGCAGGTCAGCTGGTCCCCTGGCAGAATATGGGCACATGAGACCTGTAAGTACCACACTGCGAAGCTAGCTGTGCTCTGCTTCCTGGGACCTGGGGTCAAATATATGGACATAACGAAGATAAATGGGGCTCCTGGTCTCTGTGTATTGTTGTCACTTGGTGTCTGCTGTTTCCCGCAGGGAGGTAAAGGGCTCAGAAAACTCAAAATTTTGTTTTTCCTGAACAGTTTTTCCTTCGGAGCAGCCCTGGTGAGAGCAGAGCGTCAGCTGCAACGTAAGACGTGTGGCTCGGGATCCAGCCTGCCAGGAACAGTCGTCTGTTTGGGGAAAGCAGGTACAGCACCCCCTGTTCCTCTGCCCCGCCTTGCTTTCCTTGCAAACATTGTTCTGAAGCTGTCTCCCAGGAAACCCTTGGAAGCTGCTTTCCTCCTGTGATCTTTGGCACTGTTACAACTGCCACCTGTCCTCGTCCATTCGGGGGGGGGATGTGGCTGGCGGCGGGTTGCTGGGACACCGTCTTAAATCTAATCCCTGGGACACCGTCTTAAATCTAAAATGTGCGTCGAGTCCCCGGAGTCGAGTGCTTCCCGTTCTGCATGATTAATGTACATTGCAGGGAAACCCCACTACAATCTGCCCTCTCCTGCACAATCCTAGGCCGAGAGGCTGCCAGTTGAAAAATCCTCATGAAAAAAAAAGTCCTCTGCAGGACGTGCTGCTGTTGTGTCTGTCCCACAAGTCCTAGCCAGTTCTCTGTTCAAACTGCAGCTTCGTTCGCTTATTTTTAGCCACGTCCTCTGGACTGTGACCAACACCTGACTTGCCTGGTTGGTTCCTGTGAAAGGAAACTAAAAATACACCAGATAGTCAACAACTTGTCTCTAGAGTCGCACTTCCCCTGCTGCAGGGACTCGGGCCCCAGACACCTCGCTGTTTCTCATGGGATGGTCGAACTGCCTGAGCTGTGGTGAGACCAACGTGAGGAGGTTCGTGGTGATGGGTGAGCGGGGTGCTGGCAGCGTCGGTTTCATGGGGTCAGTTGCACCCACGGAAATCATGGACCTGAGGGGGCCAAAGCCAGGCAAACGTCCAGGTCTCCCAGCCGGTGTGGAAGAGGAGGTCCCAGGGGCAGGGGAGGGTGGAGAAGGGTGTGGAGAGCAGGTCTCTGCTCCATCGTGATGGAGGGGCTCCCACCCCAAACCTGGGCAGCACTACGCCCTGTGCGCCAGGTCCCAACGCCCAGAGTGGGGAGGCAGGCCCAGCCCTGAGGGAAAGAGCTGACACGGCAGGGTGAGTGTGGGGCAGGCTGGCTTCCCCCACACCACCTCCCCTCCACGCCAGGCCAGCGTTAGGGTGTGATGGCCGCTGAGCGGTGGAAGGTCGATGCCCCCTCGGCAGTTCAGCTCAGTGCACCCCTTGACTCTGCAGGCTCCCCCCTCCGACGCGTGGTGCGGACGTCTGCCCGGTTTCCACTGATCTGCCCATTGGGTTTGCCTTCAGCCTCACAGGTGAGCTGGGAAATGAAGATGATGAGGTCTGCGGTTCTCTCCTTGGCTTCGCTTTGGGCTCTGGCCTTGCTGGAAACACCGCAGGTAACCGAACTCCTCCCGCTCCGCCGCCCCCTCTTTCCCATCACCTCGCTCGGTCTTGGAGAGTCAGGGACAGCGACATCCCGGAGACTCACAGCCAATGGGAGGAGAGGAGAGGGCCCGTCTGTACAGGGCCCCCCTGCCACTGGGGGTGTCTGCTCACTGAGTGAGAATTAGAGCTGTCTTCAGAGGGAGGGAATATTCTGTGAGCTGGGCGGAGTCTGGAGTGAGAGGAAAATTTTGCTGTAACTCAACTGCCCCTTATGCAGCTGCCGGGCACGTCAGTCCCAGAACACTCATGAGCGCACCCGGGACCGGGAAGTCACCCTAACTACCAGCATGCTTTGCTCCAGATGCCAAAGCAAGAGAAATATCCGTATCCCCATGTCACCCAGGGGAAACTGAGGCAGCGAGCGGGGGATGTGACTTCTCTCACCGGTCAGCCCTGAATTGCCCTGAAGAGTTCTATGGCTGTCTAGTTCGATCCCAACGTCACTGAAGAACCGTTCCCAGCACTGGGTAAAATCTCAGGAGGGAGCATTGTGCGGCAGGAGGGGCGAGGGGCAAGCTACCAGTCAGACCTGGCTGCCCCCGACCCACCCCCAAATGACCCACCCCCAAACAACCTGTTTCTTCTCCCGCCAGGTGAGATGCCAGCCCTCCGTGCAGCTGGGAATGGCCCCCGACTCTTTTGATGACCAGTATGCCAGCTGCACTGAAGAAATGGAAACAGACTTTGCACCTCGCCTGCTGGAGAAGGAAAACTCCAGACACCCGCTGCTGGGCGCTATGTGGGGAAACCTCTCAGCTGTCTGGGAGACTAGGAAGAAAGGGCTCTCTCTGCCCACGGGCTTTAGGGATGAACACGGCATAGCCATCCTGGTCTACACTGATTCCTCTAAGCCACTTTACAAGCAGTTAAACAAGGCAATGAGAGAGGCTGGGGCCTCACGAGATAATTACATGAGCAATTTCCACTTCAAAGCTCTGCATTATTATCTGACGCGAGCCCTGCAGCTCTTACGGGCAGACTGCAGCCAGATGTCCAAAACCAAGCTGTTTCGAGGCGTTGGATCCCTCCGCTTCGAGCCCAGCGGGTCAGGCATCTTCCGGTTCGGACAATTCACCTCTTCCTCGCTGGACCTGGCTTTAGCTCAGAGTTACGGCACGGCCACGTTCTTCACCCTGCACAGCTGCTTCGGCGTGCACATTGAGGCCTTCTCTGCCTTGCCGGCGGAAAGAGAAGTGCTGATCCCCGGGAGCGAAGTATTCAACGTGTCCAGCTTCGCCCGGGAGGGGAACCGCAGCGTCTTCATCCTGCACAGCACAAACCGGACCTGCAGCCATTACAACTGCGCCTACCTCGGGGGTGAGTGTGGGGCTGCGTTCGTACATCCCCCTCGGACCTGGGGGAACCCAATCTCAGAGGAAGCATCTAGACGGGAGACTCAAATGTGAACCGCATCTTAAGTGAAGCGAAGTCATTTCCTAAGGGTGAAACTCAGCCCTGTGCGTTGGGCCGGCACCAGGCCTACCGCACCACTTCAGTGCCACCCACGTCAGCCCGTTATTGCTATTCAGTGCCCATCTTTCAAGCCATGGGAAGTAAGTTGTGTCCTTGATCTTCTGCTGGCCCCTTTGCCCAGGGCGCTTCCCCCCAGGTAGGCAAAGGTTTGCAGACTTGGGCCCCCCAGTACGGAAGCTTGGAAATGTCATTTTTTTAACTTCCATTTAAATAGTTTTTAAAGATTCCCTAATACAAGCTTTGGGCGCCTTGATCGTCAGCATCACCCTGGCAGCCTTAAACAACCTTTGAGGCTGGAGCCCAGCCCAGCCACTCGGAATAACACCTTCCCTCCCCTTCATCCTTTGCCGGCTGGCCTGGTGCGTTTGAAAATCCAGCAAGGTGTTTATCTGCCTTTCTAGGCATCTAAATACCTTGTAAAATCTAGTCCTAAATGCACAGCTGGCTGCCCTGCGACTTTGAACCAATACAGACTAAAGTGCGATGCTGACATTTGTCCATTCCAGTCTTGGAAAATTCCGCCCCCCGCTCCCGGAACAGGCTGTAATTTGATGGACGTCTCTCTTTGTGTTTTAGGAGAGAAGTCCCAAGAATGCGTTTACAACACGGGTAAGAAAACTCTTTTCCACTCTGGTCCCTGGGAGCCCAGTGACGTAAGCCAGAGGCTTTTAGTCTGATACATTACCTGACGCATCGGACAGTGGGTCACAAATTGAATACGTGTCCGCAAATGTGAGGCAGCTGCAAAAAAAGCTGACGTCATCCTGGCATGTATAAACAGGCGTGTCGCATGTAAGACACAGGAGGTCGTTGTCCTCCTGAGGCCTCAGCCCGAGTTCTGTGCCCAGTTCTGCGTGCCACACTTTGTGGACGGTGTGGACAAACAGAGAGAGTCCAGCAGGGAGCAACAAAAATGATCAAAGGTTTAGAAAACCCGACCTGTGAGGCAAGGCTAAAAAAAACGGGGCATGTTTAGTCTTGAGAAAAGAAGACTGAGGCGGGACCTGATAAAAACCTTCAGATCTGTGAAGGGCTGTTCTACAGAGGATGGGACTCAGTGGTTCTCCATGTCCACTGAAGGTAGGACGAGAAGTGATGGGCTTAATCTGCAGCCAGGAAGATTTAGGTGAGGTGTTAGGAAAAGCTCTCTCACTCGGAGAGTAGCTGAGCTCTGGAATTGGCTTCCGAAGAGCGGTTGTGGAATCCCGGTCACTGGAGCTTTCTCAGAGCAGGTGGGACAAACCCCTGTCAGGGCTGGTCTAGGTTTCCTTGGCCCTGCCTCAGTGCAGGGGGCTAGACTTGATGACCTCTCAAGGTCCCTTCCAGCCCGACCTTTCGATGATTTCTTCATACTCGATAAGGTTGGTAGCACCTAGATAAATGGGCGGCCTGGTTTTTAGAGGTGCTGATCATCCGTAGGTTTACCACTCGGTGTGGATGTCGGTGCTAAACGTTCTCCTTGCCTACAAACGGTTACTCACTGCATCAGCTCACCTGTTTTCTTTCCTTAATTACAGGAAGAAGTATCCAGGTGTCCAGCAACATGGGTCCTGTGTTGTTCGGTGCAATTGTCCTGATCAACGTCGCCACACCAAAGCTCTTCGCCAATTGCAAACTCATCTCCATTATGTAAAATAATTTTTTTTTTAAAAATTAGCTTAAAAAACTAAATGCTGGTGGGGTCATTTACTGGACGTTGTGTACTCCTTGGAAACGGTGGGCTGCTATTAGCAGGTCAGGCTTCCGTACCAGGTTCGGACTGGCCCCAGAGCTTCCATTGCAGCAATACGCGAGACCCTTTAACACACTGCCGGAGGGGAGGGGAGAGGCGCTAATAGCACGTAGCGCCACATTAGTGGTTAAACTAGTGGCCATACCGGATACGGGTGGTTGAACAGTAGAATACAGCGTAGCGATCCATTGCATGACCCCCTTTACATTTTACATTCCTGCCACTTACAAGGAATTTTATAAAATGCACACCTCTTACACTATTTTTAAAGTTCCGTTGGTATCAGTCTGTTAAGTGTCTCTGAATTGTACTGGGTTTTTTAATCACACGACCCGCACACGTCTCAGCTGGGTCATCGGGAGGTCCATTTGTTGCAATGACTGGCTTTTGAGTCCTTTTGCTTTTGCCAGCTGAAGAAGGAGCCAGGAATGCGTAGCGCTCTGTGGGTGAAATTCTTCCCTGTCCCAGAAACCACCCAGGTCCCTGCATCAGACCTACGTGTATTGTCTCCCAAAATTATTACTTCTAAAAATTGGGGCAAATCTACAGCATAAACCCTCAAGAAAATCTCTACCACTCAGCAGTGCTGTGAATGTGTACACAAGCCCCTCAAAGATGAGATGCACAACACCCCCAGCTGGATAAATCCATGCTGAGATGGGACAGGTCGTAAGGAAAACAGACTCAGATAGAGAACAAAACCTCCAGCTGGTCCCCCCAGCAATGTGAGGACCTCTGTGAGGTCTGCTGGGATTTTGGAATTTCTAAATATAATCAATAATGATTTCTTCACACAAAAAGTCCTGAACCCAGCACAGAGTAACTCAATACTGGCTCTCATTCTGACAAAGAAGAGGTCATTGCTGAGTTGAAAAGTGGCAGTTGTCTAGGTACCACTGATCATGATTGGATTGTATTTATCTTGTGCAAACAGAATATGGCACTTATGAGTCAGATGTACATTTTTAACTTTAAAAGGGCCAGTTTTCCAAAGTTTCATTCCGTTTTTGGCATAA
Organism: Emydura macquarii macquarii; assembly: GCF_026122565.2. NCBI lineage: Eukaryota > Metazoa > Chordata > Testudines > Chelidae > Emydura > Emydura macquarii. The sequence goes on along the minus strand of NW_027133002.1, from coordinate 477,192 downwards.
TTGACTGAGAACATAAAGTTAAAGTGCGAAATGTTGATGAAAACTGGGTATTGTGCAAGGATATTATTAAAGGTTTTTAAGGCCTGGCTTGACAAAGCCCTGGCTGGGATGATTTAGTTGAGGTTGGACTAGATGACCTCCTGAGATCCCTTCTAACCCTAATCTTCTATGATATCCTACAGGATGCCCCAAAAACCATAATTACACACACATGAAAAAAGTTATGCTGGGCAAGAAGCCATCCTGGTTTAAAGGAGATATGGAAAAGGCAATAAACAAACTATATAAATATATATATAAAAGGATAAAAAAATGGGGAAACAAATGATAAGTTTAAAAAAATGTAGGTGACTGATAACAGAAGCTAAAGAAATCAATGAACTATCAATGGCCAAGAGAGTTAAAAATAATAATAAGGCGTTTCTTAAATGTATTAGGAACAAAAGGAAGCTGAGGACAGGTAGATGCAGATGGTAAAATGAGGTAGAAAAGGCAGAAATGTTCAGCCGGTATTTCTGATCTGTGTTTGGCATAAAGCAGGCAGACGCATCCACCCCAGATGAGGTTGTGGATGGAATGGAATATGTGCCATCTGTCACCAAAGAGGATGTGTGGTAGCATTTGCTCATATTAAATATTTTCAGATCAACAGGCCTGGAAAATGTACACGCAAGGCTCATAACGGAGCTGGCGGAGGAGCGCTATGACCCCTAACGTTCATTTTTACTAAATCTTGGCAAACGGGAAATTCCAAAGGCTCGGAGGACGGCCGATGTGGCTCCAATATTTTAAAAGGGAATTACAGGCCAGTTAGCCTGACGTCAATCCCAGATGTTGTTGAAGTCCTGTTGGTCCCAGGATATGAGAGAGAGACGGTGAGTGAGGGAATATCTTTTATTGGACCAACGTCTGCTGGTGAAAGAGACGTGCTTTCGAGTCACACGGAGCTCTTCTTCAGGGCTGGGAAAGGTTGTGGAGTTTCCATTTCAGACAGCGACATGCGAGATCTTCCATTGGCGTTTGCAGTGGTGTTGTAGCCATGCTGGTCCCAGGATCTGAGAGAGATAAGGGGAGTGAGGGAATATCTTTTCTCAGTTCCAGATACAAGAGTGATCAGTTAATCTGGAACACCGTCAACAAAGAATTAGAAGTTAGCTATCCAATCCTTGCCAATCAGCATAGTAGTTAGATCTCGTCAAACAAACTGTGGCCTTTTATTGTTGTTATCATTATTAAATGGGATTACAGGTCTGGCTGTTAAAGGTAACTGAGTTTTTATAGTATATTTGGAATTCGTCAAGGCATTTGACCCAATGCCACATGACGTTTTGATATGAAGACTTGCATTATATGGAATTAACAGGGCACATGTTAGATGGATTAAAAACTGGTTTGGAAAAGTGACAACTAAGGGGAAATATACTAGAGGTCTATAAAATCACGACTGGTGGGAAGAAAGTGAATAAAGAAGTGTTATTTATCCCTTTATGTAACACAAAAACCAGGTGTCACCTCATAAAATTAATAGGCAGCAGGTTTAAAACAAATGAAAGGAAGTACTTCTTCATACAACCCACTGTCAACCTGTGGAACTCATTGATGGGGGATATTGTGAAGGCCAAAATTATAACTGACCATTTACTAGCAGTGAGAATCATTGAACACTGGGAAAAGCTCACCAGGGGAGGCGGGGGACCCATCATTGCTTGGAGTCCTTAAGATGAGAAACAAAAACTTTCTACAAGACATGCTCTAATCCAGCTTCCGGGAGAAATTCTACCATCAGTGCATGTGGAGAGCTGGGCATGGTGGCACCTTCTGGCCCTGGAATCTGGGCATCCCCCCATTCATCCCCTTCCTTCCTGGCCCGTGAGGAGAACTGGATGGCCAGAATTGCCCTCAACGTGCCCATAACACTTGAAGGCCTGCACTAAGACAATGAATGATGATGGCTTGTATCTTGTATAATCAAATCTCATGCTTCAAGGGCTTCCGCCAACCACCTGCAAGGTCAGGAAGGAATTCCATCTCCCTCCCGTCCCCTCCCCAATGCACAATTGGCCAGATGTGTTGTGGGTGAGATGTGTTTCACTTTCCTCTGAAGCTTCAGGGATTGGCCGCAGCAGGAGAAGGGACACAGGACGGGGCGGACCAGTGCCCGGGGGAGTGGTACAGAGAATCCTCTTTCTTAGATGCCGGGCTGATGGGTCTGGCTCACGTGCTCAGAGACTAACTGGTCACAGACTAGAGGTAGAGAAGGAATTTTCCACCAGGTCAGCGTGGCAGGGATCTTGGGGAGGTTTTGCCTCCCTCTGCAGCCTGGGGCGCGGGTCGCCAGCTGGGATCATCTGGGTCACTCTCACCCCAACAGTTCCCTGCCATGGCAAGGACCTAGGGCACTGGTGGCCCCTGGGTCCCTCCTGCTCTTCACCTGTGGACACAACCATTTAGTCTCCTGGGGACTAAAACGCATTAGTCCAATCCATACTGGGGTCACTGAGCAAGGGTCTCTGGCCTGTGCTAGGCAGCAGGGGCTCATGATCCCTTCTGGCCAGGGACTCTCTGACACCATGAAATGCCTCGCTCCGCCGCAGCCTCCAGGGTTGATCAGGGGCACATCCCGCAATGTTTCTGCGCTGCCATTGCCCAGCTGGACAATGGGCAGAAAGCTTCCTCCGGCTGGTTCGCTCATGAACGCGGTGGGCCAGGGACCATCGCTTGCTCTGTACAGTAGACACAGCTTCTAGCACAACAGGGCCCAGATCTCAGCTGTGGGCCTCCGAGCAGTGCTGTAAGACACACAATATGTGAGGTGCCTGGCATATAGGATCCCTGTTAGCGTTACCACCAAGCCACGAGACATCGCTGGTTCCAAAAGAAGCCAGCTGGGGGGTGAAGCGGGGTCACCTGCTTGGTGTTAATGCCACTGGCTTCCCTCCCCAGCAAAAGGCAGGGCTGCCTCCCCTAATCTCAGGGGGTGACTGGGGCTGGTCTCATCTCCTGACTAAAACAGGCAGCTGCAGCTTCTTAAATCCATCAGAGCCCACCCTGTTTGTGCACCGGCATGCCTGGCAGCCCAGTTAGAGGGGCAAGACGTTAGCAAACGGCATTCCTGGCGCCCATGCGAAGCCGGGATATAAATAGCCGTGCAGAAGGGGGGTGGAACGGCTCCCAACCTGGGCGAAGGCAGCTGGAGATCACCATAAAAAGAAAAACCAGCTGCCTCTCAGCTGTCATGTCCACAGCGCCCCAGAGCTCAGAGCAGCCGCCACGCCACGGGAGTCGGGGGAAGCGGACACGCCCCAGGCATTCCCCACCCACCTCTGGGGCAAGGAGAACCAGGTAAAAGTTCTCACTTCTTCCGACTCAGCCGGACAGACGGGAAACCTTGTCAATTTCGGCCCCCAGCAGAGGGCTGGAGTGGACTTTTTAAGGGCCGGGGAGGAAGGGTATGAAGTCAGGGCTCTAATTTTATGACTCCACTTGTGCAGGAAACTGGTCTGAGTGGTTCCTGGGCCAGTTAAGCCAGAAATCAACCTGGAGATAGTTCTGAACACTCTGCTGGCTGTTACGGACCAGGTGCCAGGTGTTATTTAGTGTCGCAGGGGCGTGTGACAGAAGGAGGGCTTTAATCTCTGCCGAGAGGGCCTCAGAATGCCATGCGGACGCCTCTTTCTCTTTCAGCAAGTGGGATCTTTGTATTCCCGCTTGTTGACTATCTGTCTACCAAGCAACTATTGCTGTTGTACAGAGCCCGCACACGCTGCCGCCCCAGAAGGTACAATCACGAAATAGCTGAGCAAACGCGTTTGTCTTTTATGAAGGTGTTTGATGCAGACGCATCTTGATTTTTATCAGAGTCTTAAGGCCACCCAGGCACACTTGCAAACCTGGAGTTTTCTAAGCGAAGGGGACGTACAATAACCCAGGGCCAGTCTACACTAAAGAATTACGGCGACGTACAGCCACCCCAGGAATTAACTTGCTTTGGCACGTCCCCACCATGCTCCCTGTGTCGGCAACACGTGTACTCACCAGGAGCCCTCGCACTGCTTTAACTGGCAGCATGGGGCATCGCGGAACAGCTTCTGCGAGGCGCCAGCAGTTGGTGTAAGCAACACGGTGCCTGCACTGACCCTGCATTGACCTCACTACACCAGCCCGAGGGCTCTGCCTCCCGCAGAGGTGGCGTTATGAAGTTGGTGTGGTGGGCGAAATACATCAGTGGCAGCTACATTTTAGTGTAGACACTCACAGAGTCAGGGCGAATAAGCTGCCTTAAGTTGACCTAACTCCAGAACAGGGCTTAGTGTGGAACGTGCTCTGGAGACACACACACAGGCATATGTGTGTGTATCTATAGATATAGATATAGATATACATACCTGCTATCTGATTTCTATTCCTTACATCTGACGAAGTGGGTTACAGCCCACGAAAACTTATGCCTGCACAAATTAAATGTGTTAGTCTTTAAAGTGCTACAGGACTTTCGTTGTTTTTACACACAGGCATGGAAGTTTTCCTGCATGCAGCGTGATTGTCCAGGATATTAGAGAGACGAGGTGGGGGAGGGAGTATCTTTTATTGGATCAACTTCTGTGGATGAGAGAGCTACGTTTTTACACCAATCTGTAACCACTAACCCTCTCTCCTTGCCTGTGACTGCAGGCGTGTTGACGGGCCTCTCTACCTTGACTGGCCCCTTACAGAACCTGCTAATGCCTGATGCTAAACAATCTGGTCCACCACATTGCATTTGCTGGGAGCCCCTTTCCCAGCCCTGAAGAATAGCTCTGCGTGGCTCAAAAGCTTGTCTCTCTCCCCACCAGAATTTGGTTCAATAAAAGATGTTCCCAGCCCCCGCATCATCCACGGCTGCCCTGCTGAGGCGAAGCCCCGTTTACACGAGCATTCCTGCCATTGCTAGCAGGACATAACGGCTACAAATTACACCCCTGGAAACCCATTCAGAACCCCCAGTTTGCACAGGTGAGGCTGGGTTTCTGGCAGCCCTTCTCCATGGATAACTCAGGGTCAGGAGCAGGTTTGCATCCGCTGTGGGAGCTGGCTGCTGGGTTGATCCCAACCCCCAATAAATCCTGGCTCTCCAGGTTCTGGGCATCTGCCTTTCAGAATCACCTGCACAAATAAAAGGGAGCAGGGTTCTGCAGCGATTTTGGTGCCAGCCTGATAGCCCGAGCAGGCGGTAGCCATGCAAAACTCTCCGCATCAACCCCATCGCCGTGTCTCGGTCCTGAGCGGGAGAGAGGGAGCTCTGAGGGCTGAGAAAAGAGCCGTGCTTGGCCTCTCTGCTCAGACACAGCTCGGGAGGTGTTTGAGGGGGTCACCTGGAGACCCTCAGCACAGACACGCCCCTCAATCAGCTGCTCAGCTGTTGATCCAGCTCCACGGACCGCCTTCCTCCGGGGGAGCGTCTCGCTGCTCCCACGCCTGGACGGGCCTGGCTACCCAGGCTTCAACACTGACTGGAGAACCTCTCAACAGTCCAGGCCCTGGTTTGGGGGGCTGATCCAGGCCCAGCCACGCCTGCGTATTTCTGATGTCTCACGGGACCCCAGCGAACGATGCGGTGCCTCCTCTGTGCTCTAAATTTGTCGCTCTTGATTGATTTGCGTGACTGGAGACAGAGAGCGAGGAAAAGAACCGACTGTTCCGGGCCCAAAGTCAGCCCTGGCCCCAGACTATGGGCCTTAGGGATGTCTGTAAACTACAGATGATAATACTTACATTCTCCTGGCCGTGTCTAGACTGGAAACTCTCCAGGGCAAACTTGCTCTCGCTGTGTACATATGTTCAGCACCTAGCACATGGAAGCTGTGGTCCTGCATGCGGCCTCACGGTGAAAAACTATAGGTTGCTCTTGCCTCCCTGTAAGAAAGGGCCAGAAATCTGTAGTCTATTGGGGGGGAACAATGGGCTTCACAGGGGCGCACCCACCTTCTGTCTCCCCAGCCCACTCCCATGTGTTTTGCGGCTCCTCCCCCCTCTCTTACACAGCCTGGAGCTCATTATGAATAAGTCACTTACTGATCCCACCGTGGTCTGTACTTGCTGTGGACTGAGTGTATTTATTTTTTTCCAGATGTGGATGGCGAAGATGGGGCGTCTCACACTAGCTTTTGCCCTGCTGCTGTTGGGGATCTTCGCGGCAGGCCCTCAGGTACTCCCTGGGCAGCTCTGCTGAAAACAAGCAGCAGTTAAACAATCAGCAATGTTGTCATTAGGGTTCAGAGTTAACACTCCACTGAGATGAACAGGGGGTAGGGCTCTTGGTTCGGGTTGTCTGAGCCCAGCCGCTACTGGCTGGCGCTGTGTCAGCCAAACCGGTGGGAATCATGGCTTGGAGAAGGCTCTGTTGGCTTCCCCGCATGGCTTTATCCCCAGGTTAATTAACCCCGCTTTGCAGCAGATTTAGCTAATGCGCGGGCCGAAATGGGCCCAGCCGTAGCAGTTCTGCTCCCACCAGCGTGAACACGGGGTCCACTGAGGCAGTAGGACGTTTATGTGACGGTCCCTTGTGACACACAGGGCAGAAGGCGGGACAGCGGCCAGCTCTTCGTGGACAAACAGCCTGAGCCGGTCAGCCTATCTCCACGGACTTCCATGGCTGAGTCGCACCGGCTGAGGATCTGACCCTATGTTCTAGCTAACTCAGGGGCTCCTCAGGCCTCCATTTACCACAGTGCTTGAGCACCTCTTAGTCTGTAACATATTTATCCTTGTGCACCCCTGGTATCCCCATTGTACAGATGGGGACTTGAGACCCAGGCAGACTAAGGGACTTGACCAAGATCTCACAGGGAGTCCGTGGCAGAGCAGGCAGCATCCCAGGCTAAGCCTGCTCCACCATCTCCCCTCACTGTGTTCTCCCGCTGCCCTCAGGTCCAGTGTTTCCCCCTCCACAAGCGAGACCTCTTTCCCGTCAGAGAGGCGCCGCTGGACCTGGCCCTCGGCTCTTTCGACGACCAGTACAAGGACTGCGCCAGCCTGATGGAGGCGGAGCTGGGTGCCCTGAACGACACAGAGTTCGCCAGCAACAGGAACTACGCCGAGGCCTGGCAGGAGGCGGCCGCCGTGTGGAAAGAGAGGAAGGACCAGGGCCACGTGCCGCCGGGCTTCAAGCCCGAGTTCGCCGTCGCCCTCTTGGCCTACACCAGTCAGGGCTCCCTCCAGAAGCAGCCCCTTCACCAGGCGTTCAACACGGCCGTGCGGGAGGCAGGCCGCAGCCGGGACTATTACCTCAACCATTTCAACTTCAAGACCTTGCACTTCCTCCTGACCAGAGCCCTGCAGGTCCTGAAGGCCTCCGAGCCCACCAAGTGCCACCAGGTGTATCGCGGCATCCGGGGCATCCGCTTCCAAGCCGAAAGCCGCAAGCCCGTCCGGTTTGGCCACTTCACGTCCACGTCGCTGAAGAACGAGAGCGCCCTGCAGTTCGGGCAGGACACCTTCTTCTCCATAAAGACCTGCTCCGGGGTCAACATCAAGAACTTCTCCTTCTTCCCCGGCGAGGAGGAAGTGCTGATCCCCCCCTTCGAGAGGTTCCAGGTCACCAACTTCACCAGGGCTCAGGACAGAACCTTCATCCAGCTCCGCTCCCAGGACGGCGCCAGCAACTACAACTGCGAGTACGTGAAAGGTAAGGTCCACCCACCGGGGATGGTCGCCCCCCACCCTCTGTGCTCTCTCGCGGATCCTGCTCTGAGCTTCCCAGCGGATCGGAGGGCATTAAGAACCGGGGGGATGGCTTGACCCAATTCTATGTCCCGAATTCATCAGAGCGGCTCAGAGCTGGGGTTTCGACTGGGACCGTGGCGCTCTCTGAAGCGGAGGCAGAGACCACCACCGAGGTGAGCCTTCTTCTCCCGGAGGCACGGCTACCTGCGACAGCTCCAGTTCTGTGGTTGTGGCTGGGCCTGGGATGAAACCGATGTCGTTTTGCTTCCCCACTCGTTGGTCAGGAGCATCCCATTCCAGCGACCAGTTGTTGGGAGGGGTGAGGACAGCTGCCGCTGAGATAAGGTGGCTATGGGTGGTTAGTCTTTGGGCCCAGGATTGTGTCTGAGCCGTACCCTGTGCAACGGGGCCCTAGTCATTTAGGCATTTAGGTTCTGCTGCAGTACAAATAACAGCGGGCGCGGTGGACAAGGAATTCACAGACCCCCAATTGCCTTGGGCCCGTACCTGCTGCGGAGCTCCAGGAGAACGGTGTACTTATGGCCCGGTTCACAGAGAGCAGAGCAAGGGACGGAAATGCCTTCTCCCACCGGGAGACCCAGGCTGTAGAGGCCGTGCAACTGAGCCAAGAAGGCCAGGGCCAGGGCAACCCGGGTAAAGCCATGGGAGAATCCAAGCCAAACAGCTCCTTCCGGGGGAAGGCGTCCTGCTGCCAGCCTGCAGCCGACCGGCCCCTTTCCTTCCCACCCACCACTGGTTCAACCCCCATCCGAGTTCTTCTGGGATCATCCTGATGTCAGCGCACTGGCCTCATATCCATAACACCATGCCTGTCCCAGGACAAGCACCTGGCCTTACGTAGAGAAGGAGGTGAAAGTGACATACTGGGTGGGGTTTTTTGTTTGGTTTTTTTAACTGTCGTTGGTTTCTTTGGCAGAGAAAAGATGCAAGAACCGGCGATGCGTCTTCAGCTCCGGTAAGAGCATTAATGACAATCTGATTCTTCCAGGAGGCAGCACAGAGCTGACATCTCCCCCCACCCGCCTCACCATTGTAATTTTTTTTATTCTCTTTCTTGGCACCTGTAGCAACGAGCCGTTTCTCTTCCGACATACAGCGCCTGTACCTCCTCGGTGGAGTCCTTGTGGTGGCCAATGCCTTGGGAGCGCCTGGTTTCCTTTGACATCCTAATCAGCATGCTTTCTCTCTCCCTGAGCTGTTATTAAAACCCTGTAAAAGTTGCTTCGAGGAAAAGGACATGAAGAAAAAAGAAACCCTGGAGCCCATCTGCTGGTGCCTCAGAAGAGCCATACAAGAATGAAACTTTAAAGGAACAGAGTTAATTTGGGTTGAGTTTTGCCTGCTTGGAAGCGACAGTGGGTGAAATCACCCTGTGCAGAGATCAGCACCTGGCATAGACTCCGGATAAAGCCCCTCAGACTTGGCAGGCTTTGGATTAGACCACAACACTTTATTTTCTATAGTGCACCCATCACCATAACACCGGTGGAGTTCCCCCTGGTTTACAAACAGGGCAATTGTCATTGGGCTTATACATGCTTTTGCTTCACGTACTTCAGCCACCTTTTTCTTTAGTTGCTTAGATCTTTGCCATTTTAAAACAACTTCCAGGCTTACGTGATCGAGTACAGAGGGAGATATATAATGCGGGGATGGGCAAGTGACACTGGCATAAAAAGTCTGATGTCTATTTTTAGAACAGGACAACCAGTTTCTTTTTCACACCTGTTAAGTTCATATAAAGGCCTGTACCCAACCGTCCTTCCAACTTCAAAAACCCAAAACAAACAATCCCCGCCAGCCCTTCTTATGCAACACCAATTTTGGCAAGATTCAGCCCATAAGAAGTATGTCGTAACGGGTTAAAATCATTGTGTGTGTGTATGCCCTGAGTCCATGATGAGAAAGAGACATAGAAAAATGTATTGAAGATTATTAATTGTGCTTCAAGGTTTTGTGACCATCTGTTTCTATAATTGTTCCTAGTTATTTTTGTAGTAGATAAAGGGAAGTCGTTAATCTTGTGTAATAGATAAGGAGGTAGAAATTGTAAGCCACCTGGGGAGGAAGACTCGGGGGCAGCAAAACCGTGACCGAAAAGTGACCAGTTGAACCCATAATGGGGGGAACTTGCGAGCACGGCAGTTCCCAGGCCCAAATTTGGAAGTTTGCAGTCACTGCAACTTTTATTTGTTGTTACACCTGGTCAAGAATAAACTTCTGACCTAGGGATTCCTCAAGGAGGGACCGACAAAGTGATGTAGAAAATGCCCGTAATTGGTTTGGCGGACGTATAGGCTGGAGTGGGGATAAAAGGGTTGTCAGACAAAGCAAAAATTAGAGAATCTTGTCGTGAGGACCACCGAGCCTCCCCAAGGGTACACCAGAATCGTGCCTGCAAGAGGGTCTGATCAGTCGTCCTGCCTCTCTCCAGCCCGTTGTAACTGGGTTGATAACCCGTTGGGACTTGTCCTGCGGATGATAACCTGGGTGTGAATACGATAGAGGTTCCACCTAGATAAAAAAGAGAGCTCTAAATAAAAAGACCAGGTCATAAAATATTTGTTGTTTTGCTGCAGCTGAGTTCATCTCTGTATGTGGTGAGTAGTGAATGTGAATGTAAAATTAGTAATAATTCTACTTGTATCCCAGGAGTGATTGTGATTGTAGCTGTAATTGTTTTTGTTAGTTGTTTTTTTAGCTTTATTTGTGTTTTAAAAATTTGTAAAAGAATAAGGGAGAATGATTTGTGGTAAAGTAAATCATTTAAGTTGCTAGGTGTAGTATTAGTAAGTTGATAAATAAAGACTATTAAATGGTTAAGAATCTGAGTAAGCCTGTCAAATTTTTCTGGGAAGTTTGCTATGTTTTCTAAGTTAACATTTCCAAGCCTTACACTCTGTCTTAAAAGGGGATATATACCAATCGCCTTAGTGCCTTAAAGCACCCTTCAAACTGCTCCCATGATTTAGGAGGCCGTTTGTCTCTGGTAATCTTGATAACCTTATCAAAACACGGCACTTAGGCACATCAAAGTAGTGCTCGGAAAGTTACGAGTGAGTGAGAACAGAAACTGTAACGATAAGTAGGTTTGGTACAATTTGATTTGTTAAAAATAATTTCAATGCATAGTATCACTGTCCATTTTTAAGCGTTTTTGTTAGGCTTTTTAATCGATTTAAATTTTACACAGTTGTGCAAAATTATGGGGGGGATCAGGCAATGTGGGGGGGTCAGACGATAATGATTTAATAACAGTAAACATTGAGATTCAGAAAGTTAAAGCTTTATACCAGGTAAAACACACAAATTGTCAACATCACATCAACATAGACACAGTAAATATCCTTAAATCAAACTCTGACGCCTTCCCGAGCCGCATCGCCTCACCTTGCCTTTGTAAATCTGGATTATTATTGGCGGAAACGTGGTATGTGTGTGAAATTGACGTTTACCGACATTTACCAATAAAAATCGACTCCTCCCAAGGCTAGATATAAGGTACAGTGCTGTGAGCAGTGTAATATACAGACAAATCTAATCCGTCCTCCAGCCCCACCTGGTGGTCAACCTGATTCTCACAAGAGGTTAAAAAACGGCTGGTGCTACTTGAGTGGTGCCGTAGACCAGCCCTTTGCCCAGGGATAAGATAACATTATGTGGATGATAAGAAAGGAATGAGGGGAGACATTGACAATCAAATAAAAGCTGCTTTTCTGATTGTTTTAAGTATTTCTGCTCAGAGAATTAGACCTAAAAATGGCATAAGGGGAGATTCCTGTTTCTCTTGTCCCTGACACCTGCTCCAGATTATTCCGTTTCCAAGTGACAACACGGTTTTCCTAGGTGCTAGCCCTGCCACTGTCTCCCTGAGGTCGGAGAGCCGCTCGGGGCTCTTTCCTTCTCACACATCCTCGCTGGTAGTGACAGATCGGCAGGCCAAATTCTGTCCCTCGCTGACACCCCCGTAATGCTTTTGTCCGCTCCGTTACACCAGCGCGTCACTGAGGGCAGAGCCGGGGTCTGCACCTGGACCTTAGCTGATAATTGTGCTGCCGATACATGAACCAGAATCAAAGCCGGCTCCCACTCCCATCCTTGTGCTGTCTTTGCAGAGGTAAAAACCTAAGCAACCAACAGCAGTGATTCTGCTGATACACTGGACTTGATTCTCCTTGTTGCTTACACTGAGCTAAATGGGAAACCATAAGAACGGCCACACTGAATCATACCAAGGGTCCATCTAGCCCAGTGTCCCGTTGTCCGACAGTGACAGGTGCCCAGTGCTTCAGAGGGAATGAACAGAGCAGGGCAATTAGTGAGTGATCCATCCCCTGTCGTCCAGCCCCAGCTCCTGGCAGTCAGAGGTGTAGGGGCACCCGGAGCAAGGGGTTACATCCCTGCCCACCCTTGGCTAATAGCTACTGAAGGACCGATCCTCCATGAATGTATCTAATTCCTTTTTGAACTTTTGACCATCACAACATCCCACAGCAATGAGTTCCACAGGGTGACTGTGCATTGTGTGACGAAAAACTGACTAGTGTTTGCGGCCTATTAATTTCATCGCGTGACCCCTGTCTCTTGTGTTATGAGAAGGGATAAATAACACTTTCTGCACACCAGTCATAATTGTATAGCCCTCTATCAGATCTCCTCTTAGTTATCTCTTTTCTAAATTGAACAGTCCCAGTTTTTTAAATCTTTTCTCATATGGAAGCTGAGCCATACCCTCAATTATTTTTCTTGCCCTTTTCTGTACTTTTTTCAATTCTAATATATCTTGTTTTGAGGTGGCGTGACCAGAACTGCACACAGCATTCAAAGTGTGAGCAAACCATGGGTTTATGTAGCGGCATTATAATATTTTCTGTCTAATTATCTATCCTTTTGCTAATGGTTCCTTACCTTCTGTTAGCCTTTTTGACTGGCCGCTGCACACTGAGCAGATGTTTTCAGAGATCTGTCCACGCTGACTCCAAGATCTCTTTCTTGAGCGGTAACAACTAATTTAGACCCCATCATTTTGTATGTAGAGTTGGGATTGTGCATTCCTTTGCATTTACCAACACTGAATTTCAGCTGCCATTTTCTTGCCCAGTCACCCAGTTTTGTGAGATCCCCTTTGTAACTCTTCACACACAGTCAGCTTTGGGTTTAACTAACATCAGTAATTCTGTATCAGCTGCTATCTTTGCCACCTCCCTGTTTACCCCATTTCAAAGGAAATCAAGGGCGAGGAGAGGGGAATTGCACTACAGAAGAGCAGACGCCATTTTCCATCAGCGCTTTTCAGAGCAGACCTGTGCTTTCCAATATGGTGCGGGGTGTTTCCGTGTGCTGTGTTTTGGCTACACGTGTTAGCTTTGAAATGAGCCATCTCTGTCTGGAAAGCCCCCGTAACATATGGGGTTGGCTTGTCAGAGGGGCTAAAAACAGTTGGGTCAATTAGCCGTTGACCAATATAAGCTGACTCGCGTCTATTTATATCCTATTAATACTACGTTTTATCCTCACCCTCTATATACATTAGTATGCATTAGGTACAAATAGCACTGAGCACACATATAGAGCCTAAACAGACCTATTCCTTTACTATAACCCTGGTCCCTTATGCTAGGTATCCCATAACACTTTGCACTAAGAAGCAAGGAAAGCTACCAGGATCAGGACCATAAAGAGTATTTTACCATAGCACCAGTTAGGGCGTTAGTTATTCTCCCAGACCTGCATGGGAATCTCCGGAAGGAAGAGGACGAGCCATGGGATTGTTCTTTCTGAGTACAGACCTACGAGATGCCTTCACGCCCCTTTGAAGCTGGGATGCATGTGTGCAGTACAAAGAGATAAGGGGTACACACCACGGTACCAGAAAAACAAGGCAAAAAGCGGATTGGTTAAGTCCAGTTTTGATTGATGTACATTGTACCTTTTACTTGTAACCAGGATGGGCAGAAAGAGACGGCTTTAGGGGGGTGATTTTGGGAGCTCACTTTCTGCAGAAGGCGAATGTGAAATGGCTTCCCAGAACCTTTTTCTTGTGCTATATTATGATGGCTTAGAGCAATAAACGGGACTGAGGCTGGCAATTTGGTCTCCTGAGCATATCTCGTAACGAACCAAAGCGTGGTCAAGTATCTGGCACCACCGTTGGTCAACATGAGTCTCGTGTTAGCTCTCAAAGCGCCAGGGAACTGGTTTGTTGGAGGTCTCTGGGCTGGTTTGGTTGCTTCAGGCCGTCCGTGTTTGCCTGATTTTATATTTTAATCAATCTATTGCTGGGGAAAGCGGCTGCGATTCTTTCTCGAGGGTCTCCCCAGCGGATCGCCCAGGCCGGCTGGTTTGAGGCAGTGGAGTCTAGCATCAGAATGGAAAGAGAACAGCTCGTGTCCTGAGCATTGCGGGGCACAGCTATAGACAAGAGCCCAGAGTAGCTTCCAGCCACTTCCTGCACCCCGCCCCCTCGTATTCCAGTCCAGGAGCCCAGGACTGCTGGTCACGTCCCTCCCTCGCCACCACATTATGATGTCCCTGTTGGGTTTCATTGCAACAAATCCAGCTGCAAAAGAAATCAGGCAGAAAACATTGTAAACGCTGCATGGAGGGAACTGAAGGAGCCTCATCAATTTGGGGTGATTATCTGAGCCCAGGGAGCCCCTACGACCCTCCTATCCCCAGGTCCCTGCTTTCCTCTTAGCGATCATGCACTTGTGTGGAGGTTTATTACAACCCATCCCCCCGCCGTGACGGGCAGTGGCTGAATGTGCCGTCCGCACTCTGGTGTCCTCCAGGGAGGCGCTGGACCACAACCCCACGGCGGTAAAACCCTTGGCTCTCCCATCCAGAGCAGGGTAGATGGCGAAGCTGACGGCTGACCCAATGGTGGGAGTCAGAGCCGGTGTCCTGACCACGTCTTCTCCTGTCATTTTCTTGCAAGGGTCGAGGCCAGATTCCAAGGCGGGGAGCTGCAGGCAGCTTGCTGGCGTGGTGTGGACGGGATGCCGTGTCCCGCCCCATTCCCAGGAGTTGTTTCTGGGGCCTGAGCGACTGGGTTAGCTCCGTCTGAGAACCGATTCGCATCCTGCCAGGGCAGCCTCATCCAGGGGGAGGGCGGGTGGGGAAGGAGCTGGCGCCCCCCGGCAGAAGGTGTGGAAGGCCTGGGAGAAATCTGTCCCGCGCTCAGGAAAGGTCATGGATTCTGTCCAGGGTCTGTCGCGGCCGGGCTGACGCTCGCTCACACCGAGTCCCGGAGGTCGGCGGCCCCACGGTGCAGTCGGCTCAGCGCCGCGAGGAGGCTGAGCGCGGTGACCATGACAATTGCTATGGCTCCTGAGAACTGGAGAGAAAGGGAACGGCCGGGGTGGGCAGGCGGACAGCGGCGCTGAGGGGGAGGCTACAGGAAGCAGGATCTGTCCGTGTGCACAACGCGGGCTGGGACCCCCGGGGGCCGCTTTGCAGTGTGATAAGTTAGAAGGTGCAGAGAAGCGCTGCAAAGCGGCGAAGGGGGTTGGACCATCTGACGCACATGGAGAGGGTTCAAAGGGGCTTCGTTTAACGTCTCAGCTCTGTACAAATAGTCCAGCCAAGAGGGGCCCCATAATGAGCACGTGAACCACTGCCCTCTACTGGACAGAATCGGAACTGCCCCACTGTGTGTCATAAACCCCGTCCTGCTAATAGAGTCTTCCTTAGCTCAAGGGACAGAAGCCGGGGCTCTTGTGGCGTGTGAGGCCCTAGATGCTATCCCTGCTGTCTCCATGAAGCCCTGGTAGACCATGGATCTGTTATGCTACAGACTTCCCTGAGGGCGGCCCAGTTTGCGCGACTAGAAGCTACTCGCTTGAACTAAGTGAGGGCCAATTCGGACGTGACATCGGCACGTCCGAGCCCCGAGAGCGATTTGGAACCAGCACCGCAGCCGGGGGCGAGCACTCAGACACCAGCACCGGGCAGAGTCACCTGGGGAGCAGAGCCCGCACAGACGGGGCCAGACCGGGAGGAGAGACGAGCTAGGTCCAGGGGACCGGAGGTAGTGACTCACAGGCCCGTCCAGCCCTAGCTGCCGTGACTGTCCGACGCTTGGACCCAATAGCCCCGCACCAGGTCGGGGAGCCGCAGGGAGGGCGTGAGGTGGGTTTTAGGGTGGAAAAGGCTCAGCCCTGCCCTGCCCATCCCGCAGGAGGGGCAGCCTCTGGGCAAGAGAGTCCAAGGGCCGGGTTCGTGGGGGACTGCACTGCCCCATGGAGATACAGCTGCAGAGCTGGGGGAGGGGGATCACTGGGACAGCAGGGGCTGCAGGTCGGGACTGAGGGGGACATGCAGAGCTGGGGCGGGGAGAGCCCAGGCAGTCGTATTCCACTCACGCCTCCTTTGCATGAGCCCAACACCCCCCCCCCCGAGTTTAGAAACCCCCGAAATAGCCCCCGCTCCGTCCTGCGAGCTCCCTGCACAGGGCCAAGGCTGCCAGTCTGAGACGGGCCGGGCGCCACGACCCGCCTGAGCGTCTGGAGAGCAGCACCCAGCAGGCGGGAGCAGCCCTCCCCCCCTCGTCCCCCGTTACCTTCAGCAGCGAGCTGTGGAGCAGCCAGAGGTACTTGAGGTGGACGCTGACGAGCGCCAGGCTGCAGGGCAGGAAGGAGTGCTCCTCCACGTGGTCTCGGCACCTGCCGGCAAGAAAACCGAGGGCTCGGCACGCTCGAAACCCGCTCCCTCGGCCCAGCCCTCGGCCCACCTCACAGCAGAGACATGTGCTCCTTGACTGAGCTCTCTGTGCCTCCCACGGGGGCCGTCAGCGAGGTCTGAGAACAGGGACTTCAGCGCCATAGCAGGCGCCTGCTACGGCTTGAGCTGAAAGGGTAAGTCCCTGAGCCGGCAGCAGTAGTAGGCTGTTAGCCTCCAAGTGGCCTCTCCACGACAGAGGGGCAGCGATGCACGCTGAGATGCATTTCAATACGCCGGGGCGTTTCGCCACACGAGTGGCACCGCCACGTGGATAGGAAGGTCCCAGACCCCCTCCCCTGGCTGGTCCCAAAGTCCTACCTCTGGTAGAGCTCCAGGAGCACGGTGTAGTTACTGGCACAGGCCGAACCGTTGAACCCCAGTTCACGAAGGGCCGAGCAAGGGATGGAGACGCCTTCTTCCAGCAGGAGACCCAGGCTGTAGAGGCCCTGCAGCCAAGCAGAGAGGGGCACGGGCTGGGGCAATCCGGCCCCATCCTTTCCCAACCACTCCTGGTGGCCCACCCATCCCAGCTCCTCTGGGACCATCCGGCCGTTGGTGGTCTGGTTCCATGCCCACCGGGGCCTGCCTGCGGGACACTCGCTGCCCCCAGAGTGATTTCAGGGACCCATGGACTGGCTACGCAAAGCTGCCCAGTTCCAGCACACCGGGCACCGGGGCCTCGGGCGGTGGGAACATGGCAGAACCATGGAAATCCCACGGCAGGCTGATGTGACATGGGGATGGCTGAGTGGTGGCTGGGTTTGTCCCCCCCCCCAGGTGTGACTCCATCAGCTGCAGATCCCATCTGCCCCACACGGTACCTGCGGATCTTGCTGGAGGGCAGCGGCTTTGTACATCCGGACCGCTGCCTGCACGTCCTGCGTCCTCTCCCTGTGGGGTGCGGCGTAGAACAAGTCTCCCATGCGGATCAGAGCTGGAGGGCGGGTGGGAAGAAAAGGTTACGCCCTCGCCCCGTGCTGCGAAGGCCCCTGCTTCTCCCGCAGCAATTTTTAGGGCCCCCATCTCAGCCCCGGCAGGAGACAGCAACTTCTCAACAACGGCGGGGGGGGGGAATTCTCCTCCCCCAGATCCTGGCGTGGGGGGTCCTGTTTACGCACGTCCCAGCCAATTTGCCTGTGCGCCCTGGGGAGGCGGCCACCGGCTTTCCCACCCGCAAGGCTGCCTGTCCATGCCGCGAGCCGTAACGAGGGCTCGAGGTGCAAACCCCGTGCGTCGGGCCGGTCTGCGAGGCCGAGCCCCCCCTGCTCCAGGCTCCCCTACCGTAGGAGACGGGGCGCTGGCTGCAGGTGGAGAGGTTGTAGTATTTCCAGACACAGTCGAGCTGGAGGTGTCGGCTCGCCAGCCCATCCTGCGGAAGAAACCGGCCGGTTAGCAGAGCGCTCCGGCGGGTCCCTCGTCTGCAGGGGGAAAGGAGCCAACCCCTGAGCAAAGAACAGAGGGAGGAAGCCCTGCTGGAGCGGGAGACAGTGCAGACCCAGGAGAGACCTGCTGCCGTTAAAGCGGGGCGGGGCGGGCAGAAAGCACCGAAATCCCTCGGCGAGGCGGGGAGGCACGTGCGAGTAGATGAGCCTGTGGCTGATGACGAAGCTGAATGCCGACCCCCGGCCCCTCTTCCCTCAGTCACCGCAGCCGCTGGGAGCGAGGCCCTGGGGACGGCCGGCGTCTGTGCACAGGTGCATGCCAGAGGGGCTGCAGTGCGGGACTTCTCTGATGGCTGGAGCAGCTCCTGGGGCTTCCCAGGGGAGCGCTGCTGGGATCCTGAGACCAGGACTGGCCGTGGACACATTGCACTGGGCAGAGAGACCTGGTGCGATCAGGGACCTCGATTCCTAGGATCCAGGCCTGCAAGGGACCCTGTGATCATCTAGTGCGACCGTCTCTATAGCACCGGCCACAGCGCTCCCCCGCACTAACGCCGAGAGCGGAGCTTTGAGGAAAACCGCCAGAGATGGAGAATCCACCACGAGCCTTGTTCCAACGGTTAATTACTCTCGCCGGCGGAAACGGACGCCTTATTTTCAGTCCGAACTGGTCTAACGTCAGCGGCCAGCCATCGGCTCGGGTTAGACCTTTCCCTGCTACGTCGAAGAGCCCATTGTTCAGTGTCTGCTCCCCCTGCCGGGAGTTATAGACTCTGGTCAAGTCACCTCTAACCCTGGCTCTGTTCAGCTACCGAGACGGAGCTCCTTGCGTCTCTCACGGTAAGGCGGGTGTTCTGATCCTTTCATCATTCTCCTGGCTTTTCTCTGACCCCGCTTCAACTTATCAACACCCTTCTTGAGTTGTGGGCACCAGAACAGACCCGGGATTCCAGCAGCGATCACACCAGGGCCCAATGCAGAGGTCAAATAACCTCTCTGCTCCTACTCCAGATTCCCCTGGCTGTACTCCCAGGATCGCATTAGCTCTTTTAGCCACAGCATCACGCTGGCAGCTTGCGCTCAGCTCATTGTCCACCATCATCCCCTGAATCTTTTCCAGAGTCCCTGCTTCCCAGGAGTGAGCCCCTGCCCCATCCCCAGGGGCCAGGACTTGTAGGACCGGACCAGCAGAGGAGCAAATCTCAGGGCAGGTCCGAGGCTGTGGGGAGGGGAAAGCCAGACATAAGCACTGCAGGGCTCTGGAAAGTGAGGTGCAGGAGAGAGGGGCAAAGAGAGACAGAGCATGGGGGGCGGGGGGTAGGGATGGCTCACAGGGTCCTGGTCGCAGAGGTAGCCCGCGTTGAACTGCGCCACCTCAAACCCAGCTTCTGCCGCCATGAGATAGTGCAGGAGGGCGGCCGGCCTGGCGGAGCAAGCAGGAGATCAGTCAGCTCAGCCGCGAACCCGGGTCTGGCCTCCAGATCCCCGGCGAGATCCCCTCCTCCCACAGCCTGCTCAGGGTGCCCGGCGAGGAGACGCGCCCGCGTGGCGGAGGAGCCGTGGCTAGCGCCGCTTGACGCAGGCCCAAAGGAAGGGGAGCTCTCAGGGCCTGCTGACAAACAGTTGCCTCCACCCTGGAGCCGGTGGGGCAGGGGGGCTCGGCTAACCCCTTCCCCGGCCTCGTGGAGCTGGAAGCAAGGCCCACGCCTGCGGGAGGAGGAGAGGACACTGACCATGACTGCTGGAGGTAGGCGTCCAGCGCCTTGCGCAGCACCGAGCCCAGGTACCCGTTCTGCTCCGACACCCACTTGGCCCACCTGGAAAAGCAGCAAAGAAACGGTTCCTTCCCCACCCGGGGCGTGCTCTATTCAGTCTAAGCCTGGCTTTGGCAGGGAATTGGTCTGGGACTCTCCAGAAGCCCCCTAGGGCAAAATGAATCCCAGCGGGTGTCGCACACTGGAACCATAGAACGGTAGGTCTGGGAGGGACCTTGTGAGGGAATCTAGTCCAGCCCCCTGCACTCGTGGCAGGACCAAACATTATCTAGACCATCCCTGACAGGTGTTTGTCCAACCTGCTCTTAAAAATCTCCAACGACGGGGATTCCACAACCTCCCTGGGCAATTTATTCCAGCAATTAACTGTCCTGACAGGTAGGAAGTTTTTCCTAATGTCCAACCTAAACCGCCCCCGACTAAACAAACCCAGTCCATTCAATCTTCCCCCATAGGTCATGTTTTCTAGACCTTTAATCTTCTCTGGACTCTCTCTCCAGTTTCTGCACATCTTTCCTGAAATGTGCTGCCCAGAACTGGACACAAGACTCCAGCTGAGGCCTGATCAGCGCGGAGTGGAGCAGAAGAATGACTCCTCGCGTGGTGCTTACGACACTCCTGCTAATCCAGCCCAGAATGACGGTTGCTGTTTCACAGCAGTGTCACACTGCTGACTCAGATTTAGCTTGTGACCCGCTATGACCCCAGATCCATTCCGCAATGCTCATTCCTAGGCAGGCATTGCCCATTGTGTGTGTGTGCAACATGCAATGGGAGCTGTAGCTTGGAATAACCAAAAGGCCCCTATCCAGCGCTCTAGGCTCTGTGGCACGGGATTAATACGAGCACCAAGCAGCAGGCGATTAAAACATGGATGAATTATTAAACTGGCTAATTGATGATTACATTGATCAGAGCAATCGTTAATAAAACTCAGCCGGGAGCTGGGCCTGCTTCCCACCCCTTCCTCTGTCTGAGCCGCACCCCCCAGATCGTTCAGGCAGGTGGCTTTCGGCGCGTGCCCGGCACGCCCAGTCTGGGCTCTTTCAGCCCAGTGAGGTGCTGTGCTCCTTGATGTGCTCCCAGGCCAGACACAGGTCTGCCGCGGCAGCTTCGTGTGGCGAGAGCACCATGCATTCACCGCACCCCCGTGCGTCCTTCCTGGGGAGCTGCCCACGTGGTGTTGGGACATCACCCTCTTGGCACCCTGGCGCCCGTTAGAGCGACGGCAGATGCCAGGTTGCGGCACGTGTTGCCGGTGGGGCACAGCTTGTCAGACACAGACGCCCTCTCCGCACTGCAGCTGACGGCTACTCTGGAGGACTCTGATCTCCAGGCGCGGGGCCTACCCGGGCTGCTTTTCAGAGATGCAGCTGCCGGCCCGGCTCTGGAAATAACGCCTGTCAGTGATCGTCCTCGGGCCAGATCCTCAACTGGTGCACATCAGCATTGGCTTTTAACGGAGCCGCACCAGCTGACACCGGCTGGGGATCCCGGCCCATCCTCTGGCCGGCGGGAGCACGCTCCAAAGGCACCACTCCGGATCAAGGCCCCCCTGTGCCAGGCGCTGTACAAAGACACACACACTAAGAGACAGGCGCTGCCTGGAGAAGCTCTCGCAGTCAGAGGTGCCATTTCACGCTGGTGTTAAATTCTTAGCCAGGGGTCCGATGCGGCTGCCCGGAGCGGGAGCTGACACCCTGGGAATGGAGGAGGGTTGGTGCCTTCTCCCTGTCTATTTCCCCTGCGGCAGAAGAGCTGGCATACTCACAGCACGGCGCTGAGCGGCCTTCTGGGAAGCTGGCCAGGAATCCCCCGGTTCAAATAGACAGCGAGCCGCACAGCCCCAGCTACGTGGCCACGGGTCGCTGATGTCCAGAAGTAGTGGTAGGCTGTTAGCTGGAGGGAGAGCGGACAGACTGAGGGTCCCTGGGCGTTTCAGGGGGGTGCTGCACTAGGTGTGCGGGGGGGTCCCTGGTTGGCAGGGGTCCGTGTGGCTTGAGAGAAGTGGCCACCTCTTGGACTGGGCGAGCTGCTGTTTGATCTCGGAGCCCCAGTCTCCCTCGGGTGCCCGTCACCATGGCCTCCAGCTGGACGCATGCTCTTCAGTTTGAGTCAATCCCATAAACACCAGTGGTCCCCCAAACTGCTTTGCAAGCTCCCTCGCCAACACTGATTAGGCGTGCTCTCCACCCCTGGCTCCCAGCCCCCAGAGGTTTGCAGCCACGGCGCGGAGCAGCGTGGAGAATCGATGAGACACGCTCCTGAAATGGAGCTGTGCTGCTTTACGGTGCTAGAAAAATGCCTCCCTCGCAAAAAAAAAAAAAAAAGCCCCTGTGCTCCTGGCAGAGTAGCTGCTCGTTAGGCCAGGATCTCACTGGCTAGATTTCAGGATCCCACACTGCTAAGGGACACTTGTATTGGTCCCTAGAGTGGGTCACAGGCAGGGACTGAACTGGGGACCTCAGGATGTAAACACATAAGCCACCACTCTGTGAGCTAACACAGGCGCTCTACCAGCCAGCAGCAGTAGGGGCCCCTCTCGGTGGACCTGCCATTAGATGGAGCCCACTGTGTTAACGTGGGTCACTCAGTCTCAAACCCCAATCCCATCTGGCACTGGGCACGCCCCTCTCCCGCTGTGCCCATTGCTGGGGAAAATCACCAGCCCCCCCCCATCCCAGCTGGTCAGTCACTCACGTGGTCCTTCGGCCTCGCTGGGTACCGCCCCTGGGCGTAGAGAGCGCCCAGGTTGGAGGCCGCCTCGGCATCGCCCATCCCATCGGCCCTCTCCCAGAACTCGGCGGCTCGCCGGTAGTCGTGCTCAAAGACCTGGTAATACCACCCCAGGGCGGTGACGGCCCGTGCAAAGCGCTGGTGGGAGGGAAAAGAAAGGCAGAGGTGAGGCGCGCCGGCAACCCAGCCGTGAGCCGCTAGCCGCAAATGGCCACGTTCAGGCGCTTTGGGGAGGTTCCTCCGTCTGGGCCCTAGGTGCTGGAACGTGGGGTGGGAGGGGGCTGCTGCACCCGTTGGTCGAAGTGGTTTCCATCACATACAGGCTTTCCAGCACATTGCCACGTGGTGACCCAGGCGGGACCAGGCGTCCAGCAGGGGATTTCACTGGTTGTCACCTGGCCTTTGCTTGGGGGAAACCCACCAAGTCTGACCCAGATCTACTCCCTGGGGCTCCCCATCCCACGCCTTTCCCTCCCCACTCTTCTGGGTCTTCTGCCTGCCCCGTAGATTTGATCCACCCATTATTGTCAGCTACTGCCCCCCCCAGCTCACCCACTCCCAGCCCCTTCTCCATCCCAGTTCTGCAGGGGTTAGTGGGCGCCCACTCTCCCCACTCTGTCTGGAGCTCTGTCCTGTGGGAGACACCGAATCATTTCTTCTCTACATTTCACCTTAAAAACACATTTCTCCTCTTTGGCCCAGGACGGATCCCATCTCTGCAGCGTTTCATGCATTAAGAGTGATGCTATCTACATCAGGACATAAGAACAGCTACACTGTGTCAGACCAAGGGTCCATCTAGCCCAACATCCTGTCTTCCAACAGTGGCCAATGCCAGACACCTGGCAAACAGTGTCTAGGGACACTTCAGAGCATAGTGTTGCATCCCTGCCCATCCTGGCTAATAGCCATTGATGGACCTATCCTCCAGGAACTTCTCTACTTCTTTTTTGAACCCCGTTATAGTCTTGGCCTTCACAACATCCTCTGGCAAGGAGTTCCACAGGTTGACTGTGCGTTGTGTGAAGAAAATACTTCCTTTTGTTTGGTTTAAACTTGCTGCCTATTCATTTCATTTCGTGACCCCTAGTTCTTGTGTTATGAGAAGGAGTAAATGACACTTTCTATTTACTTTCTCCACACCTGTCACAACTTCATAGATCTCTATCTATCCCCCCTTAGTTGTCTCTTTTCCAAACTGAAAAGCCCCAGTCTTATTAATCTCTCCTCGTATAAAAATTTTTCCATACTCCTAATCATTTTAGTTGCCCTTCTCTGTACCTTTTCCAATTCCAATATATCTTTTTGGAGATGGGGTGACCAGATCTGCAGGCAGTGTTCACTATACGGGCATCCCATGGATTTATAAAGAGACAATAGGATATTTTCTGTCTTATTATCTATCCCTTTCCTAATGATTCCTAACAGTCTGTGAGCTTTTTTCACTGTTGCTGCACATCGAGTGGATGTTTTCAGAGAACTATCCCCAGTGACTCCAAGATCTCTTGCTGGAGCGGTAACAGCTAATTTAGACCCCATCATTTTCTATGTGGAGTTGGGATTATGTTTTCCAATGTGCATTTCTTTGCATTTATCAACACTGAATTTCAGCTGCCACTCTGCTGCCCAATGGCCCAGTTCTGTGAGATCCCCTTTGTAACTCTTCGCAGTCTGCTTTCGACTTAACTCTCTTGAGTAGTTTTGTATCATCTGCACATTTTGCCACCTCACTCTCCACCCCTTTTTCCAGATCAGTTATGAATACGTTGCACAGCACTG
Organism: Emydura macquarii macquarii; assembly: GCF_026122565.2. Lineage (NCBI taxonomy): Eukaryota > Metazoa > Chordata > Testudines > Chelidae > Emydura > Emydura macquarii. The sequence goes on along the minus strand of NW_027133002.1, from coordinate 453,077 downwards.
GTCCCAGTACAGACCCCAGGGGACACCGCTATTTACCTCTCTCCATTCTGAAAACTGACCATTGATTCCTACCCTCGGTTTCCTGTCTTTTAACCAGTTACTGATCCAGGATGGACCTTCCCTCTTATCCCATGACAGCTGACTTTGCTTAAAAGAGCCTTTGGTGAGGCACCTTGTCAAAGGCTTTCTGAAAATCTAAGTACCCTGTATCCACTGGATCACCCTTGTCCACATGTTCGATGACTCAAAGAATATCTGTGAACATGAAAAGCTGTGATCTCACCGCCGCCCTCTACTGGCTGGAATCAGAACTGCTCCCCCACATGTCATGGGCCCTACACCGCTAATGAGAGAGTCTCCTTAACTCAAGAGGCCAGAGCCCATGTTGCTGGAGAAGGAGGATCTGAGCACTCCACTGCCAGTGCTGCGAAGTTCCTGGTGCCCCGGAACAATCACAATGCTCACTCCCTTTTCACACTGAGCCCTGCTTAGACTGATTAACTGATGAGCGGTTGGCTCAAACATTTGCTCCTCGTCTGCAGTGTCTCGTACCTGCTCAGCAGCCTTCTTCAGGAACTCCAGGGCTTTGGGAATATCCTGCTTCACTCCCTGGCCCTTGCAAGAGAACACACACAGTCAGCCGACGAATGCCGCTCACAGCCGCCCTGCGCACTCAGCGACCCCGTCGGTGTCAGGGAACGTGGAGCCCACAGGGCTGACCCTCCCCTGCTGCTGCTGGGCTCAGTCAAGGAGCAGTCAGGGCTCTTGGGAACCCAGCAGGCATTTTCTGCTAGGGAGAAACAACAGCCAGGGTAAATCAGGCCTCAGCAGCTGCACGTCAGCCGTAATCAGAGAGTTATAGAAGATGGGGGTAGGAAGGGACCTCGGGAGGTGTCTAGTCCAAGCCCCTGCTCAAAGCAGGACCAATCCCAGCCGGGGCTTTGTCAAGCCAGGCCTTAAAGACCTCGAAGGATGGAGATTCCACCACCTCCCTAGGTAACCCATTCCAGTGCTTCACCACCCGCCTAGGGAAAAAGCTTTTCCTAATATCCAACCTAGACCTCCCCCACTGCAACTTGAGACCATTGCTCCTAGTTCTGTCATCTGCTACCACTGAGAACAGCCTAGCTCCATCCTCCCTGGAACCCCCTTCAGGTAGTTAAAGGCTGCTATCAAATCCCCCCTCACTCTTCTCTTCTGCAGACTAAACAAGCCCAGTTCTCTCAGCCTCTCCTCATAAGTCTTGTGCTCCAGCCCCCTCATCATTTTCGTTGCCCTCCGCTGGACTCTCTCCAATTTGTCCACATCCTTTTTGTAGTGGGGGGCCCAAAACTGGACACAATACTCCAAATGCAGCCTCACCAGTGCCGAATAGAGGGGAATAATCACTTCCCGCGATCTGCTGGCAATGTTCCTCCTAATGCAGCCCAATATGCTATTAGCCTTCTTGAAAACCAGGGCACACTGCTGACTCATATCCAGCTTCTTGTCCACTGTTACCCCCAGGTCCTTTTCTGCAGAACTGCTGCCTAGCTCGTCGGTCCCCAGTCTGTAGCTGTGCATGGGATTCTTCCATCCAAAGTGCAGGACTCTGCACTTGTCCTTGTTGAACCTCATCAGATTTCTTTTGGCCCAATCCTCCACTTTGTCTAGGTCCCTCTGCATCCTATCCCTACCTTCCAGGATATCTACCACTCCCCCCAGCTTAGTGTCATCTGCAAACTTGTTGAGGGTGCAATCCACCCCATCCTCCAGATCATTAATGAAGATGTTGAACAAAACCGGCCCCAGGACCGACGCCTGGTGCACTCCGCTTGTGACCGGCTGCCAGCTAGACATGGAGCCATTGATCACTACCCGTTGAGCCCGACGATCTAGCCAGCTTCTATCCACCTGACAGTAATAAACATGTGTATAGCATCTTCCACCCCAAAGGAGATCAGTAGGTAGCTCAGACCACCTAAGGATCAGTTCTCCATGCAGCTACTTCTGGTGCAGAACACAGCCACCATTTACTAGACGCTGCTGGGTTTGGGAGGGTTCAGGTAGCTGGGCACACACACCTGAACTGGAACTTGGCCGGGAAACTGCAGCAAACAGCCCGATATTTGTGTAAGAGCACAGGGCTGAGGGTCACACAGTGACTCCAGCTTCACACAGCCAGCCAGCACCGGGCTGGTCAGCCCAGATACTGAGGCAGGGTTCCCATGATGACAGAGGCAGTGCAGCCTAATGGACAGAGCATTGGGCGGGACTCCGAATATCTGGAGGTCTGTTCCCAGCTCTATAACTGGCCTGCTGGGTAACTCTGGGCAAATCTGTGCCTCGGTTTCCCCGTCTGTAAAATGGGGCTAGCGATACTGGCCCCCTCTGTAAAAAGAGCTCTGAGGAATGTGGCTGTGGGATTATTAGCACCATCATTAGCTAACTTCTCTCTCTCTCTCACATTGTGTATTGCACGGCTGGTTTTATTTTAACCATCACGTTCTCCCACCCACCCCGCTACCTGGTCAGACGCTGCCGCAGATCTGCGCTGACGTACAAAGATCCGGTCACACGTGAGCATCTATAATCAGGAGCTCGAGGGCCCCAGGCCAAGAGAACCCGCCTTTCCTGTCCCAGTCTGGAGGCAGTCTCACCAGAGGTGGCAGCATGTCAGTGGTGGTCCCTAGGCGTCTATCTGGTAACCAGCCGGCAAAGCACCGGGGGTGAGAGGCACCGGGGGGAGGGGGTGAGAGGGAAACCACTGTCCTTGCTAGCCCTGGCCAAGTGGCCTCTGGCCCATAATGCACCTATGCCCCCTGCTCCACCCAATGGGGTGCCGGCAGGTCTGGGGACCCCGTCACCTGCTGGCTCGGAGCCCACATGGCCAAGGGGCAGCGAGCAGACGCCCGGATCTCACCCGGAGGAGCACCACCCCGTAGTCGTACATCAGGGCCGGGTCCTGGAGCTGCGTCGCCCCCTTCTCGTAGAACTTCGCCGCCGCCTGCAGGTTGCTGGCAATGCCCCGCTGGCCCCAGAACAGCATCTGGCTCACCGCTTGCTGGGAGGGGGGAAAGAGACCACCACGGACCCCGACCTCAGCCGCCTGCTCGGCCATGGGGGGCTCCAGGAACTTCCCCTCCAGCCCCCAGCGTCCCTGCATGAGGCCCATCTTTCCCGTGCCGCCCAGAGGAGCTCACGTACCAGCATCCCCGTGCGGCCCCCAGGAACCAGCCTCAGAGCCCTGGCGCAAGTGGGCCGGATCCAGAGGGCCGCTCCTCTCCTGGATCTGGGGCTGGGCACTTGATGGCTAAGCTCCCGCCCTCCCCAGCACCCCAAGACAGCCACGGCCCTGCCGTACTTCCCACCCAGGCTCCTACCGGCCAGGGCTCCCCATCCAATTATGAGCAATGCAGCAGGACCCCGGCCCCAAGCACGCTCCCCGTCTAGGGTCACAGCGGCTGGGAGAAGTGGGGCAAGGGGGCAGGTCCGGGGGAAGAGCACTGAGTGGAAAGGCAGCCCCCAGGGGCCTACCCCTTGCCAGAGATGGGGGAATCTGTCGGCAACATCTGACGGCCGCCATCCGGATCAGGGATTGAACCGGGGACCTCCAGCGCATCTCCAGCTAGAGAGGCAGGCCCCTCCGGAGGGAGACCCCTCCCCCAGGCTCTGGGGACGCCCCGGGTTACAAATGACCTCCCCAGCCACATCCCTGGGTGTCCCCAGCCTATGGTCCTACCTGAGCCTCCACCACCCCACGCCGGGCCTGAAACCTCAGCCACAGGAAGAGGTCATCGCTCTCCTTGGTCTGCACCTTGAGGGCGTCCTCGTCGATCAGCCGGACGGACTCCACAAAGGCCTGTGGGGAGGGGGACAGGGACAGACCCCACGCTGGGAAGGACTGGTGTGCCTGGTGCTGCCTTCTAGCCCAGCGTCATCCTCTGAGAGCGGCTGGCGCCAGGCGCTCCGGAGGGAATGAACAGAAGAGGGCCATTATCCAGGGATCCATCCCCCGTCGTCCAGTCCCAGCTTCTGTCCGTCAGAGGTTTGGGGACACCTGGACACATGGGGTTGAGCCCCTGCCCATCTTGGCTAATAGTCATTGATGAACCTGTCCTAAGCCTCCAGGAACTGACCTAATTCTTGTTTGAACCCACTCATTGGGCCTTCCCAACATCCCCCAGCAGTGAGTTCCACAGGTTGCCTGTGCGCTGTGTGGACATCCTTCTGTTTGTTTTAAACCTTCTCACCAGAGGGGCTTGGAGATTGCCTGCCCGCTCCATGCACCCCCCTTGCAGAGTCACCTGCCCCTTTGTCCACCTGCCCTGGGGCTCACTCCTCTACCCGCCATGGGGCTCACTCCCCTGCTCCACCTACCTCTTCTTGGGGCTCACCTGCCCACCCCACCTAGACCCCTCCAGCCTACCCACCCCAGGGCTTGTCCAACCACCGCGCCTACCTGCCCCATGTATCCCCCTCGGGCTCACCCTCCGCCCCTGCAGGCCACACTCCCGTGCTGGGCCTGTCCATCATGGGCAGAGGGGCTGGGGAGGGGGCAGGGCAGTACCCCATACGAGGACACCGCCCCGCTCCAGCGTACAGGCCCTGTAGGAATCGGGGCTGTCAGACTGGACTCCTGCCGCTGCATGGCTCTTCCCCCCCCGGCCCCGGTGGTTTATCTGCCCTTCCTGTAGTGCCCTAGGCAGTAACACAGGAACGGAGGTGCCCACCTGTTCCTCCCCCGGCTGCTCCCGGTCCGCCAAGGTCTGCGCGGCCACGTTGGCGTAGTAGGCGTAGGAGAGGTCGTGATCCACCGGGAACCCGTCCACTCCCAGGTGATGCTTATGGCCCAGCAGCATCCCCGCCAGACGCCCGTCCTGCTGGGCCGCCAGCAGGCTGAACTTCAGGGCCTGTGGGTCGAGTGCCGAGAGTGAGCGCGGGTGCCAGGGGCCACCGAATAAACCAGGGGCCACATCGGCCTCCCACCCGCCCCTCCCGCTCCCCCGAGCCTCAGGCAGTCTGCACGCCGACCAGCGCAGCCCCATGGGCTCCCTCATTTGGCCCCACAGCTCAGAGCAGAATGGCCCCTTGATTTCCCTGTCCAGCCACTCACTGCCTTTGAATACTTGTAGGTTTCAGGAGGACACGCTTACCCAGGGGCCGGCCCCATCCCTTCTCTCAGGGCTATGTGCCTGGGCCAGAGCCTGCCTGGAGTAACCTGGTGTCAGCTCGCTCTCTTGATTTCAGTGGAGTGACTCCAGATTGACACCGGTGGAACTCAGAGCAGCCGCCCACCCCTCGTCAGACTGTGTTGCTCTTCGGCGCGGTGCTGATCACAGGGGCACAGCAGGACCTGTAGCCCTCCCCAGCAAGCCCCTCACAGCTCAGCCCACTGAGACCACAGCCCCGTAGGGGGGGTGTGTGTGTGTGTGTGTGTGTGTGTGTGTGTGTGTGTGTGTGTGTGTGTGTGTGTGTGTGTGTGTGTGTGTGTGTAGGAGGTGCTGGGTTAGTGTGCATGTGGGCAGGTATGTAATATGACTGTAAACTGTGTGCTGCATCCCTCTCTAGTGGCTGGGTCACATAGAGGATAACAGCCTACTACTGCTGCCAGCAAGTCCTTTAGCTATAGGTCTGTGCTTTGGCGCAGAGGTCCTAGGCTCATCCTCTGGGGCAGGGGCCATTACGTAGGCCCGAGAACGTTGTGGGGAGGGAAGAGAAGAACATGGCCTTCTCCCCACACCAGCTGCTTCATGACCTCAGTTTCTCATGTTAGAAACGTCGGACGGAGGAGAGATGGGGAGCCGCGACTCTGCTCCAGAGCTGCCTGACCCACACCAACTTAGGACCAAGGACAGGAGCTTGGTCCCTGACCCCGGTCCCCATTAGAGCACATGCTCGGGGCCACACGTGCCGCCTGCCTCTTTAAAACCCAAGCTGCTCTGGGCAGGCGGCTGATAAAGGGAGCAGGGATGCTAGAACCTCGCCCGGCCGCCGCTTCATCCCCAGGCCAGTCTGGTGGAGGATGGAGGCCAGGTACAGGGCACGGGGATATCTCAGGCAGCCGGCCTGCAGCAGCAGGGGCAGCAGATGTCTCAGGCGGGAGAGGCCCCCCATGGCTGTCATTCTCCGCTCAAAGCTCCGGTAAAGCGCCCGGCCCCAGCGCTCCGAGTTCAGCTGCTGATGGCCTGTGGAAAGAGGAGAACCAGAGCCCTTAGCGCAGCGAGGCACCTGGGGCCAACCTCCTGGCCTGGGGCCACCATCCCGACCTAGGGCCAATGGCTTTGAGCCAACATGCTGGCCTGGGGCCAGGGCCCCCACACGGGGGGAAGGGTACACTTTACCGGGACCCAGAGGCCCTGGGGGGCCCGGCTCAGGCTGCAATGCCCAAGGGTGTGTGTGTGTGGGAGGGGGCCCGTGTTACAAGTTTTTCCTGGGCCCGAAAAAATGATGCTTGGGGCCACCGCCCCAGCTTTGAGCCAATGTCCTGGTCTGGGGCCAACGTCACAGCTGTACGGTCTAGATCCATGGGCGTCTGCGGGTGCTTAGAGCCCGGGAGCTGGTCTGACCCATCCCCGTCCCGGGCTGGCTGCGTCCTGGCTCAGTGGCAGCAGGGATGGACTGTTAGCGGGACCTGGCGGGAAGGCAGGCTGCAACGGGACGTGGCGACCCCCGAGACGGGGCTCTCACCTTGGCGCCTGGCAGCTCCCCAGAGGAGCCGGTAGACGGCTGCCCGCCGGTGAGGGAATGGTGCATCCCATGGCAAACACTGGGGCCCTGGCGAGATCTCCTGGTGCCTGGTGGCCTGTTCCTTGTAGACACCAAGGCAGGACTCTGCAAGGATCCAAGGGACGGGGAGAGGAGAGAGACGAGGACGCGGACAAGGGTGGGTCACCCCCAGCAAAGGGGTCCTGGACAGGCAGCCCCGGTTCCCACGCTGAGCTCAGCAGCAGGCCCAGACAGCCCAGCGGGCCGGGACAGGGGCAGGGGCCACGGCGTGGGGCGCTGTAAGTGGGATGAAAGACTCTGGAGCAGCCCCGCCACCGGAGCCACCCCGGTAACCCCCGTGGGCTGGTGTGAAGCAGTGCCGCTCCCTGCGCTGCACTGGAAACACACCAGTCGACAGGGCGCCGGTTCCGGCCCGGTTCTGGCCTGGTTCTGGTAGGGGAGAGCACACGTTGGATGGGCAGCCCTGCACTGCTTCCTGTGCCTCGCCTGAGGCCTGATCCCGAGATGATCCGAGAGCTCGTGGCCTCATCTCCTCCCGGTTAGCCCCCGGTGACTCTCACGGCAATCCTGGGGGAGGGCCGGCAAGCCCCAGAGGCCAGTTCCCCACCCCCCTAGGCAGCTACCCCGCTCCTGTGGGGCAGTGAGTAACCCAGGCAGGGCGGCACCCGGGCTCTGTGCAGGGCAGACATCCCCGCCGCCCATCTCCACGCACGGTCTAGAACCTGGGTCGCTCGCCCCTCTCTCGTCAGCCAGGGGGGGTGACTCGTGCAGCTGTCACCCCGGGGACCTCCCAGCTCAAGGCCCATGGCCACCCGGGTCCCATCTCCCGCTTTCCAGGGGGGCTGGCCGGGCCGGTGGCATTCCCTCACCTTGCGCCAGCTCCGATTCTTGCTGGAGCTGGTAGAGGCGCAGCCAGGCCGAGACGTCCTCCTTAAACCTGCGACACTGAGCGAACCAGCGGGTGAGACCCAGGCTGCCCACGGGCTCTGGCAGGCTGACCTCCGAGACCTGGCGTGTACCAAGAGTCCCAGTGAGAAAGACCAGCATGGACGGAGGGGACTCAGACAGCCCCTGTGCCCATTTCACAGCAACACTGGCCCCGAGAGTTGTCCCCCCCTCACCGAGACCACCCCCCACAACACAGCACACCAGTAAAGGGGCTGGTGGCTCCATCACCACCCCTGCAGTCCATGGGCTGCCAGCCCTCGCTGATCTATAGCCCACAGCCTTTCAGACACTGCCCAGAAGCTGAGATTCGCTCTAACAGGACACAGCCTGCCTGACAAAATATCCTTCCCCTTCCCCACTCCGCGTCCCTGCAGCTGTGATTGCAGGGCTCTGGAAAGACATGGCCTCACGCCCATGAGCCCTGGAGACCTCTTTATGCCTTGTGGCACAGGGGAAGGGTGAACATTAGCGCCTCTTTTTTTCTTCTCCTCCATGGGGTTGCAGACACAGGAGATGGAAAGAGCTAATGTCTCAGGTCATTGAGCCTGGTCCCTTCCCGCAGCAGCACAGAACCTACGACACATTTTCCAGCCCACTCTGCAATGTCTCAAGCAACAGGGCAGCCACTCCTTCCCGTGGGAGACCATCCCTGGCTTAGGAATTCAAACCACTTCCCCGCAATGCACCTGTGACAGCCTGGATCCCTGTCCTCACCCCTTTCACCAGACTATGATCCATTTTGCACAAAGTATGCCTTGTGAGGGATCATTCGAAAACTCATCACCCAGCCGCTGAAGGCAGGAGAAGAAGCGGCGGGTCTAATCTACAGCAAGGCAGGTTTAGGTTAGACATCAGGAAAAACGGTCTATCTCTAAGGGTAGCTAAGCTCTGCAACAGGCTTCCAAGGGAGGTTGTGGAAACGCCATCACTGGAGGTTTGTAAGAACAGGTGGGACAAACCCCTGTCAGGGCTGGAGTAGGTTTCCTTGTGGGGGCTAGACTACATGACCTCTTGTGAACCCTTCCAGCCCCACATTCCTACGATTTATGAACAACATCCAGTCTTGATGTAAAATTTGCCAGCACTGGGGACTGCACCATGGCCCTGGATAAATGGTTAATTAGCCTCATTGTTTAAGATGTGTGCTTTATTTCTAGTCTAAACCCGCCCAATTTCAACTTCCAGCCATTGCATCTCGTTAGGCTTGTGTCTGCTAGACGGAAGAGCCCTCTGCTATCGCGTTTCTGTCCCCAAGCAGAGAGCTGTAGACCGTGATCACGTCACTTTCTCTTTGATTAGCTGAATAGACAGATAGCTCTCTAGTCCCAGGGTGTGCTCTCACTCACCTGGGACAAGGGCTGAGTGCTGCTCCGATAGTAAATGGCTGGGCCGTAGAAGCCAGAAATCCCATGGATGTACTCGGATCCACCCAGGACAAAACGCCCCTCTGTGTCATCCAGGTAAAGGTGGTCAGGGAATCTAGGATGCCAAGAGAAGAGGAGACCGCACCGCTTAGCGGGGCCTGCACAGAGCACGAGCGGGCCGGGCTGCACCACGGGTTTGTCGCCAGCACCCGGAGCTGCCCCTTGCTTGAGGTCCGATTTCTGTCGGGTTACCACAGAGCAAGGCGCTGCTCGATTTGACCACGGCTGGGGGAGATCTGCCCTGGGTTTGGAGAGCCGTGCGCAGGGCAGGGAATGAACCTGAACCAATTATTCTCTTTATGGAAACATGAGTGGGGGACGCAGCCATGCCGGGCCGTAGGGCCATGGCTTTATGGCAAAGATGATGTGGCAGCATTGAAAACCAGCTCTTCTCTTGCTGGGCTCTGAGGTGCACTGGTTGAACTGGGAGTACTGGGTGGGCCAGAGTAATCCTCTCTGGAGTTGGTGGTTCCTGACATATCACCCTAAGGCTCTATGGGAATGGCTCCAGAGCCTGGGGACTCCATGGCCCAGCTTGCCTAGGCCAGGGCCCCCAAATATTTGGCCAGCACGACCGCATTTGAATGAATTATTCCCTCCCGGCACCCCAGACAGCACAGGGGACACCGTTTTGAAGGGCAAAATGGCCTCCTCCAGGCAGCGCGGCCTCCCGTGCACGGTGCCTGCGAGGTCACGCTGTGTGGAGGGCGCCATTTTGTGGGGGCACCTCCGCCCATCATGGCCTCGCGTGCACCCGACCTGCCAGGTCAGGCCGTGCGAGGCGCCCTCGGGATGGCTGACTCCCAGTTTGGGAACCGCCGGCCTAGAGTCCAAGGCAGAGGCAGCCCAAGATGACAGCAATTACCAGAAGCACCGATAAGCCAGAGCTCAGAGGACACGGGCCTGGGCTTATTTTCGGTTTTGGGGCAGAGAGAGACGCGTCAGAGCTGGGGAGGCCAAACTCTGGACTCTGTTTGGGGGTTAGTGGCCATCGAAGGGTGTCAGCCCAGTAGAGACCAGCAACCTGAGAGGCCGTGGAGTGGTTCCAGGCCAGGCTACCAAGAACCTTTGGAGACGCCTGTTCTTCCCTTTCCCCTTAAACTACGTTTGCTGGAGCTAATACGGCGCCGCCTGTTGATGTGTCTATCGTACCTTTGGGGATTGCGATAGTTATTTCTCTCCTTGTGCTTTGGACGACATGCCTCGTATATTATTTGGCAATAAATATTGCCCCAGGGGACAATGCTCCTTATGCCCTAGACACTGGAGGGGGTCCTCCTTGGGTGGAGGCACCAGGTGCTAAGATAAAGAACCCAGGAGGTGAGAGGGGAGAAGCGGCTCCAAACAGCTGGCACCAGGGGGAAGGATTAAGCCGCACCTCAGGGCTGGGGTGACACCCGCATTAGCAGGGGTGAGCTGCCCACATTGCCAGTGATGCTCTGGGTGTGTCTGGGGGGAGGAGAAGGCAACAAAAGCCAGGACTAGAACAGCAAGGGAGGCTGCAGGCCAGGCGTGAAGCACATGGGCAGTGCTGTGCGTCTGGAGAAGCCAGGACTGGAGGAGCTGTGGACAGGACCAAGATGCTCTGTGGGGCAGACAGGACTGGAATAACAGAGAATTTCCTGCCCCTCAGGAGTAGCTGCCTCTGGGGATGATGTATCTATATAGGGCACGCTCCTGAGAACTGCTGGGGCGTGGCAGGTGGCTTTGCGCTTTTCTGAGCCTCGGATCTGTCTGTGACGCACGGTCAGACGAAACGCCCGATACAGACGCACAATGCTAGCACTGCGGAGGCTACGCTGCCCGGGGGGAGTTTGCATTCAAGCTGCTTCCCCTGCCCTGGCTGAAGGCGGGCCATCCGTCCTGCGTTTCACCCGGTGGGTCTGATAATGTTTCCAAACCCTCGCTCCCTTCAGAGATTCAGGGACACACGATTCCGGCTGAGTGACAAAGCAGGGCAACCGGGGATTTACAGATGGAATATGACGCTTCCCTCATCGGCACCGCCATGCTCTGGGAGCCCAAGTGCGCGGTGGGGCAGTGATCGGTGTGTCCATCCAAACAGGGTGACAGCGCTCGCTCACACACACGGGCTGTGGGAAGGATACCCCCAAGGATATGTCTACACTGCACACTGTGCCCGGCCTCTGACTCAGGTTTCAGCCCAAGCCCCTGTTCCGTCCACACACACATATCGGTCTGAGACGGGTCAGCGAGCACTCAGGGCCCAAGGACTGGGACCCTGTTAGGAGGGTGGGGCGGAGCCCACGTCCCATTGGGATCTGAGTCCAAGCCCTGTCATCCTGCAGTGTGGACGCAGGTCAAGCCGCAGATCTGAGTCCAAGGGCCGGCGTAGTGCAGTGTGGACACAGTGTGGTCGCGTTAGCACGGCTGCGAGACCCGGGCCCAGCAATTGTAAGCTGGGTTCACTATGCAGCGTGGACACTCGAGCATGGGCTTGGAAACACCGAGGCCACAGCCTTACAAAGCAGTGTAGACAGACCCTAAATCTGCATCCCTACTGGGTACCAGGGGCTCTGCTCTGACTCGGGACCTTTGCGAGGTTGGGAACAACTCACGTGTAAGCCAAGGTGTCCTTTGTCTTCCCCGATTCACCACATACGAGAGTGAGGTTAGCCTAGAGAGACAAGGGACATGTTTGACTAGCATGGTCCGTAGGTCCCAGTACTACAGAGCCACCCATCTGTCTCCTCCCAGCCCCTGTGAGGGTGCAGCAGGGGGAAGGCTGGCTGGAGGGATAGGATTACCAATCCGTGTACTCTGACGGTATCTAACTATTATGTTCATCGTTAATTATTTCTACTGCAGCAGCACCTGGAAGCCCAGTCAGGGTGATGGCCCCCATTGCGCTCGGAGCTGTACAAACAGAGTCAGAAACGGCCCCTGCCCCGAGACGCTTACAGACTACGACAGGATGCAGCAAGTGAGTGTAACAAACAAATGGAAGACAGGGTGGGAGGACGAGGGCAAAAGAGATAAATAAAATCACAGGGCTACACAGATCACGGGGCGACACAGACCACGGGGCGACACAGATCAGCAGGCAGTTAAAGGCAGCCATATCTGCCCTCTAGTGGTCACTACAAAGATCACATGCCCTTACCCCAACACCTAAATATATGAATAATACATAGGGGAAACAGAGGCACACACACACAGTTTTCAGAGAAAACCTTAAGAACAGTTCCGCTTCCTCACAGATGTCCACTCCACGAATGACAGCGCTTACCAGCCGGCCTCGCAGCGTTAACTCCACCCTGCACCACTGGTACAGGGGCACCAGGAACGGACTCTGCAGGGCTGCATCCTGGCCAGAGGCCATTACCACCTGGACGTGCAGGGTGCCTGTAAGAGACACGTGCAGTTATTTCAAAGGGACGAGGTGCTGTTCTGCACAGCTGTCCCCCCCCAGACGTGGCACTTGGATTCAGTCCCAAATCAGTCATTTATTTCACTTTGAGGAAGTCAACCAGCACGGGGACAAGGGGGATCCAGTGGATATAATGTATATGGCCTGCCAGAAAACCTGACACAGTCCCTCACCAAAGGCTGTTAAGCAAACTAAGGAGTTGTGGGACAAGAGGGAAGGTCCAGTCGTGGATCAGTCACTGGTTAAAAGATAGGAAATAAAGGATAGAAAAAACCGGTCAGTTTTCACAGTGGAAAAGGTAAACAGCAGGTGCCCCAGGTGTCTGTACTGGGAGCTGTGCTGCTCATAAATGGTCTGGAAAAGGGAGCAAACAGTGCGGTGGCAAAATGTGCAGATGATACAAAATGACGGACAAGACAGTTAAGTCAAAGCAGGCTGCGAAGAGTTACAAAGGGATCTCACTGAACAGGGTGAGCGGGCAACTAAATGGCAGCTGAAATTCACTGTTGATAAGTGCAAAGGAATGCACATTGGAAAACGTAATCCCAACTCTACAGACAAAATGATGGGGGTCTATATTAGCTGTTATCACGCAAGCAATGCCTACAGAACGCCTACAGTGTATTAGTGGCACTGGGCTGGCCGCCATGCTGCGGGCATCTGCCCTCTGTGTCCCAGACCGAGCCCTCCCCCTGCACGCCCGTGTGGTTTGCAGAAGTCACTGCAGCTACGTGCCGGCAGCCAGGAAAGACCAGCTCTTAATTTGTGTCCTTGCGAGATCTGCCCTCAGATCCCCAGCGGGTGCAATTCAAGACAGCCCCATTGACTCGGCAGAGCCACCCCGGCCCCAGCGTGTATGTCACACTGACGGGGCTGCAGACACCTGGGAGAGCTTTAATGCCCTGGCCGAGTGGAGCAGCCGGGGCCCCAAAGACTCCTACCTGCATGAGTCAGCAGCACCGAGGGTGTCGCATAGTCATCCTTCGCGCTGAGATGGTACAAAACCCCACAGAAGTGCCCCGGGCAATAGCTCACCAGGAACAGCCACACAGCAATGGTGCAGCTAGGGTCAGAGCAAGAGAGGCCTGGCGTGAGAAGAACAGCTGGGCGGGGTGGGTCAATCGACTGAGCATCGGGTGTGAAATATCACAGCCCCCCTAGCCTGGGCAATGGTCCATGCCTCCGGCCAATGCCACAAGAGGCGCAAGAGAAGCAAAGCGATGGCCACGGAGAGCGGGCTCAGCAATGCAGTCCCTGGAGCAGCTTCAATGGAGCTGTGTGGACGGGCGCTGGCTGCAGATCTGGTCCACAGGCCCACCGTCTAGCACAGCGTGACAAGTGCTGCGTGTCACCCGGGCTGCTTTGCTTGTGCTCTGCAGCTTGAACCGTCCCTGCTGTCTGCGGGTGCAGGGCGAGCCTGCACCCATCTCTTCCGGTTCCCCAGGGCAGGACTCACCGGGGATGGCCAGCACATGGCGCCCCGGCGGGTAGGAGCTACACAGGCAGCAGCAGGTGAAATGAATGTGTAAAAGCTGTGCTAGGAAAGCTGCCTCTGGCCCGGCAGCAATGCAAAATGTTACGGGCTTGGCCAGCAGGTCAGATTCATGATGATCAGTGCCTTCTCCACCACAGCTTCTGCCTCCACTGCATCTCTGCTGCTCCACCCTGCTTCAGCTCCTCCCTACAGCCACATAATCCTAAACCCAAAGATCACGGGGCCTCGAGTCCCTACACAGCTGACGTCACTAGGTAGGTTTCCGGCACCGTTGCAGAGTGTGATGGGATAGATCAGACAGACAGACAGACAGGCAGATGGCTTTACCGGGGGGAGGGGATCCGCCTCTGCCTCATCTTCTCCAGGGACCTGTCACGGCGAGGCTCAAATGTCTTCACAATCCCAAAGCTCTCCCCGCTGGAGGCGAAAGCAAAGGTCAGCAAAGGCTCAGCATCTGCAGGGGACAGAAATCCCAAGTCCATGAGGATTCACAGGCTCTGGCACGTCGGAGAACCTAACCTTGCTCCGTGGGAGCCAGCGGGAATTTGGCCTTTGAGAGCAAGGGTGCCTACGTGGGCTGGAGCCTCCGCGGGCGTAGCTCCGACGAAGACAGCGGAGCTGATTTACAGAGCGGAGGAGCTGGCCCTCGAAGCACCGAAGCCCAAAAAGGCTCCAGTGTCTCAATCTGCAGCCAGCTGGGCTAGCCTGTAGGCAAGAAGAAGCTGGCTGGTGGCCTTCGTATATCTGGTGTCCGCTGACACCATCCTGCTGTGGATATGCAAGAACGGTGCAGGGGACACTGAGTAACGATCCACTTACCCTGCCCCCGCGGTGATACAGTCACTCAGGTTAATGGGGACCGTTCTTGGGTTCCTTCCCTCCACCCTCTTTGTTTTAGTGAAATACGGGCCGCCGGGGCACTAAGTTTATCTCCCAACACCCCAGGCTCCCCTGAGGGCTGACCCAGACTCAGGATGTGGTTTGGTTCTTATGCACAAGCCAAGCCTGCCAGGGTGTGGGAAGCAAATATTTGGATTTTTGGATTTGTAAACTACAAGGTGGATAGAAAGCTGGCTAGATCGCCGGGCTCAACGGGGAGTGATCAATGGCTCGATGTCTAGTTGGCAGTCGGTAACAAGCGGAGTGCCCCAGGGGCCAGTTTTGTTCAACATCTTCATCAGTGATCTGGAGGATGGGGTGCATTGCACCCTCAGCAAGTTTGCAGATGACACTAAGCTGGAGGGAGTGCTAGATATGCTGGAGGGCAGGAATAGGATACAGAGTGACCTAGACAAATTGGAGGATTGGGCCAAAAGAAATCTGATGAGGTTCAACAAGGACAAGTGCAGAGTCCTGCACTTAGGACGGAAGAATCCCATGCACAGCTACAGACTGGGGACCGACGGGCTAGGCAGCAGTTCTGCAGAAAAGGACCTGGGGGTTACAGTGGATAAGAAGCTGGATATGAGTCAGCAGTGTGCCCTGGTTGCCAAGAAGGCTAATAGCATATTGGGCTGCATTAGTAGGAACATTGCCAGCAGATCGAGTGAAGTGATTATTTCCTTCTATTTGGCACTGGTGAAGGCACATTTGGCGTATTGTGTCCAGTTTTGGGCCCCCCACTACAGGAAGGATGTGGAGAAGTTGGAGAGAGTCCAGCGGAGGGCAACAAAAATGATGAGGGGACTGGAGCCCAAGACTTATGAGGAGAGGCTGAGGGAACTAGGCTTGTCTAGTCTGCAGAAGAGAAGAATGAGGAGGGATTTGATAGCAGCCTTTAACTACCTGAAGGGGGTTCCAGGGAGGATGGAGCTAGGCTGTTCTCAGTGGTGGCAGGTGACAGAACAAGGAGCAATGGTCTCACGTTGCAGTGGGGGAGGTCTAGGTTGGACATTAGGAAAAATGTTTTTCCCTAGGCAGGTGGTGAAGCACTGGAATGGGTTACCTAGGGAGGTGGTGGAATCTCCATCCTTAGAGGTTTTTAAGGCCCGGCTTGACAAAGCCCTGGCTGGGATGGTTTAGTTGGGGCGGGTCCTGCTGTGAGTAGGGGATTGGATTAAACACCTCCCGAGGTCCCTTCCAACCCTCGTCTTCTCTGGTTCTGTGAATACACTAATCATGGAACTGCAGGGATGGGGGGCACTCCAGGGATCACTCGTCTATACACGCAGTAATATTGAGGGACTATAAACCAGTACCCACCCCGTTTAACCCTTTCCTTACTGGTTCTCCCAGCTTTCATTGACTCAGCAGAACACACCTCTGCACCTGGAACATCTGCCAGCGCCTGAGCGGGTCTGTACCAGGGCCCAGGGCAGCAAAGCACAGACACACCTGCTTCCTGGTAATCACACAAGGCCTTGCCTGAAACCCATGGCACTGCTCGTGATTCAGCACGTGCTCACGTGCTTTCCTTGGATCAGGACCACACTCAGCAGCTGGGGGGCGGGGGAGGGGGCTGCTGTCTGCCTGGATGCACCTGGCACGCTCAGCAGCAGCCGTGGAGTCAATCACTGTTCCTGCAGAACGGCTCTTCTGGAGCCAAACCCGGCCGGGGGCCCAGCCGACCCCGCTTGTCACAGCCGCCTGAGGGAAGCCCCGTCCCCCCGTGCGCCCCGCTTACCTGGCTGGGCCTGGCACTGGAAGGCCCGGCCCCTCCCCAGGCTCCAGAGGATCTCTTGGTCCCAGCGGAGGGTGCGCGGGTGCACTTTGAAGGGCCTGCTGCTCGGGGAGAGTGGCTGGAGAAGGTGAGCGGCCCTGGCCAGCCCCGTCTCGTACGACCCCTCAGCTGGCCCAGGAGAGGCCTCGGTGACCCAGACTCTCAGTTCCACGCCGTGGAGCTCTATAGCGTGTCTGAGGACATCATCCGGTCTGTAAAGCATCTGGTCCGGAAAGTCCAACCTGACCGCCTTGACCGTGCCCGCCGGGCTGGGGCCACAGGCCCACCACCTCCTGAACACGGCCACCTCGGACCGGGTCTCGGAGGAGGCCACCACTGCCAGGTGAACGGCCTGCCTGCCCGTGCAGCGATAGAGAACCCGGAGCAGGTAGCCATCCGCCGGCGCCTGCGGGGCATTGAGGAGCCGGACGAAGGCGCTGGGACGCCGGGGGAGCTCCCCCTCTCCGCTCCGGCACACGACGAGCTGGAGGAGAAAAGAAACAGCAACAGAACGCTTTGCGCTGAGGGAGACTCTTTCCTCTGAGCATTGTGGGTGCGGGGCACGAAGGAGGGCAGCGCTGGGCCACATTCCTGGGGGGCTGGGAATTGGGCCCAGACTTTGGGCAGGAATTGTCCTCCACAGGACCCCGTCTTGGGCTAAAAAGGCCATGCACTACACCAGCAATAATCATGCACTGATCACACAGCAATTTCCTAGCCTTGGCGTTAGGGAGGGGTACCATGGTAAGGGGGTTATAATGTTCCCCCCCCCTTCTATTCCTCCCGTCACCATCTGGACAAAGAAGGTGATAAGAAATGCGTTCTCAGGCAGCACGCCTGTTAGAGAAAGCTCAGGATATCTTCCCCCCTGTTCTTCCCTCGCAGTTGGTTCGCTAACAAGATTTATGGTCATTCCTGCTGTCAAGATAGCCACATTCAGGGGAAAATGTATATGCCAGGCAGGTTAAGTAGGAAATAACAAACAGGGGTGGGTGTAATTATACGCCTCGCCTAGCCATTAATATTCATTTTATAACCATTTCTATCACCACATCGGGATTTATGGGGCGCTGTAGAAGTGTGTGTGTTTACATGTTATCCTAGATAAAAAGTTGTAAAGTAGTTAACTCCAGGCTCACTTTGTTGGACGCGTGGCAAAGGGGAACGAGTGGCTTAAAGGCTGTAACTGAATAAACCCTCCTTATCACTCCACCCGGCTCAATCTCTCTCTCTTCAACCGACCCTGCAACAAGCATCTCCGTGCAACTCGTGCCTAGGTGGGCGGCGTTATTAAGGCGCGTTCTACAGGTGGGGAACCTGGCGCCCGGAACATCATCATAACTGCTAGCTCTGAGCTGGCACCTGTCATCAATCGAGCGCCCCATGCTCCACAGAGGAGGGCTGTATCATTTCCCCATTTTACAGCTGGGGAAAGAGAGGCACAGACAGGTAAATTGGCTTGCTCAAGGTCATGCAGCAGGGATAGAAGCCAAGCATCCTGGCCCCTTCTCTAATAACCATGCTCCACTCAGCCTTTACAAATCTGTCTTCCGGCCCGATTCTCGCCTGCCCGGCATCTTCTCTAGCCATTTACATCCATGCAAAGTGGATATGAACTGGGAGGAGGGGCTGAGAATTCAAGACGACCTTGGCAAATTGGAGAACGGGGCTGAAACCAGCCAGATGAAATTCAGTAAAGACAAGTGCAAAGTACTGCACTTAGGAAGGGAAAAAAAATCAAATGCACGGCTACAGGCTGGGGGCTAACTGGCGAGGCGGTAGTACGGCTGGAGAAGATCTGGGCATTACAGTGGGCCACAGTGAGAATGAGTCAGCCCTGTGGTGCAACGGGAGGCTAATAGCATTCTGGGCTGTATTAACAGGCGTGTTGTACGTAAGATGCAGGAGGTCATTTGTCCAGTCTACGCAGCACGGGTAGGGCGTCAGCTGGAGAACTGTGTCCGGTTCCGGGTACCCGGCTTCAGAAGGGATGCGGATAAATCGGAGAGAGTCCAAAGGAGAGCGACAAAAATGCTCAAAGGTTTAGAGAACCTGAGCGCTGAGGAAAGGTTCAAAAAGCGGGGCACGTTTCGTCTTGAGAAAAGCTGACGGAGCGGGAGAGCTGAGAACCGTCTGTGAAAGGCTGATCTAAAGAGGATGGGGCTCAATTGTTCTCCACGACCACTGAAGGTAGGACGAGAAGTGATGGGCTCAATCTGCAGCCAGGGAGACTGAGGTTGGATATCAGGAAAAGCTTTCTGACTCCCAGGGGAGTTCAGCTGAGGGACAGGCTGACAAGGAGTCTCCACCACTGGAGGTTTGGAAGAACCGGTTGAACAAACAGCTGTCAGGGTTGGTCTAGGCCAGGCCCCCACATGGAGGGAAAAAGGGTACATTTTACCAGGGCCTGGAGGCCTTAGGGGGCCCGGCCCAGGCTGCAACCCCCATTACCATGAGGAAAAAAATTTTCCTGGCTCATAAGATTGTACGTCTGGGACGAGGGATTGTGGTGTGTGTGTGGGAGGGGGCCCGGGTTACAATTGTGGGCCTGAAAAAATTGTGCTTGGGCCCTGGGTCTAGGACAGTGTTTCTCAACCTTTATGATGACAGGGGCCAGCTTACTCTGGTTTACTGCCTTCCTAAATCGTGTCAGGGAGGTCTCAAGGACCAGGGCCAGTCCACAGACTGGTCGTTAAGAAACACTGGTCTAGGAGGGTTATTTGGTCCTTCCTCAGCACCATGGGCTGGACGTGATGCCCTCACGAGGCCCCTTCCAGCCCGACATTTCTATGTTGAAATGGTTTCAGATCAGAATATTAGTTCTCTACCGCCCCACTCGGCCAGATTCTGCTCTCAGTCACATCCCCCTAAATCTGGAGTGACTCCAGTGAGGTTGCTCCAGGTTTACACCTGGGTACTGAGAGCAGAATCTGGCTCTTCGAGCATACAAGGCAGTGCAGGATCAGACCCAGATCCCGTCACAAATGCGATCACCCCGCCCTCACAGCCCTAAGGCAGACTGAGAGCAGGTCAACATGCAGTTGATACACTGAGGAAATAAATTGGTTTCACAGTCAATTTAGGGCTTGTTTACACTTGAAAGTTAATTCAGATTAAGGGAGGGAATTAGAGCACAATAGCTATTCCTGAATAGCTTCATGTGTAGACAAGCCCTTAAATATGTTAGTGCAGCCTTGGACCCAGAGCCTTGGAGATCGGTGTCCCCCACTGACCCACAGAACACAGCTTCCCCTCCCCCATGCTGCCCCACCAACCATGGCCAAGGAGCTAGAGGAATCTCCCTTAGGGGCGAGAGGGGAGCTCAGCCCCCATTACTCCCTCAGTCCTTGCTCTCTGCTGAGCCTCCCCATCAGGGGCCCTTAGCTCCAGACCATCAAACTTATTTAGGCTCCTAAATCCCACAGATTTCCCTAGGAGTGGTGCCAAAATACCACTGAGCTGCTGGTCTTAGTGGCAGGCAGTCCCGGTGGGTCTGTGATACGGACCCCTCTGCACTAGGGCCTGGGCGGGGACCCTACACACTCAGTTCACACCGGCCACTCAAGAGCCGGCCAACGCTCCAGGGCAGCCCATCAGCAGGTGCAGAGGAGACGTGAGTCAACGCGGGGCTGTGACGAGGTGTGAGGGGACATGCATGGCGGAGACCGGCGCCCACTCTCCACAGGGGAAAAGCCAGTGGAGACGCACGCAGGGGGTTCCTTACCTGGCCGAGAAAGAGGCAGGTGGCCAAAAGCTCCCTCCAGCGGGCGGGACGGGAACGTGGGGACATGGCCCCGAAAATGCAGGACGCCCTGCGTAAATCACAGGAAAGGGTGAGTTTCACCCGCCCATTCAGTGTCTGGTAGGAGGCAGCTGCAGAACCGGAAGCCCTTGCACTTTTCCTACAACTTCTTCCCAAGGAAATGTGACCATCACGCAGGTTTCAGGCCTGCTTCTGTACCCACGAAAGCCGAGGGCCTGCCACCGACAGCAGCAGGAGCAGGATCAAGCCCCATGTGAACAAAGAAATTGCAATAAGATCGGCGCATTGATTCACATCCGGTACCCTGCCCCCAGCAATGGCCAAGCCACATGTACACTGCACCTGGCACCTGTGTCACAGCGCACGTGGGTGTGAGAATTCCTTGCTAGCAGCTGCCGCAATATATTTACACCTGGATGCATGAGGTTTAATTTTAGTGCCCCAGGGCTCTTATAACATTGCCTATCAATGGCTAGATAGCCAGCCTTCTACAAGAATCCAGCCACTGTGCTGAACACCCTGAGCTCCCGCAGCAAGGAGACACATAGGCTGAGGGGATGTGGGATAGAATGGGAAACTGAGGCACAGAGAGGCGACGTGACTTGCTCAAGGTCACCCAGTGGGCCAGGGGAAGACCCAGGACTTAAAAGCTGACTGCGCAAAGGTGCTGGAGCCGATACCGCCAGGATCCAGCACGGGGTCTCAGGAGAAATAACAACGTTTTGCACCATTCCATCCACCTGTCTCCTGCTACTTCACAAAAGCGGGCAGGTGGCAGCACTATCCTTGTGATACAGATGGGGAAACTGAGGCCCGGAGCCGCAAGAGGCCACGTTTTCCAAAGCGGAAAGTCGTTGCGGGTGCCCTCGTTTTTCAGGTGCCCCATTTTAAAGCACAGGAGACTCGAGGCGCCTCTGATCTACCCACGCCGCAGGGGGGCTCAGAACACGACCCAAAGGGCTCCACGCTGGTGTCTAGAAACGGAGCTGCTCACAGTCAGGGACGGTTGGCGGACGCGGCAGCCTGGGTCGCTCCCTCCAAAGAAGGGGCAGTGCGGGGGGGTGGTACCCCGAGGGCTGAAACCCAACCCCCGCTCAGCTCACTGGACCAGCTCCCCTTGGCTGGATAAAGCCTCATCCACATTTTCTTGCCCATCCCCGCTGGGCCAGGCCACGTCTGCGCCACGTCCCTCCCGGACACAGGAGCGCAGCCTTGCCTGGTGCATGGACCGTGTGCCCGGGGAAACCTGCATTGGCCCAAACAGAGAACGCAGGGCGGGGGCTGACCCGGGGGTGCACGTGTGTGGTCCTGAGACCCCCTGGACTCCCCTGCAGCACCCCAGCCAGGGGGACCACACCCCATCATCACACCTAGGGGCCAATCCAGCAGGGCTCCTCCCACTCAAGGGACCCCCCCGCCTAGCCCAGCCTTGGCGGTACCTCGGCCCAGCTGGCCTGCCTTCTCTGGGGCTGCAGGTTCGAGCCCTGCTCTGGGATCTGTCCCGTGGCTGGGCGGCTCCGCTTTTCTTCCCTCTTTCCCCTTCACTCCTGCTCCTCGCTCTCCCTTTTCCTTCCCCTCCCCGCCACTCCCCCGGTCTGTCCCGCCCCGAGCCGGGCATGGGCCAGCCGCTCCCGGAACCGCGGATCCGGCTGCAGGCGGCCCTGGCACGCCCGGTTCACCCCCCCCGGGCTCCCCTATCCCTGCGCTCACCTGACAATGCCCCAGCCGGCGGGGAGCAAAGCCGGGGCCCCTGCCCCATCTCCGCCCAGGAGAAGGAGCCAGCCCGGCAATGACAGAGGAGGAGCAGCAGCAGCTCCCCTCCGCCCCTGCTGTGCCTGGCTTCCTCGGCCGGGCTGGGAAGGGAACCCAGGCGTCCGGGAGCCGAGCGCAGCTCCCCGCGGCTGGCGAGGTCGGAAATGTTCTTTCCCAGCCCTGCAGGGTCTCAGCCGCGTGTGCCATGAGCTGCCCCGTGCTCAGCCTGGCGCAGCCGCCTGTCACCGTGCGTTAGCTGAAACGGGAGCAGGAATGCCTGTTTATCCTGGACTAAGTGTCTGCATGGGGAGCTGTTCCAGGACAGCTGTTTTGCTTTACACTCACACCCTGATTTCTAAGATCCCTAGATCCAAAGGCTAGACAGGATCCTTGTGAGCATCTAGCCTGACCTCCTGTGTAACCCGGCTATAGCATTTCCCCTAAACGCTCTGCTCGAGGAATTATTTGGGGGGAAATTCTACCCATATTAATCCAAATTCACTTTCAAGTGTAGATAAATCCTAAAGTTGAAGGGACAACCCTAATCTGGGTTTTCAGGTTTGCAACTTTATAATGGTCTTTTAATGCAGCTCTGTGTGTGAGAGAGAGAGAGAGTGTGAGCGTGTGTGTGTGTGAGAGAGAGAGAGAGAGAGAGAGAGTGTGTGTGTGTGTGTGTGTGTGTGTGTGAGAGAGAGAGAGAGAGAGAGAGAGAGAGAGAGTGTGTGTGTGTGTGAGAGAGAGAGAGAGAGAGAGAGTGTGTGTGTGTGTGTGTGAGTGAGAGAGAGAGAGAGAGATTACATATTGGGGTGCAGTAAAGCAACACCATCAAGAACAGCACCGCAAAGTCCCTGGGCTCTGTTACAGATGACACAAATTAATCTACATTTTTTTTTGTCCATGCAAATGTTATTTTTGTTCCTAATCACACTCTCGGCTATTTCGTTCCCTTGTCCTAATGAACTGGCCCAGGGCTGCGATGTCTGGGGTCGCAAATGTTGCAGGAGAAAGTCTATGGTCCTGGTTCTCCGCTACCTCACACCTTGTGTCACTTGGAGGAGCTAAGCAAGACAGAGCAGTGTATCGATGAGACTTTCATGGACTCTCAGTACACTGGTCCCACAAAAACGAGGAAGCTAATTAAATGGGAAATTAAAGGGAACAATCACAAGAGTGAAATGCCTGCAAGCTGCATGGAAACTATTTTAAAACATCATAATACAGGCTCTGTCTATACGTATATCCCAAATTTTAAAAAAAATGGTAAGAGGACCAAAAAAATGCCACCATGGGTAAATAGAGTAAAATAGATGCTTAAAGCCAAAAAGAAATCCTTCAAAAATTGGAAATCAAATTCTACTGAGAAAACTTTTTCCCTAGGCGGGTGGTGAAGCGCTGGAATGGGTTACCTAGGGAGGTGGTGGATTCTCCACCCTTAGAGGTTTTTAAGCTGCGGCTTGAAAAAGCTCTGGCTGGGATGGTTTAGTTGGGGTTGGTCCTGTTTTGAGCAGGGGGTTGGACTAGACACCTCCTGAGGTCCCTTCCAACTCTATGATTCTATGATTCTATGAAAATTGAAAGGAGCATAAACTCTGGCAAGTCAAATGTAGAAGTATAATTAGGCAGGTGAAAAAAGAATTTGAGTAGTACACAGCAAACGATTACAAAAAAATGCTGTTGTTTTTGTAAGTACATCAGAAGCAGGAAGCCTGCCAAACAATCAATGGGGCCACTCGACAATCAATTTGCTAAAGAAGCATCAAGGAAGATAGGGCCATTGCAGAGAAGCTAAATTAATTCTAAATTAATTCTTTGCATATGTCTTCACAACAGAGGATGTGAGGGAGAGTCCCACACCACAGTCATTCTTTTTTAGGTGACAAATCTGAGGAACTGTCCCAGACTGAGGTGTGGATAAAGGAGGTTTTGGAACAAATTGATCAATTAAACAGTAATAAGTCACCAGGACCAAAAAGGATTCACCCAAGAGTTCTGAAGGAACTCGGATATGAAATTGCAGAACTTCTAACTAGCGGTATGAAACCTATCGCTTAAATCAGCCTCTGTACCAGATCACTGGTGGATCGCTAATGTGACACTGACTTTTAAAAAAAAGGATGCAGAGTCAATCCTGGCATTTGCTGCCCGGTAAGCCTAACTTCAGTACCAGGCAAACTGATTGAAACTAGAGTAAGGAATAGAATTATCAGGCACATAGTTAAACATGATATGTTGGAGAAGAGTCAACACAGATTTTGTAAAAGGAAAATCATGCCTCACCAATCTATTAGAATTCTTTGACGGGGTCAACAAGCATGTGAACAACAGAGTGCATTTGGACTTTCAGAAAGTCTTTGACAAGGTTCCACACCAAAGGTTCTTAAGCAAAGTAAGCAGTCATGGAACAAGAGGGAAGGTCTTCTCAAACTGGTTAAAAGACAGGAACCTAGCGGGGTCCCCCAAGGATCTGTAGTGTGGCCAGTACTGTTCAACATATTCATAAATGTTCTGGAAAAAGGGGGTGAACAGTGAGGTGGCAAAATTTGCAGATGATACAAAATTACTCACGATAGTTAAGTCCAAAACTAACTGTGAAAAGGTACAAAGGGATCTCACTAAACTGGAAAGCCAGGCGACAAAAATGGCAGATATTTTATGTTGATGAATGAAAAGTAATGCATACTGAAAAACATAATACCAACTAAACATACAAATTATGGGGTCATAATTAGCTGTTACCACTCAAGAAAGAGATCTTGGTGTCATCATGGACAGATCTCTGAAAACATCCGCTCAGATTATGCAGTGGCAGTCAAAAAAGCTACCAATGTTAGTGTGATATGCCATACCCCATGTTCACCCTTATAGTGTGATTTGTGTATCATTCATGTTCACCCCTACAGTGTGACTGTGTATTGTCTAATGCAAAGCATGTCAGGTAAGGTGTTTTTGAAATGCTCATGGCATTCTGAACATTATTGTTATGGTAGCATGTTTCCTGCCATGTCAGACGTGTGTACAGATATGAAACTCTGCTGTATCATATCCCCAAATGTGTCCCTCACCTGGCTTGAATAGATGCAGACAAAGACAAAGCGGAGGGTCCATGTCTCGCAGAGGCATGAATACAGGAACAATGGGCTGGCTTGAGCACCTGATAAAGCGATGCTCATTTGTCACAAGTGGAAGAAATCATGCCCATTGCCGGACATGGCCGATCACCTGACCCCAGGGGGTGTCCAGGAGACTGAGTAAACTTGTTAAGAGAGAGAGGCATCTTTGTCTCTGGAGCTCTCCCTTGGAATCCATCTACATAGCAACACCAAGGACATTGAAACTGCCTACGGGGAGTGAGGCGGGGGAGGGCTGGCTGCAAAAGGCATCGTAGCCAGCTTGTGGGTAAGCTGACATCATGGACTGAAAAGCTACTGAAGTATTAAGTCTAGTTTAGGATGCGAGTTACCTTTCAGCTAATGGTGATCTAATCTCTTGATTCATATTAATCTGATTAATGGTCATTAGAATCTTGCTGTAGTCACTAAATTTATGTGCTTGTTTTATCTAAAGCAGTGCATGTGGACTGAGTGTGTGCAGAGACCTCACTTAGAGTGACGGAGCTGTTGCATATCAATTTCTTTGATAAATTGACGGACAAATGTAAATAAGCTTGCAGGGTGCAGTGTGCAGCACTGAACCCTGCAAGACGGCATTTCCCTGGGTTGCATCTGGGACTGGGGGTGTTTTCTGGGGGTCAATCCCATGAGAGGCTGGCCAGCGCACTCCTTCACTGGGCCAGGGATGAATTACTCACAGGAGGTTGAGCATGGGCCAACCCAGGAGTGGGTGGTCCACACAGCAAAGCAGAGTAAGTCGGGTCCCAGGAGTGAGGGGTTGGGGTGACACAGCTACACACCAGTGCAGATTGCAGGGGGGAATGTCACAGTTAGGAACCAGAATATAATAATGCCACTATATAAATCCACAGTACGCTCACACCTTAAACACTGCATGCAGTTCTGGTAGCCACATCTCAAATAAAATATATTAGAATTGGAAAAGGTACAAAGAAGGGCAACAGAACTAACCAGGGGTATGGAACAGTTTCCATATGAAGAGAGAATAAAAGACTGGGACTGTTCAGCTTGGAAAAGAGGCACCTAAGAGGGGATATGATAGACCAGGGGTATCAAACATGCGACCCATGGGTGCCCCCAGCACCACCAGCCCGCGCAGCACCCAGCACCGGTCTGCCCCACCCCAGGCTGGCCAGTTTGCCCCAGTTCCCACAGCGCCACCAGCCAGAGCGCTCCACTCCCAGCCCCCAGAGCGCTGCCGGCCCACCCCGGCATGGGAGAAGAAGTGTCAAGTTTCTGAGCAGAAGTCATAAAAGGTCAATTTAATTGGCATTTTCACCCAGTAAAACTTGATTTTAGTTGAAACGTGGTAATGCATTATGTACTCTGGAATCTGTTTTCTATTCGTAGATATTTCAACTGAAAGTAAAATACTTAGTTTTTTTCATTTTATTATCAATAATAAAATACAGTATTAAGCGGGTATGGAAAGTGAGTAAGTGAGAGCTCCACCATGGTGCCGCCCCTTTAATATATATATATCTGTTACAGTGCTGCCCGCCGAGTGAACAATATGGTCTTAAATGGCCCTTGTGGCTAGATAACTTTGACACCCCTGTGATATAACACGAGAACCAGGGGTCACCCGATGAAATTAATAGGCAGGAGGTTGAAAACAAACAAAAGGAAGTAGTTCTTCACACGACGCACTGTCAGCCTGGGATGTTGTGAATGCCAAAAGCAATAAGTGGGTTCAAAAAAGAACGAGATAAGTTCATGGAGGACAGGTCCCTCAATGGCTATTGGCCACTGTCAGAAGACAGGACACTGGACTAGATGGACCCTTGGTTTGATCCCGTATGGCCATTTTTATATTCTTAGTTACACTTGTGTAAAGTGCTACCAGATCAGACTGGCAGCGTCTTACACTCACTTCGCACAAGGTGCAGCGTAGTGGAGGGTCAGGCCTACTTGCTTAAATCTAAAACAGGAATTTAACAAAACAAAAAATCCTGGGAACATTTGTCTTAGTCTTATGGTCCGCCAAAGCATCGTTTTTAAATTCAGGACAGAACTAGAATATGTGCGATGGCTTCCGCCGCAGCCCAGGGTGGGACCGGCCCAGGCTGCCCTGACTGTGTGGCGGTGGCTGTGCCCCCGCAGCTAAGACAGGGCGAGAGACCCACACAGGAAAAGGCCCTCACTCCCCGTGGGGGTGTCGCAGGCCTGAGGCCCTTCAGATGGCTTGGCCCAGGATGAGCGCGCTCATGAAGAAGACCATGAGGAAGAAGATCCACATGAAGATGCGGTCCATGACCTTGGCCACTTTCTTCCACTCCCCGGCCCGCCTCTGAGACGCCTTCTGATCCCGGAAGCAGTTGGCGATGTACTCCACGTTCCGCAGGAGGCTGTCGTGGTGGCACAGGCACGGGCTCTTAGCCCAGAGCTGGTGCTGCTGCCCCTCCTCCTCCTCCTTCCCGCCCCCTTGCCCGTGCTCCAGGTCCGTACATTTCCCCGTCTCTCTCCAGCCCTGCTGCTCAGAGGAGCCGTCGAGCCTTTGCGGCAGCGTCTCCTGCTGCGGCGCCTTCTCCCGGCACTTCGGGTCCGAGTTCTCCTCCTGTACTTGGCCTTCGTGCTCCTCCGTGGAGGCCCTGCCGTTCACCCGCCGGACCTTGGGCTGCCGCCTGGGACTCTTGCAGCTCTGCCCCACCTCGTAGACAAAGAACAGCCGGGCCATGTACTGCAGGATGAACTTCTTGGCCCACTTGGGCACGGGCTTGGCCCCCGGGCCGCAGTGGTGAATGTTCATGATGAATATGGTGAGCGCGGTGGAGGCCGTGATCATGGTCATGGTGGCGATGTAATATTTCCCTAGAACACAAGAAGGGGGGGGTGGTGACTGACCTGGGCAGGGGGGGACTCATGGCTGTGTGCACAGACCCCGCTGCTCATCAAGGGCCATCAGACGCTGGACTTTCAACACCGAAAGCCCAAGCCCCGACCACTGAAGCTAAAGAACAACTCCTCTAGCTATGAGGAAGAAGCGGGTTGTTATAGTCCCAGGAGTGGCCTCTTTCCTCCAGCCACCAACAGCAGACCAGAGGCTGGTGTAGGACCCATCGGAGAGCCCCTTGCACCAAGATCGTCCTATAATGGCTGGCTTATCAGCTCTAGGTCCAGAATCTGGTGTCAGTGTGGTGCAAAGCAACCACACTGCATCTTGGGACCTGGCCTGCAGATTTGACTTGATTTGTGTTTCTAAGATGTTCCTGAAATCTACAAAACACAGCCAAGGTTTGACTGAGATCTCCCGTAGGCAGCCCAGCTAAACCAACCTCCCCCGAAATCAACCCAACCAACTGGAGGCTACCCACCTACCTACCTCTCTCCAAGACCAAGCTCTCCTTAAATCTGCAGTTGTCTGGGTCATCTCCATTAAGGATGCACGCGCCAGCAGCAAGAGTTTAGAACTTTAAACGCACAACAAACATTTCGGAGATCAAGATTTAAAAAAATCAAAATCTTAGAGAAAAGTCACTGCAGAATTTGTAAGGTTACAAGCATTTCAAAATGGTAATTGCAGCCTGAACTGTGATAACTTTAACAAAAGCTTTGTGCAAAAAAATAATAATAATAAAAAATATATATATATTCGTCCCCTAAAACATCATACCATATTGAAAAACGCTACTGTCGATGAAAGAAATTGTCCACTTTCAAGGAGGCTCATGCTTGGGTTGAGTTGTTGATCTCAATGAGCAATTTTGAAGCTTCTGGTTTCATTTGGTTTTAATGTAGGTGTCTGAGCACAAGATTTCTAAATGAAACATGGGGGTGGAGGGAGAAACACCCCCACTCCACCGGCTCAAAATAAATTCCAAAAAAAAAAAAAAAAGCCGAGCAGATTTGGCTCAGACATTAAAAAAAAATGTATCTTTGGGGTGAGATCAAGCATGGAAAACTGACTCCAGATAGGGTCTGTGTTTGGTAAAGTTAATGGATTCCAAGGGCAGAACGGGCCATTGAGATGATCCAGTCTGTGCTGTGTAACACAGGCCAGAGATCTCACTCGATTTCTGTATCTAGCCTGTAAGTTTTGATGGAGCTACAGCCTATCTACTAGAGAGACGTCTGGTCTTGTCTTTAGGACTGCAAGTGACGGAGAGAGCCTCTTGCGGACGGTTTTAGTCAAGAGGCGGAGGACTGGAATGGACCGTACCCCTGGAGGATATCGCTGCATCGAAGCACATTAGTGGCGGTGTGGTGTAAAGCGTCCCCCCTGCTGCTGCACTGGCAGAGGGGATAGAGGTTTCCGTGCCGGCATAGGCAGCTACTCACCGATCAGCGGCACGTTCTCGGAAGGTGGCATGCTCTCTGCCACCAGCAGCTGGAAGACGGTGAGCGCCAGCAGGACCGTCACCCCCAAGGAGACCTTCTCCCCGGAGTCGGCTGGGAGGTAGAAGCCCAGCGGGGCCAGGAAGGAGATCATGACGCAGGGGAGGAGCAGGTTGAAGATGTAGAAGGAGGCGCGTCGCTTGAGCAGCAGCGTGTAGGTGATGTCGGGGTAGGGCTCCGAGCAGCAGCCGTAGGTGATGACGTTTCGCTTGGCCGGCATGCCCAGCACCTTCCACTCCACATTCTCCACGAAGTCCGTCAGGTCGCCCGAGGCCAGCCCGTTCAGGATGTCAATCTGGTTGCCATTGTAGGTCCATGAGCCGAAGGTGAGGCGGCACTGCTGCCCGTCGAAGGGGAAGTAGGAGACGTCCACCTTGCAGGAGCTCTTCGTGATGGCTGGGGAGTCCCACATCACCTGCCCGTCGTAGCGGATCACCACGTTGGTCTCCATGGAGCCCGTGAACTGGTCGTCAGCGCTGGAGGGACAGGGAATGAAGACGGGGGGGTAAGGGGGCCATTACATACGTGAGGCAAGACGGCACAGCTCTGCCTTAACCCTCCCCGCTCTGCCGTGCGCAAGGGCTCATTCTCGTAGGGTTGTTCATGAATGCTAGACATAGCACACTGGGTTGTTATTGTAGGGCCCCACATGAGCACTAGGGGCCAAGACAGGTGTGTTGTTATAGGGTCGCTCGGTCTCGTACTGGCCTGTTGTTTTTGTAGGGTCGCTGGATCACTCACTGACTTGTGAGAAGCTGGCAGGGGCAGGGGCCTGTTGGCCTGGATTTTGTTTGTACACAAATGAGCTCTGAAACTCTGGCTCTAGGGACACCCCAGTAAATAGCCACCCGGACTCTGCAAAGACACAAGAAAAAGCAAGGTCCGGTTCCGGGCCTCCTGGTCATCGGCACCCGTCTTTAAACAGCAACGTGGTGCCCTTCCCTGGGCTTCCCTCCCATTCTCCCCCCCGGGGGCCGGAGCTCGGCCTCCCGCGCTAGGCTCAGCCGCTCTGACAGCGGGAGGGGACTGCCCCTGCCCGCGTGCACATCAGCTCAGCCGTAGCTGGGCACGGTCAGGCCCCGGCCATCGGATGCCTCTCGCCCTGCACCGCCCCGGGGAGCAGGTGGGACGAGAGCCGAGCGGACGAGGCCAGCCAGCGGCAGAACATGCCGGGGAGATCTTTGCCCGCTACGTCTGCACGGCCCTTGAAGGGGCGGCTGCACGAGTCAGAGGCTGTTACACACCCCAGGCCGCAGGGCCGCCCGTAGGCAGGGCCACTGCGCGGCCTCAGAACTCCTACCCTCTTCGGCCTGCTAACGTGCGCACGGGGGCCCCTCTTCCGGATTGAACCCATGACCCCGTCGCCCTCCAGGGGCTGCAGCCTTCAAAGAGGCACATCCGTGACGTCCCCTCCAACCAACGGACAGCCGCCCCGTGGCTCAGGGGCCTGGGCTCTCCGGAAGCGACGCAGTGCAATACCTACTTGTTATACAGGACGATGTCAGGTCTCCAGACGTAACTGCTAGGGATACGGATGGTATCGATCCCGTCATAGGCGTCCTTCTCCCAGCTCAGGTAGGCATCCACCCACACCTGCCGGATCCACAGATAGGCCGTCAGGATCTGGTTCCTCTCGTCCTGGAACAAGGCGAGAGGTCGGAGGGCTCACCGGTGTGTGTGAAATGCAGCCACCTCTGGGGAGGGGGGGAGATGGCAGCTGTTTAACAGCAGCTGGTTTTGCAATCAGATAGTGCCCCCCGCTGTAGAGAGCAGTGCATTTGCGGTGCGCTCTCCCAGCATGAAGCAGCCGTCACGAGGGACTCAGACCCTGACCTCGCCCATGGTGACACGTGTTTCGCTGTCAGCACGAGGATAACGCCAGGGAAATCCATGGGGCTGCTCAGGTGCAGGGTCGGGGGCTTGGAGTCAGACTACGCCAGCAAGCCTGCCGTGTCAGGGGATCAAGCCCCCTGTCCATTTGGAGTGACCTTCTCAGCCCCCGTTGTTCATCCTTGAACCTGCAGACCACGGGCTCTGTGGCCCACGTCTCACGTGGCTGGCGCGGTTAGGAGGACTGGCCCGCGTTTCCCAGACTTACCATGTCGATGATCTGGGAGAGGGTGATCTGCAGGGTGACGTTCAGCGCCCGGTCTGTGTCCTCCACCGGCCGCAGAGCATTGGAGTAATTGGCAAACAAATCGCCGAGCAGCTTGTAGGCGAATTTCCCCTGCGCCCCCAAGAGGCCTAAATAAACAGATAAAAAAGCCACACAGCAAAGCTGGAGGGGAACAGGGCAGCAAAGGGACCGATACACTGTGCATGCAAACCCCTGTGCATGCAGAGAGACACACAGAGCTACTGCCAGGGATTAGAGGTTTTTAAGCTGTGGCTTGACAAAGCCCTGGCTGGGATGATTTAGCTGAGGTTGGTCCTTCTTTGAGCAGGGAGTTGGACTAGATACCTCCTGAGGTCCCTTCCAACCCTCATCTTCTCTGATTCTATGATCACTGTGACCCAGAGCATCCCAGTGTCAGTGGACAAGGGGCTCACTGGGAACAGGTAATGAGCATCAGCTGGCCTGACCAGCTCACCCACACCCATCTGTATACAACTGGGGTCTTGTAAAGTAGCACTGGAAAACCACGAATATTCCTGTGTGGTCCGTGTACGGCGAACACCCAGAGGACTGTACAAACGTGAAGGAAATATGGAACTAAGACATGTTTGAGCCAGACAAGTCCGGGGAGTGGGGGAAAAGTTGCTTCCAGACAAAGGAAAAGGCCGACTCCTCCATCCAGGTACAATCGCAGACAAGTGGTAATCACAGGCAAATGGCCCGTCATTGGCATAGCAGAGGCTGCAGGGACAGATCAGTTTGCAGTGAAGAAAGCACCGGCAGAGAAGAAACTAGCATGGAATCTTCCCCATCAGATGCCCTGGCACTTTTCCTCATAGCAGGGTCAAGGACCTCTGAGAAGGAAACACTTCAACAGTTGACGGGACTATACAAGAGAGGGGCAAAGAACCCCAAGGGATCTTTTGCCTAAGAGGACACTTTGTGGGCGGTCTTTTTTGTTCAGTCTGAGTCGCTAGAAAGCGTGTTTCACTTTTGCAACCGTTTCGGACTTTATCCCTTGCGCGTGAACTCGCTTCAAACCTCTCTCCTGGGGATTAAAGAAACTTGGTTTCCTTTTATTCTAAAATCAGCCCCGTGCTGTGGTTGACTGGAAGCTGATTATTAACTCCACTCAAAGCAATGAGCAGCTGTGCTTTTGTCTCTTTAAAGGAGCAACACACCTTCATTACTCTTCTGAGTGGTCCAGGAGACAGCTGGACAAAATTTCAGGGCAGACGGGTTTGGGGGGCATTCAGGCCTGGAGGGTGTGTTGGGGTCCCTTGTCTAGCGGTAACCAAGGCTGGTGGAGACCAGGGAGTGGGGCCTGGATGTGACAAGCAAGCTGTATCCTGGTGGGGCGCGTCGAGACAGGGCGCTCCAGCCGCAGAGCATGTGAAGGTGCAGGTGGTGACAGTCTGGATCGCACCCCAGAACATGACAGCCCCCGAGACAAGAGGAGAGAAAGCGCTGCCGGCACTACAGCAAGTAGAACGGCGTGAGCCGCCCAGGGACCATCCTGTCGCTCTAGCCTCTCTCCCTAGCAAAGTGATGGAAATCTTAGCAAGAGAAATCACTGACTGTCCAGAAAAGAACAGAGCCTGGGGCAGTAAACAGCACTAAGGGGCGATCGTGCCAGACACACAAATGCCTTGAAGAAAATTACTGGATTTAAGGGGCAGAGCAGAGGCAACGGGCAATATTCCTCAGCTGCTTTACGCTGGCATAGCTCTGTTGAAGTCAGCGGAGCTGCAGGGACCGACCCCAGCTGAGCATCTGGCCAAGTGTGTCCCAGTTACGGCAAAGCCCTTGACACAAAGTGCACGTCGAAATCTGCCCGCCTCGGTATTTTTTTTAATAGACGAGACCAGCATCAGGTGTGTTGAAAACAGGCTGAGGGCCCCTGGATAATGGGCAATGATGCGCCATATTCTGGGGAGGTGACCAGTGGGAATGGCTGGTGCGAAGGCTGGTTGTAGATTTGAGTTTATGGATTGGCCTCGCGGGAGGTGCCAGCAGCAGTGAGGAGAGAGAAATAACCCCCCGAGCCTGGGGAAGATTGGAAAGATGGGCAGAAAATGAGAGAGGCACTTGAAGAACTGCGGCTCAGCGCTGCCAGCTGAGAAGCGGTGGATCTGAGAGTCCCCTAGGGAAAGTTTTTTCTGTTCCATCCTGTGCCCCGTCCGTACTGTCTGTCGTTCTCAGGCTCCTGGCCTTGGATGGTTAAAGCCCCAGAGCCACATTATGAAACAGGCCCTGGACTGCGGGCACATCTGCCAGTGTGAATACCTCGCCCAGAACAGCCCAGCCAAACGAAGGGCCGTGCCCTAACGCGCTGTGTATGGGAACGTGATTGTCCATCTAATCAAATCCTGGCTCAACCCCGCCTGACCTGTCCTCGACCCGTCAATCTCATAGCCCCAGCACCCCTGTGAGGCAGGGAAGTGTTAGGATCACAGATGGGAAACTGAGGCACAGAGAGAGGCCAAGTGACTCACCCAGGGTCACACAGGAAGTCTGTGGAGGAGCAGGGAACGGAGCCTGGGTCTCTCAAGGCCTAAGCCACCGAGAGGTGAAAGGCTGTGAACCTCTTTACCTGCCCTGCTGCCCGTGTTCTCGTCCGGGGAAAGGAGGTGGAGCTGGGCCGTTTACCCAGATTCAAGCCTGTTCGACAACGCCCCTTCTCCACTTCGCTGACTCAGAGCTGCCGGAGTCAGGGCCTGGACCCCGGATGGTGTGGGGCTTGTGCTCCCCCACCCCCCAGACAAGCTAGATCCTCTCTCCAGGGCAGCTGAGGCCGCTTCCAGAGAAGAGTCTCAGACAAAGTTCACAGCAGTGACTTGGGGATGCTGGGGCCGGCTTCTGGGTGCCCCGTAGCATTCGGGAGAAGCAAGCCCAGCTCCCCAGGGCTCCGTTTCCTACGGCACAGAGGCGACGAAGAGCTGCTGCAGCAGCAAGGGAGAAGTGCAGCCGCCCAAGAAGAGAAGGCGCTCGGACCCCCACTGGGCCCCAGCCAGCATCGCTCCGGCCGTGCCGTCACCTGTCCCAGCTCACAGAACCTTGGCTGCTGTCCTGCCGCTCTGCCAGATCGGAGCCAGCGCCACCTGCGGACCAGCTGGGCCAACGAGTTGGAGGGCTGAGGCCGGCTGGGGGGTCTCAGACCATTCGGTTTAGACCCGAACCCCAGCTTGCGTTCCAGGGCCACTCCAGCTCCACTGCCTAAGGCACGAGGAGGGTCCCGGCAGCTTGGCTGCTTATCCCTCCGATAAGCCACTATCCAGCGCGTCTCACCTGGCTCTCCCAGAGCTCTCTGCGAAGGCAGGCAGACATCAGCAGCCCCTCGTTCAGACAGGTACAGGGCCTGCCTTTCCCATCATTAGCAGCCCAACAGGGCACCCAACGGACTCCGAATGGCAGGACAGCTTCCCCTGAGAAATGGAAATGTGTCCCGCCCCCCGCCACGTTATTTTCCAATTAAACCCAGCGTTTCAAAAGGAACGTTTCACCCTGCGCCAACCAAAAATAATGCCGAGAGTGCCTGAGCCTTTGTTTCCTAGGTAGATTTTAGAACAAAACAAAAACAAAAACAAAAAAAAGTGTCCCTACAGTTCCTTGCAATGATCACGTGTATGCATGCTATTCGGAGGGTTGATGAGATGGTTTTTATTGCGATCCTAGCTGTGCCTGCCACACAGCTTGGATGAATACACAGTTCCCAGCTGCCGTCAGCTTGGCCGTTAATTTTGGACTTCTAATTTTCTGTCCCAATTCCCCAGCTGTGGAGCCGATCGAATACAGACTCCAAATATCAAATCCCAAGGCCCGGCAAGAAGTAAACGGTAGAGCAAATGGCCCACGTGTAAGGCATTGCTTCCGGACATCATCCATGAGTCCGACAAGTGAAGAACACGTCCTCACGTCTCCCCTGCCCTGTCCCCCTCCCCTTCCATTTAGCTCACCCCACTCCCCCGTAAACCCACCTAGAAAAGTCATGAAACCGCACCATTTGCAGCTATCACATTGCTCCCTCCGCTCATGTGGTCTGCCCCCTCCCCCACCCAATGTCTGTCTGGAGCTTCCCATTTACATTGTCCCCCTCCCGCTGTGATTAACCCCATGTGCCGAGGATGCGTTTAGCACAGGGGTCAGGCTGGGCTGTTGATTTGCTTTCACCTTTGAACACAGATGGGCTCTCAACCCAGCAGAGATGCGACCTCATTTGACAAAGGAGCTGCTGGGTCCTCTGCTGCTTGCACAGCAATGGGAAAAACCCCACAGCCGGGTCCCCGCCAACCACGTTTGCTAACGCGACCCACCGCGGCTGGCCTTCCGACACAGCGCGCTGCTCCCACTGGGTTCTGGCAGCCCCAAAGGTCTAGGGCAGGGTGAGGCCCACAGGGAAAAGGCTCTCACATGATTAAAAAAGCTCTGACCGTATTTCTGCACACTGCAGAAACAGCTTAGGTTAAGAGTCACACACAGAAAATATTTATCCTGTGTTCCTGAGAACTACACCAAAGGGGAAGGCCTCTCACAGGGGTTAAATCTCTGACCCAGGGCTCAGCAGATCCAAGTTGAGTTCCCAGTCCTGCCACAGACTGCGTGTGTGACCGTGGGCAAGTCTCTGGATCTCGCCATGCCCTGTCTACACAGTGGGAAAACTAGTACTCCCCCTCTCCCGCCCCTCTGGTTGTAAGCACTTCAGAGCGGAGGTCGCGTCTCAGCATGCGCACGTGCAGCACCTGGCGCAGTGGGGCCCTGATCTCGGTCGCGGTGGCTGAAATGTGACTGCGGTGGCCCATACGGCACAGTGGTCAACAATCCCCAAAGGGTGGGCACCTCCCCGGGACACGGTTAGCGTGCTCTTTGAGGTGGACCGGCACATTCCCAAGGCAGCGCTATTTGCTCTTCAGATTGTGCGCATCACCCCCTTGGCGGGGCGCGAGGGGAAGTCTCCTCGGCCAAGGAGAAGGAGACGAATGCCCTGGGGAATCATTGCCCATTGCCAATCATTGCCACCTTCAGTGGCAGGGTGGGATTTTAAAGAAAGGACCCCCCCCCCAGCTCCCCTTCAGCATATCGCTGGACATGAAGACGGGCTGTTGGGGGGTGATGCAGCACGTCAGATAAGCCTGACCCCCATTAGTCTGAATGACAGTGGCCGCAGGCTAAGGTGGGAGGGCTCTGACCCCGATTCTGCGGCCAGGGCCCAACTTTGGAGCGAATCCTTTGCCGATGAGGTGCCTTATCCTTCTGCCTCTTGGTTTAAGCTCCTGGCCGGAGGAAGTGGCTCAGCGCTCTGTCCTTTCGAGTGTTTGCAAGTTTAATGCCAGGGATTGCGTTTCGCTGGCAGGCGCAACTATTGACATCTCACAAGGTTCGCTTACAGATCAAGACACGCCGTTTCCAGTTCCTAATGAGGTGCGTTTCCGAGGGGCAGGTGCTTTTCAAACAGCTGATTGAATTGCAATTTAATTCTGGGCTTTGCTGTTTGACTTTCAAATGTCAGATTCCTAAGGCAGCCGTCCAACAAGGACGCTGGGGGGGGTGCGGGGGGCTGAAGTTCATGGCAAAACCAAGGGCGTAAAACTAACCCAACAGGGACTATATCGACGTGGTGTATTGCATAAAACCAACCCCATCAGGGAAAGCTGAGAGTGTGGTTTTCTCAGAGGAGCGTCAGCTTATCAAGCGGAGCTTGTTTTAGGTCAGGCACTCACACCAAGATACATTTCTGAAACCGGTGGCAAGCTGCATTGAAATCATTTCTGTACGGAGCTGATAGCCTCCCGGCTGCTGTGCAGATGCACCATGCCAGCTTGAGGGCAGCTAATATTAAATGCTTGCAAGCTGGAAAAGAGCCAACATTTGGGAGCAAAGAGGATTTCCTAAAAGAAGTGTTCACAAGCAAACAGGCTCACGAATTCTTACCTGGCAACACACAGAGTCCCAGGAAGCACAGAGAGAGCAGGAAGGAGTGGAGGCATGTCCTTGGATCCATCCTCACGCCCCCACTGCTATCCAAAGTGTGCTTTGGGGAAGGGCCCTTGGAACACCAGGGCACTCGGGTGCAGGGATCAGGTTGACGCCTCAGACACTGGTTTCGTCTGTGACGCTGGCGGGAAAAAGCAATCTGCCGAACTCTTTCCCAAGCAGGAACAAGGGAGCAGCTCAGCTGCTAGTGCCGTGAATAGAGAATCCTTGCAGGTGCTGGCAGTCTGAGGCAAGCGCGGTGGCGGGGGGGAGGGGGGTCTGGCTGTAATGCCATCCTTTCTCCTCTTCAACAGTCACAGGTATTTACAGCTCCTCCGCTGGGCTTTTTCGAAAGAGCTCTGGGTAGTTTGACGTCAAGGGAGGAAGACGCTTATTGCCTCTGGATGGAAATTCAGGAAAGCCAAGCACCGTAGAACAAGACGAGGAAATTCATAAACGGAGGGGGCAAGGCCCCCCCCCACCAGAAAAGGTAAGAGAAGAAAATGGATATTTCCTTTATGCCCTAAAATACGAGCAAGGAGACATAGGTAGAAGGGCTGTGCAGTGTTGTAGCCGTGTCGGTCCCAGGATAATAGAGAGTTCAGATGAGTGAGGTAATGTCTTTTATTGGACTACTTCTGGTGATGAAAGAGATCAGCTTTGGAGCGACACAGAGCTCTTCTTCTTCATCTGGGAAACGTTCCCAGTGTCACAGCTAAATGCCAGGTGGAACAGATTGTTTAGCATGAGTGGTTAACGCATATTTCAAGGGACCATTCAAGGTGAAGTGGCCTAACACCTCTCCCGTCTGAAACGCTTCCAGTTCCACATGCAGGGCCAGTTAGACAGGTTGAACTGCAGGGTCTCAATGCGTGCATGAGTCGATGGTGGCAGGAAGGCGGATTTAAATTCATTGGGAACTGGGGAACATTTTGGGAATGGAGGAGCCTGTACAGGAAGGTGGGAGTCACTTAAATCCAAATGGAACCAGATTGCTGGCACGTCAAACCAAAAAGGAGTTTTAAACTACGGGCTGGGGAAAGCTGAGAGGTGCGGAGGAACACACAATTCGGGTGGAGCCATCCCTTAGGCATGAGTATATTTAAAAAGGGGACTCGGGCCTAGTAAAGAGGATAGGAAAGAAGTTGACAAGATACAGGAAGGAGCCTGTGCGGAGCTGTCAAACATGAAAGAGCTCCATTAAAATGTCACACACGAAAGGAAGCAACTGAATGTTGACAAAAGGTATTGGTGCTTATATACAGACACTAGAAGCCTAAGTACTAAGACGGATGAACTCGTGTGTCTGGCCTTAAATGAAGAGATTGATAGAATAGGCATCATGTAAGCTTGGTAGAGAGTCAATGGGACACAGAAATACCAGGGTACAAAATATAGATGCAAGGCAGGGTTTGAATGAGCTCTCGCCTGAGATCTAATGATGTGCCAGGGAAGGAAAAGCTTGAAGGGACAGACTGTATTTGCATACACACACCTACTCCACCTGGGTATTCAGCAGAGCGAGTGGCTTTGCCCGCGTGATCTGCTTTGATTGGCGTTGGGTTGCAGATCACTTCAGTATTGAGTGCAGAGCTGATGAAATGTTGTTATCCTGATTGCACGAGTAAAAGGCAGCAGAACTGTGCTTTGCCTGCCCTGACTGAGGGGGTCACCCTCCACGCAGCCTCACTCGCTAAGCAGGGGTGGGGGGTGCCAAATCCCAGTGGAGACAAGGGGGGGGGAGAGTTGTTCTACAGGGTGGATTTTGTCCAACGAGTCCTATACACCATTTGGCCTTCCCCTCTCCAGCGTGTGAAGGCAGAGCTGATGGGACTCAGTTCTTTCCAGTCAGTGATGACAAGGGCTGAATCCCTGATAAGCAGGTCTAGGGGCTACGCCTGAGGCTGGCTGTGGCGACAGTGGTGAACGGAAAGAATGCCAAAGCTGTAATGGCCAGGAGGTTCCCAGCTACCCAGTGACATCACTGGGAGCCGAAATCACCAAGGACCTGCAGTAAGTGGCGGGACCTCAGAACGTGGGGTTGCAGAGGTGGCTGTGAGCATCCCACAGCACCTCTGAACTCTAGCTCTTCGCTAACCAAGGCCAACTAGCTGTGAGTGGGGTGCAGCAGAGGGAACAGCGTGTTAAAGGGTTACTCATTTGTCGGACTTTAACGCCACAGGGTGGGAAACTGAGGCAAAGGACACGGCACAACAGATCATGGGGTGGGGCTTGCTTATGGTTGCGGGCTTTTGGAATGTGGGTGTGGCGTGGTCCCAAATTAACGCTGGGCTCCCTTTCAATAAAAGTCCTTTGTTACACAGACTCAGTGCTTGCACGTGGGGAAGTACTAGAGGTGCCGGGGTGGGGGTAGGTTTTCCTAGATAACTGAGTGAGGGCTCAGCCGGTTGTTCTGGGTTGTGAAGAGGAAACCCTAGATACTGCAGCCATCCCTTGTTGCTGCTGACTTCTCTTGGCAGAGGGTTAGGTCTGACAGAGTAGGTCAAACTGGTGGGGGGAGTGACACTATACGTGAAAGAAAGGAGAGTCAAACAGATTAAAATCTTCAAAAGAACCAGAAACGGTACCACAGAATCACTATGGATTGAATTTCCATTCTTGAATAACAGAAGTACGGCAGTGGGAACGTGCTACTGACTGTCTGAGAGATTAGAGAGGCTACAACGGCAGAAAATGCAATCATTACGGGGGATTTGAACAATCCCCATTTTGACTAGGTATGTGGCACCTCAGGACAGGATCCAGAGAGAAAATTTCCAGACATCATTAACGACTGCGTCGTGGAGCAGCTAGTCGTGGGATGCAGAAGGGGAGAGGCAAATCTTGATTTAGAGCAAGGCTGAGCACAGGATCTGGTCCAGGAGATGACTGTCGCTCAACTGCTCGGTAATAGTGATCGTAATGTAATTAAATGGAACGCCCTTGTAAGGAGGAAAAAACCAAAGGAGCCCACCACAGCATTTAACTTTAAAAAGGGGAACGACACGGAATGAGAGAACTAGTCAAATGGAAATCAAAAGGAACAGTCTCTAGGGTGAAATGCCTGCAAACCGCACAGAGAAATTTTAAAAACACCATGATAGAGGCTGAAATGAAATATATACCTCAATTCAAAAACAAAACAGTAAGAGGACCTGAAAAATGCCATCATGGCTAAACTGCAGAGTAAAAGAGGCGGTTAGAGGCCAAGAGGCATCCTTCAAAAATTAAACATCAAATCCTATTGAGGAAAATAGAAAGGAGAATAAACTCTGGCAAGTCAAGAATAATCAGGTAGGCAAAAAAAAAAAAAAAAATTGAAGAGCAACTAGCCAATGACACAAAAACGAACAGCAATTTTTCTGTTAAGTAGATCAGAAGCAGGAAGCCTGCCAAGCAATCAAAGAGGCGACTGGAAAATCGAGGTGCTAAGGAAGCACTCAAGGAAGATGAGGCCATTACAAAAAAGCTAAATGAATTCTTCGCATTGCTCTTCACTGCAGAGGATGTGAGGAAGATTCCCACACCCGAGCCATTTCTTTTTTTTTTTTTGGTGACAAATCTGAAGAACTGTCCCAGACAGAGGTTGTGGAACAAATTGATAAATTGAACAGTAATAAGTCACCAGGACCAGATGGGATTCACCCAAGAGTTCTGAAGGAACTCAAACGTGAAATTGCAGAACTACTAACTGTGGTGATCCAGCAGATATATAGTGTACCTGGATTTTCAGAAAGCTTTTCACAAGGTCCCTCACCAAAGGCTCCTGAGCAAAGTAAGCTGTCATGGATTAAGAGGGAAGGTCCTCTCGTGGATCGGTAACTAGTCAAAAGATAGGAAACAAAGGTGAAAGGCAAATCATAGGCTTCCCCCAGGGGTCTGTACAGGGACCAGAGCTGTTCAACATATTCATAAATGATCTGGAAAAGGGGGTGAACAATGAGGAGGCAAAATTTGCAGGTAATAAAAAAAAATCACTCAAGGTAGTTAAACCCAAAGCAGACTGCAAAGAGTTAAAAAGGGGATCTCACAAAACTGAGCGACAGGACAACAAAATAGCAGATAAAATTCAATGTTGATAATGGCAAAGGAATGCACATTGGAAAACATAACTCCAACTCTACATACAAAATGATGGGGTCTAAATTAGATGTTCCCACTCAAGAAAGATCTTAAAGTTGTTGTGGATAGTTCTCTGAAAACATCTGCTCAATCCTCGGTGGCAGTCAAAAAAGCTAACAATGTTAGGAACCATTGGGAACCATTAGGAAAGTAGATAATCAAACAGAAAATATCGTAAATCCATGGTACACCCACACTTTGAATACTGCAGGCAGTTCTGGTTGCCCTATCTCAAAAAAGATCTGTTAGAGTTGGAAAGCGTACAGAGAGAAGCAACATGTGATTGGAGGATGGAACAGCGTCCATAAAAGGAGATTAAAAAGACGGGGACTGTTCATCTTAGAAAAGAGATGACCAAGGGTGGATATGATACAGCTCTATAAAATCATGAATGGTGTGGTGAAAGTGTATAGGAAAGTGTTATTTACCCCTTCACATAACACGAGGGTTATCTGACTAACAAACACTGTCTGGAATATAAGTGACCATCTGTAATATTATTGAAATCAATATTGCAAAATTGCAGTGAATCTCACAAGACACGCTATGCCAAGTCCCATTGGAAAGGTTATAATTTGCTAAGTATGATGATATTGTTTCTACGTATGTATCAGTTTTGGATTAGGAGTTCTAAATATGTCTGGCATATCTGTATTTCAAACTTGTGCTGTGTTTCTGGGTGACACCCCAGACAGGATGGGAGCAGCACTAAACCTGCTTAATGGCCCATCAAGGGAACACAACTGTACAGTGAATCCAGGGAAAGAACCCAGAGGCTCCACCTTATGAATCACCAGGGATAGGACACGCCCAGGGACAAGGGACTCAGGCTTTTCCAGGCCATGTGCTGTGGGGCTGTGTTGGGGACAAAGGAAGCACAAGACTCATGGAAGAAACTATAAAATGCAGCTGCACCGTCTCCTTCTTGTCTTCATTCCTGCTTCCCGCCTCTGGACCAACTCATCTGCACTGATGCTGAAGGATCACCCGATGATCTCCATTCCCTCTAAAGCATCTGGCACAGGTCCCCGTCGGAAGGCAGGATGCTGGGCCTATATTCACTGAGAAATGGTTTTGTGCTATGCTGGTGAAAGAGCACCAGCCAGGAAATCTTCAGCAGAGGACTGTGAGTGGTACCACAGCGCCTTCGCCTGACTTTGCAGGCAGCCCATGCCGCATGGAGCTAGCAGCAGGGTTTTGTTATTTGGCAAGGAAATAAAAACTCTTACCACCCTCACCAGTAGCTGAACTGTCAGCTCCCACACTGCTTCACAGCATCGGCACGGGCCGTTCGAGAGGAAGGCTGGGCTTGCAGCATAGGCTTCAGAAGATCTCTGTTCTCATCCCAACTCTACCAGACTCCGTACAATGTCGGGCAAGTCACAGCCTCTGTGTAAAATGGAGCTAACACCTTCCTTTCCTGTCTTCTCTCTGAGGCTTGGGCTGCCTCTTACCATGTGCTTACGCTGCACCTCGTGCAACAGAGCCTGATCCCACCTGGGGCCTCTTGGTGCTACCATAATATCATAGGCAACTACTGGCAGGCACTTCACTGGCAGTAGAGGTGATCCTCTGCCCTCAGCTGAACACCTTGGGATCCTTCAAAGCCGGAAGGCAGCGTGTATCAGAAACTAACAATTTGTCAAGTGTCAACAGCCCCATCTTCCAGCTCTCAGCGCCCGGCTGAAAAATGGAGGAGGCGAAGCCGCTGCAAGAAGGGGAAGCAACTCGCAACACCCCCACTGCCGTCAGTCAGACTGAAGCCTTGGACTCAGTGTGACCCATGCCTAACGAGCCGCAGCCAAGGACGAAAAGCCTGGCCCATCTGGGGCTGGCCAGAACACTGCACCTCACCCTACCAGGCCATAGAGTAACCGCCAGTCTTGACAACCCAATCTTGTGCCCAGGAGGGAAGCGGCACGTGCCCAGCGGATACAAATTCTGCACTGGCCTTTGTTGAATGGCCAAATTCTGTCTCTGCATTCAAGCTGCCTAGTCCCTCCATGACAGCAACTTCCTACCCCTGCGCGGCTCGGCTGGATCTGTGGAAGCATCGGACGCTAGCAGACACAAGTGCGAGAAGAGAACTTTCTCAGCTGCCGAATCCAGACGAGCACGTCTGCACTGGTGGGTGAGTAATCCTTTTGAGAACAGCGTGTGAACCTAATTAAAAAACGAAGCTCCTTCCATCAGGAGGGAAGCTGGGAGGTCCGGGGAGGGACTGCTGTTATGTTTCCTTAATACCTGCAGGGCAGATGATGGGTGAAGAAAATCAAGGTCACAGTAACACTTGCCATAACCAGCCGTCTCAGCAGTGACCACGCTTACGCGGGCCATGGGAGACGAGGTCTCCCACCGGGGTGCCTCCATCTTCTAGGCTAAGCTGGCAGGGTGGTCTCAGGAAGTTCTGCATAGCTCTCCCCCCTCCTTGTCCTATTTATGAGACCAGCCAAGACTGGTCTCGGGGGCTTTCCCCCAGCATCTTTTAGAAGCAACGACTACTTGAAAGGGACGGTCCCTGGTGAGTTTCTTCCCTTTGGCCTGGAGGAAAGCTGGCAGGGCTGTGTCTGTATCCCCTTCGCTCCGCAGGAGAGGAGAGCTGTGCTTGCGTAACGGATCATTAAATGTGACACCTGTAACTGTTCCAAAGTTAGGTCACTTAGTGACTTACCCTCTTTTTTTTTTTCATTATCTTAATTGACTTCATGCAAATCCACCTGCTGCTCCGGTTCCTGTGTAGTTGCGCAAAGGAGAGAAGTTGCAGGGACTTGAGGCGCCGGGATGAATAATTCACCACCTGTAAATAAAACCGGACCCAGCCTTAAAA
This sequence comes from Emydura macquarii macquarii, assembly GCF_026122565.2. Taxonomy (NCBI): domain Eukaryota; kingdom Metazoa; phylum Chordata; order Testudines; family Chelidae; genus Emydura; species Emydura macquarii. Next base: position 408,436 of record NW_027133002.1, on the reverse strand, counting down.
CTGATCAGCAGGAGTGCTCATCTGCTACCGCCTGGGATTAGCATATGAATGAAGCCAAGGAGATGTCAAGGGGGCCCCGCTCTGGTGCGTTGAAGTGGCCACCTGGGCGAGACAGGGAGCTGCACCCACTTATGGAAGGAGAGTCTCTTTGAGGGGAAGCATCATGTGCCCTCTCGCAACCTGGACCTGCAAAGTGTCGGGGCTCTCCGCTGCATCTGGGGAGATGGTGGTAGTACCTAGTGTCACATAGGATCCCTTTGAGAGTTCTTTAAGTCTCCACCCTTTGCGATGAAGCCCGCTATTAGCGCTTGCTAATAGTCTGTTTCTTGCTTGGATTGCGAGCTTTTTGAGGCAGACGCTGACATGTACAGGGCCGAGCACCGTTTTGGCACCCAGGTTATGTACAGCAGCTACTGCACATGTAATGCAGAGAGGAGAGGTCGTCTTGGGGTTAAGGCCATGGCATGGGATTCTGGAGATGCAGTTTCAATTCTCCGGTCCCCATTACAGCACGTCCTGAACGTCTTTATCCTCATAGCCCCCAGCAAGATAGGGACTGCGGCACTGCAAGGCTAAATGATTTACCCACGGTCACACAGGGAGTCTGTGGCGAAGCTGAGAAAATGAACCCTGGTCTCAAGCCCCAGGCTAGCCCCTTAAGCACCTGACCCTCCATCCTCTCTAGGAAGGAAAATGAACTAGAGGGCAGTCATGCCCTGCTGGCAGCTACTATCTACATCTCTCCCAGTGTCCAGAGCAAAACAGTCAGCTAGAGTCTCAGGGGTCACTGAAGAGCCACCCCCAAAGCTTGGAAACGTCGCTGCACCGGCTGCACTCAGGTCATCTGCCTGAGGTCGCAAAGAGCAGATCCGCGTTGCCAAAGAGCAGCTATTCAAGCCCCTCCACGCAGACCCGTGTGGCTGGGGTAAGTGCTGGATGTGGATCCTGGCTGCTAGCCCTGCCTCTCCAAGAGGCACAAGAGACCCCTGACATCAGTCTCTGCCTTGGAGCGACAGCGAGACAGGGACAGGAAGGTGTAGGGAGCCTTGCACCCTGTGCCTAGGCACCAGATTGCCTTACTGCAGCCTGGCCGTTGAGGGCCCCACGCAGCTTTCATGACACGAGGTGGGCAGCAGCTTTAGAGTCGCAGGAGGTGTCGACCTGGGGGCAGAGGAGGTGGGGTTAACCCGCAGCTTGCTGCTCTGCGTTGTTGCGGAACACCACTGTGTACACCCGGCAGCTGCTTGCTGCAAACCGAAGGTGTGGCATTCACGGAGGGTATCCGTTAAAGTGCGGCTTGACAAAGCCTGGCCGGGATGATTTACTCGGGGTTGTTCCTGCTGGGAGCAGGGGCTTGGACTAGACACCTCCTGAGAGGCCCCTTCCAACCTGCATCTTCTAGGGTTCTATCCCGTGCTCCTTTGCTTCGTTACGGAGCAGCCTGCGTTCTCGGATTTCCCCGCAGTGCATTGTGGGAAGCTTAGGAGAAGCCAGGCTAGTTCAATTTTTTTTTTTAATCCCATGATTCATTTGGCTCCACCCCCCACTTCCTTTCTGGGGGGGCCAGAGCCACTTTTGAACTGCCGCCAGTCAGCCTGGACCAGCAGCGCCCTGTGACACTGTGTTGGCTGTATTTCAGCCCCAAAGTTTGGGACTTCCCCCGCCGCACCACCAACCAGAAGTGGCAGCAGCAGAAGCTCCTCCCAGAAGCAAGCAGGCCAGCCATTTATCCAGTTTTAAGCCAGATAGTCCTGATTTTCTAAGGTTTGTCTCCCTTCCAGAACGGACCAAAACCAGACGTGGTTTTGTCCGGTATTACAGACCAAGGACTCCATGTTGAAGAGCGCACCAGTCTGCCAACATTAGTGCAAATTTAATTATTTTCTGTGCAAAATGAACTGTTGACTCCTCCCAAATGAAATGTAAAGTTTTTATTAAACCATCTATTATGTAACAAATGAACCTTGAACTGAAATGGAAATGAAACAACTTTTAATTATGAAACAATACATTTTGAAAAAGTTATTTATGTAACTGCAAAAAAAACACAAAACAAAAAAACCAGTTCATGAAAACAACTGGGAAACAAAACAGCAAAATGCAACAATGCAGTACAGGGCACGACCCAAGGAGCGTCAGGGCTTAAAGTCACAGGTGAGCATACATACATGGAGTAGCAAAAATGGCTAATATACTGGGGTATATTAAAAAAGTGTCATGTGCAAGACACAGGAGGCAACTGTCCCAGCTCTACCTCGCACTGGTGAGACCTCAGCTGTTGTATTGTGTCCAGTTCTGGGCACCACACTTTAGTAAAGAAGTGGACCAATTAATTGAAAAGAATCCAGAGAACAGCAACAAAAACAGTCAGGTTGTCTACACCTTTATCAATGAAGAAAACATTGATAAACTGGGCGTGTTTAGTCTCGACAAAAGATGAGGGGGACCTACTAACAGTCTTCACACTTGTGACAGGCTGTTATACAGAGGATGGGGATCAATTGTTCTCCATGTCCACCGAAGACAGGACAAGAAATAACAGACAATCTGCAGCAAGGAAGATCTGGTTTGTTTTTTTCCTCCTAGCATTTAACGAGGAGGATAGTTAAACATTGGAATAGGCTTCCCAGGGAGGTTGTGAAATCCCCATCATTGGAGGTTTTTAAGAACAGGTTTTTTGACACACACTTGCCAAGGACGGTCTAGGTTTACTCAGCCCTGCCTCGGTGCAGAGGGCTGGGCTAGATGACCTTGTGAGGTCCCTTCCGGCCCGAGATTTCTCCGATTCTTCTGGTTTCTGGGACTTCTAGTGTGGAATGCCAAGGCTTGAAGTTCCCAGGGGCGATAGAGGGCTCAAAAGGGCTGGGGAAACAGGCCCCATTGTCCTCAGTACCCTGAGCTGGGGTCTGAAAAGGGAGGGGCCCCAGGGGCACTGCTTCAGGGGTAGAGTGGGGAGGAGCTGCTGTTGGTTCCAGGTGTCTGTATTGTCCAGGGGTTACAGTACAAGGCTGGGTGTTAGTTTGCAGTACTGCACTGCCTGCTGCCCTCGTGGTAACACACACCGCAACAGGGGCACTTTGGCTTTGGATTGCCTCCAGGAATTGGCTCTGCATTTCCTTTTTTCCATACTGGCTGTGGTGGCTGCCAGGGAAACGCTGTCATGGCCAAACTGTCATTTGCCACCCCAACAGCCTCCCTGGAAAGCTCCTTGTCTGATGCCATGTCCTCAAATACAGCAGAATCGGAGAGTTACCAACCCCTCGGGAAAGGAGGCTGTTTGTGACTCTGAAACGTTCGTAACTCTGAACATCATGGCTGTTCTTTCGAAAGCTTACAACTGAACATGGCTGTAATACAGCTTTGAAACTTTGCTTTGCAGAAGAAAAATGCTGCTTTTAGCCATCTTCATTTAAAGGAAACAAGCACAGAAACAGTTTCCTTACCTTGCCAAATCTTTTTTTAAAACTTTCCTTCCCTGTATTTTTTTTTAATAGTCGGTTTAACAGAACTGTACCGTGCAGAATGTTTAACAGAACACTGTACTGTGCAGTATTTGCTTTTTCTCGTGTCTCTGCACTGCCTGATTGTGCCCTCCTGGCTCCAAGTGAGATGTAGGGTGGACCAGTCATTCATCACGCTGGTGCTCATAACTCTGAGGTTCTACTGGATTGCCTCCACCTCTCCGCATTTTGGGGGTGGGGGGCAGCTAGGGACCCTAATGATGGCTGGGAACATTTCCTCCTGAGTTTTCCTACCCCCACAGCCATTAATAAAGGCCCTGCGCTTGAAGGTCTAGTAGTGCAGCTTCTGTAGCTGTGGGGGGGGGGGTATTAAAATACTGACAAGTGTTCAAATTAAACTGGGACAGCAGTTTTTTTCTTTAAACATGCTTTTCTGGCTCTATTTCCCTGACAATTTTCTCAGGCTAGGGGGACCCTCAGAGCCGGTTAAGGGCTACAACGGGGAAGCCAAGTAGTGCTGGATACAGCAACATCCATAACAAGGCCTTTCTTCCCATGGCTGGCCACCAGAGCTTCCTGCACAATTACGCCTCCCAAGATGGCCATGAGATCCAGATCTCGGCACGTCTCCAAGTGGCTGCTGAAGGAGCACTGTAGGGCTTTTGGAGCATTATTGCAACTATTATGATAAACTGGAATGCAGGAGTGAAAAAAAGCACAAAATCTGGCTGTGTTCCAGCATATACATGGGGCACCCTGTCAACTTGAGCCCAGAGCAGGGAAGGGTGCACAGGTAAACAAGCAGGTCTGTAACAGTCATCTGCAAAGTACTGTGGGACAGCCATTGGAAGAATGTCTAAGTCGTTCACAACAGCGTTGTGTGCATACAAATACTACACTGGAATAACTAGATTGGCAGCAAAGTTAGCTCGCTTTCAAAAGGTTACCAGAATTCGCAATAAACGCAGAGTCAGTGCACTACAGTGAATTGTCACATACGCATTTTCAGTGTTCCACTTAGTCCAGTTTAAAATTCCCATGTGACAAGCCCTTTGTCTGCAGTCGTATGCTATTCCTAGAGTGTAACTCAAATATGAAATGATGCACTACTCACACCCTGTTCTCCCACATCCAAGGAAGTGCTGGTGCTGAATATAAAATAATTAGATGTCACCCTCTTAAAATTAATATAGCAGTTATGGCTGAAAGAAAGAAGTGAGCAGGTAAATAACCAATGTTTTTTTAATAGAACCCAGCTCAGTGAGCGGGTATTTTGACAGCTGAGACCCCTCCACTGATTGTTCGGGGCTAGTGAAGGACGTTCTTTCAAGTCTGTATTCTTTAACTGTCATTTTCTAATCACTACATCTAAGGACAAAGCAGAAACAGAAAATGTCCAGAGGAAAAACAAGGCATATAGAAAGTCTACTGAAGAGAGATTAAAGATGAAAGTAGTCAGGAGATGACAAACAACAAAGGGAAGATATAAGCACTCAGCATAAAACTGAGATGTTAAGAACAACGTTAAACAAGGAACCTAAGGACATGAAGAGAAGAAATTCTTTAATTACCTATTCACCAGTGCTTTGCAAGTGCTCTGACCCACACCAGAAGGGAGGTCAGTTTGCTCCATTAATCTGCCTTTAGGATTGCTACCCCTAAACACTTCTCCTGATCCCCTTGGAGTTGGACACTTTGCTCGCAAGACTTGCAGGGAAAGTCACATGTGTTAACTAGAGGCACTGATTTCAGATCTCTGGCCTGGAAGTCAATCTATTTTAAAAAAATAAAAAGAAACCTTGGAATGTTATAAACCTTTTTATTTTTTTAGAAAGTATTTTCAGAAAAACAGACAGGAAAATAAATCTAGATCATTTATTTATAATTTTAATAAAAACCTTTACATAATCCTCATGCATAAAGATCCTTGATGAGCCAATCTGCAGAAGCACCTAACAGGTTAAACCTCATTGGCTGCCAGAGTTATCAATGATTGGCTGGCTGTGGGCAGATGGCAGTATTACAGTGACCCCAAAATCAGAGTAGACCAATAGACAAGCTTTATTTTTCCAAAAATAATCCGTTTCTAAACACAGTAAAAGTGAAGACTGCACAAACTGTAGTAAATTGGATCTGTTCACTAGCAGGATGTTCCTGATGACAGTTCTGTTCAATGATGTAAATCCAGCTACACAGCAAAATACAAACAAAACAGCATATTCTAGGCTAAAAACAATTTGTCAAGTTGACTGATTTGAGCAGTTGTCTCCTTTAGTGCAAAACAGGACTCCACCATGCCTGATGCAACGTGTGAGTGCAGCACATGCTGCGTATCTGTATCTGCACAGGGAACCACCTCACATGCAGCTGCTTTTAAAAATCTTGAGCCAGTTTAAAATGCCGAAGCCTTTGATAACCCAGTTATTTGCTTTCCAGGTGAACCAACCTCCTTGATGAAGTTTTAATTTCTAGCACAGAGTTTGCTCTGAATTAGAAGCATCTGGCCTCGATTCACGAAACCCAGCATCTGAAGACAAGGTTCCTTTGTTTTATTGAAGGCTTGCAATAAACTATACACAGATTGGGCCGGATTCCTTCAGGGGCCTGAACAGTTCAGAACAGACCATAAGGCACATGCATTCCTGTGTCAGCTCCCTCTGGCCTGACTCAGAGTAGCTTCCTTTCTTGCCTTTTAAAACAAGGGGGTTTACACATTTGCAGGTTTCCATCCTCTTTAGTAAAAGAGGTTGAACATCACGCTCTATACCTTGGCTGTATAGAAATTACAATCCTCTGCCCTCTCCCACCCACAGAACAAATCCATTTAGCAAAGCTCCGTTTAAAAAGCCATCTAGTTGGTTCAGACACCAACAGTTCATCTGCTTAACTGGTACTGCACCGCTCGATTGAGTCTGTCCACTCCAAATGGTTGTCCTGAAGCTTGCTTCACTGTCCTCTAAGTTGTAGCTAATGAGATTAGCAAATATCTGCCAAGAGACCAAATGCACAAACTACCACTTTTCCCCCACAGGTAGAATCTGGCTTGCAGATGGGTTCTGCAAGAAGTGCTTTATTAGCGCTAGGAAAGCTGTCACGTAGTTGAGGATACCAGCCAAAGAGGTCCAAGTCTTATGCTGCTCCCCCCGGTTACAAAAATTCCTGCATTAGCCCAACATGGAGCCACTTTACACCTCTACAGAAAAGCTCTATGTGGCTACACAGGTTGCTGCGCCAAGGGGATGTTTACCCCTAAAACAAGGGTAATGGTTAAACAAATGGTAAAAAAAAAAAAAGAGTCCATCTGCAGAAGCAAGCAGGCCTCACTGAGTCACCACTGTCAGTTCTCGTAAATAGGACTGCGTGAGACTGCGCAGCTCCTCCAAGGCATAGTCCTCTGGCATGGGAAGCCGGCCAATGTGGGGAGCAAGCAGGCGAAGAGGGACTCGCTGCACGTCTGGTGTGGAGTCAGAGGCAGGCTCAGGAGAGTGCTGTAGGCTCAGGACCACCCGGAGCAGGTTAGCGACACGTTTGGCCATATCTGCAAGTGAGCGGAGAATCTGTGAGTATTTAGCCACCTTCCACACAGAATGCTGTGGACTGAAGGTAGCAGGGGTCTAACAAGCTGAGTATTTGAAAAATCTCCTCTTCACCCATGAGTGAATTTAAACAGCTGTTCAAAGGCCAAATCTGAGTCAGGCAGCTTCTGCATCCAATCAAATACTTCCTTTAGCCACCTTCCACTGCTCTGATCACATCTCTTCAATACTGCCTGCTCCCATCAGTGTACCTAATATTTAGGCTTTGTCTTCACCGACACAAAGGTGTTCGGGGGGGAGGGAGGCAGGGGGCTTTCCCCTGCCTTTTTATAGCAAGGTAACGATTGCTGGATAATCATCTCATTGTAAAATCTGGAGTGGAGAAACAAGGCACTTGTAGGGTTTACTGGAAGGTCAGCCCTATACCCCAGGCTGTCGGTGACTTTTACTAATTTATCTCACGGTAAAACTAAAGTGCCCTGCCTGTATTATGTTTTTATCCCAGAGTAAATACCTTTCTTCAGTGAAGACACAGCCTTAATCTATTCTGGGGTGCTTAGGGCACTTCTGGCGAGCTACCACCTTTGGACAAGTTGTGGCATTCAACCTAACTGGCTCTACAACTAGAATCTTCCAGGAATCACTCACCAGTGCACCCTGATTCCTCTTTTTCTCTCCCTGTGGCCCATAGCAATCTATTCTCCTGTGGGTTTTAATACTTTAGTCTCATTTCAGTTACTGAGTTTAGTGTGCAGGTGGTGTTGGTGGCCAGGGCAGGTCAGACTAAATGATCTGGTGGTCCTCTTGCGGCCGTAAACCCTGTGACTAGAACTCTTGTGGCTCTAGGTAGCTGCTGGAACTAGACTAAGTTGGTAGACTCCCAAGGCTGGTGAAATCTACCATGGACAGCTAAGGGGCTGATGGCCCTACTGAAATGAGGGAAAGACAAATCTGCAAAAGCAGCAGAAGAGAAGTGGCAAGTGGCATGCAGGGCACTGCAGTGCCTCTGGGGGTATGACTAAAGACACAGAAGGTAGGCGGTCATTTAACGCAATCTCACAGCTGAGGGGTTATATTCACAGTGCTACTGAGAATTGTTTTTACAAGTGTTAGTAGCTTCATATGTAAGTTGATTTGGAATCTTTGCCTAGAGCTGCAATGGGACTTAACATGGATAGGCCATTGGGACAGCACACCTATCAAATTAACTGCGGTTGAATAGTAAACTGAAAGAGGAAAGTAAAATGCCAGATACATGTAAAGCAGCCACTACAGCAATCTTTATCACCTACACCAGCCAAGAATGCCTGTCCTACAGCAGGAAATGCAAACCAAACCAAAACACAGGCCTAACTCCAGGCATCATGGAGTGACAGCCAGTATTAGTCTGCGTAGGTTGTAAGATCCTAGCTCCCTGTTGGCATTGCCAGGCATTCCTATGACACTACACGGACAGCCTTACCAGACTGAGCCAATCGATCCTTGGCAGTGTGGCACTGGATCTGTTCTATCCTATTGCATAGTGATGTCACCTTGGTATGTAACCTCTCCAACTCATATGCAGAACAATCCAGCTGAAAGCAAACCCAAGACAGTCAGTCACACAGCAGAATGGATCAATTAACAAGAACGATTTGTGGGCTCTTTGAGACCCCCTGTGCCAGGCTACAATGCCAGTGAGAGAGAGAACAAAGCAAGGTAAAACTTATTCCAGGTTAACATCTTGAGCAGAGAACATGAAGTCTGAAGTTCCTTACGGTGGCAATACAAGCCAAACCACCCATCAACACCGAGTAGCTTTAATTTCACAGCACATTTTTAAAAGACTAGTTTGATGGCAGTTGAAGACCAAGGTCTGGTCCTGTGAAAGGAAAAGTTTTTATATACTCCATTTTGTATTCTACTTTCATATCAAGTTGTATATTCTATTTCGTATTGAGCTTTTAAGACTCCATCTTGTATGCTAGAGATTCCATCTTGGATTTTTAGTAGCTTTCTTAGCCTTGAAACAGGTACATTCTGCAGACGTTGCAGGTTTTTGCAGCTGTCAGTAGATAACGGGACATTGCTAGCTAGCTCTAATAGATAATTATTATAGTAACCAGATGACCTGGTTAATTGGCAGTATGGAGGAATTTCTTAGTATATCTTAATGTAGAAAAAGATTGAGCTAATGGAAAAGTACCAAATACGTCATCTTTTTCTTTGTTTCTTTGTCTGTTATACTGTATAAAACTTAGTGATGTGAGTCTGTAAGGCAGAAGTCCTCGGGAGCCTTAGGGTGACCGACACTTCTCCGAACCCCTCGAAATAAACTGCCGCAAAGAACTACGCACTCAAGTCATAATTTAGGGGGCCCCTGAGCTTTCCTACGACAGTCTATACTGCCAGCAGCGGGAGATACGCAGGATACGTAGTGTAGCATGCATATCTCCCACCAACTTACTAACTTTCACTTACCGCAGCCTTATGCGCTTTTTGTGAGGGTGGATTTATGGTGTCAACTGGAGAGCACTTCCAGGATTGACTGAACGGGTCTTCACTGCCCGCTCAATCAATCCCGCAGCGTCGGCACAGCCCCGGCAGTGTAGACATACCTTAACTTCTGCTGTCTAGCTTGCAAGAAACAGAGGGAGTAAAAGAAAGCAGAAGAACCATTGAGATGTGTGGGTGCCTCCTAGGGTAAACGCATGAGTTTGCCATTAACCTTCTCCTTGCCTTCCTCTCACCTGATTCCATCATGCTGAATTTAGACTTTTTCAGGCAGAAACATCTTATTCTGTGAAAGCCCTACTGTATTTTTAAGTGTTCAAATATATGCAAGAGAAAATTGACATGCTCATAGCTGCGAGGGTATCAAAGGGTTTACTAAACAGTGAACATACAGCTATTTTAAGAATAAATAGAAACTCACTGTTTGTATGAACACAAAGAACGAGAACTTCTACAAAGGAGGGAAGGTTTTACACACTGTTACCTGCTGAATCCTGTCGAGCATCTCGATGACCCGGATATAGTCCAAATACACCAGCCCTGCCGTGTCCCAGTCCTGGATGAGTGTACTTCGCTCTGGAGGGGACAAATCTTCCAGGAATCCTTTTAGGTAGTTGTAGTTTTCATTAATAATAGCATCTGAAGAAGACAACTGGATAAGAAACCTCTTGCTCTGAACTGGTACCCTTCAGCTTACTTGATGGATACTTGGAGGGATATAGGAAGAGTGAGGGCTGACAAGTGTCTATCAAGGCTAACAGCTAAATAACAGTAGAAAGTCAAAGGGGGATTAGCTTAAGGACTAGTAATGGCAAATTCAATCTTACACCTAATTTCCAGGTTCAAATTTGGTGAAGGAAAGTAATGATCAGAAATTTACACTGTTTAATTTTCTACTCTTCTGAAGCTGTTGTTCTTTGAGATGTGTTGCACAGGTCCATTCCACTTCAGGTGTATGCACACCTAGTGCACCAGAGCCAGAGATGTTTTTACCTTGAAGGTACCGCTTGGTGCACCCCACAGAATAAAAGACAGAGCTGCCCCTGACCACCCTTTTTACCAGACAGCCAATACAGAGGGAAAGGAAGATGGGTCATGGAATGGACATGTGGACAACTTGAACAACAGTTACAGAAGAGGTCAGTAACAGTTTTTTCTTCAAGTGATTGAAGATGTCCATTCCATTTCAGCTGACAAACAGTTTGAACTGTAGGAGGGTTTCAGTGTGTACCTGAACAATTGAACTACTCATCCAAATGTGGCACCTGTCCTGGATTGCTGGGATACTTGTAGAAGTACACACCATCGACCCTGCTGCCGCATTACAAGTGTCTTACAGGTAACTGAGCCAAAAAAGCCAAGCCAGTTGCTTGGTTTCTTGTGGCGTGAGCTCCCCACTGACTGGTGGGGATACTTTTGCAATATCATAACACAGGCATATATATGCAGGGTGAAATCCACAATGAAATCAGCGGCTAAGGAACTGGGAAGCCTTTCATTATGCTTGCAACTGAAATGAGACAGCCGTGTAGATGTTCTAACAGGCCTAATTCTGTCCAAGTAAAACACCATGCCCTTCTGGTATCCAAAGCATCAAATCTCTTCTCCATTCTTAAGAGAATGTGGCTCAGGAAAAAAAGAACGGTAAGTATATGGCTTGATTAAAGTGAAGCTTTGAGGAAAAAAACCCAAAACGTATGAGGAACTTTGGAAGAGGATGTAAGTATACTTTTGTCTTTATAAAAGAGAGCATATGGAGGGTCAGCAACCAGGGCACGTAACTCCCCCATCCTCCTCATGGAGGAAATGCCCACCAAGAAAGAAACGGTGGCCATCAGCTCGAAAGGCAGCACCACAAGCACAGCTAGTATCAAATTCAAGTCCCATGGACAGATGGGATCCTCTCTGTGGTGGGTATAGCCTGTCCACACCATTTAACAATCTGATGTCAGAGGGTTAGAAGCCACTGATCAGCCCTCTACTGCAGAGAGAGCGGCCAGGTGAACTCTCAGGGAACAGAGAGGCCTTAATGCTTTGGGTGAAACAAATAATCCAGGATATACTGGATAGCCAGGATCGGCAAAATACCTTTCTGCTGAGACTAGCTGGAGAAATACTTCCCTTCATCAGGTAAGCATATCTGATGGGCAGTTTCCTGATGTTTAGAAGGCTGTTTTGCATGGCATCCATGCTGTAACATGAAAGGTGCATGGGTTGAGATGCAGCATCTGACCATGGTTCTGGGATATTATGCCAGGTTCCTGAGGTAGTGGCACAGGACCTCTGAAAGACATTTAGCAGATCAGAGAACCAATGCTCATGAGGTCAGGCTGACACCTAAGGATCAAGTGACCCTGACCTTGCTGAAGCTTGCACAATGTTCTGGGGAGCAGAGCAATGGATAGGCAAACAGGAGCTTTCCCTTCCATAAGACACGACATACTAGGTTCATCCCTGGACTGGACGGGACAAGAAAGAGCTGCAGTGCTATGAAGACTTGATCCTCAATGGTACTGTGATCGGATACCCCTACCTTGAAGTAACATGGGACCCTCCTGCTGGCAGCAGGTGTGCCAGAGCCTGGGGAAGGACTGGTACCAGTAGGTCTCTCTTCTGGTTGACTGGAGAATCCACTACCAGGAACATAAACAAGTCTCTTGCTGCCGCATTACCCTGAGACCTTAGTCTGATAGTTGTCTCCCCGAGAAAGTTGGCACCACAGTAAGAGTCCAATTCAATGGCCCAGAAACCAGTGCTGGAGTAAACGATCTTTTTGGGGGAGAGGCAGAGGACAGTCCCAAGGAGAGTCAACCTAGCTGCCTAATTCATTGCTCTTCTGGTAAATGACAAGAGATCAAGATCCGATCTATGCAACTTAGAGGAACAATGATCCCTGGACTTCTTGTGCTGCAAGTACAGTATTTTGCATACACAGAGAGGGAAGGCTCTGAAGGTGGACACAAGCCAGCCGCCATAAGAGCTTGAAATCTCTACAGGTCTGGTAGCAGTCTCAAACATGGCCCTCATCCAGACACTTCAGGCACCTGAAGTGAGGATTACTCACCCACAAAGACTTCTTGCAACCTGCACAAGGCTTAAGCCTGGGAAACGAGACATGCCCAAGTACTGAGCATCAACACCTGTGCTAAGAGGGACTTGATGCTGGAAAACCAAGACAAAAAGAAAGAAAACCTAGATTCTGTGTAAGAACGAGTACCACTAAACAAGAAAAAAAACTAGTTAACTATACAGAAATATACAGATACAGAAATACCCAAATACCACTGATAAGGGAAAGTGTGAATAAACAAGTCGACATGGTCCAGCTACTGATTGTAGCCAGTAAGAAGAAACCAAAGGTGGATCTGGGGAAACTCTGCCTTTTCCACCTTAGGTCAGGCAGCACAAGTGTGCTGAAGGCACATGTGCCGCTTTGATGAGTACTGCAAAGGAAAAGCATCTCTGGCTTTGGTGCATCGGGTAGGCACACACCTGAAGAGGAATGGACATGTGCAATCACTCGAGAAGCAAGTTTGTTGTATTAGCTCATTTCCTAGAAAAAGGAGTGTCCAGAGAGCTCAATGGGAATGGGGACCACTATCTTCACACCAAAAGTGATCCCTGCAAATCAGGGCTGGAGCACATTAGATTACATATGCACCACCCATGCTCTGTTTTATATGAAGGACTTATCAGGGTGTCAAGCAACAGATTTATTTTTATTTGAGATTTACTTTGAGACAGCTGACACACAATGTTATTGACAGCCATTGCCCAGACATACTGCCGCTAGTTATTAGCCCCTTTCCCAGGAATAAGTCGTCCCAGACCATCATCTCACAGAACATGCAATGACATTTGTCCGCCTCCTTCAGTGCTCAGAAGCCTGCCCGACAAAGCTAGAAGACAAATAATCTCACCTGAGGCTAAGTGCCTGATGACCAGTTTGTGACACTGGTTCCAGTGTCCAGCTCTGAACAAGTAGAGGGCCTCTTTATGCTTATCACCCTCCATCTTTGCCCGAATTGCCTTCGCTTCATGAATCCATTCTGCTGGAATGCGCAGCTTGTGTGTCAGGAAAGTCTCCTTTGTCCAGGATTCTGGCGTTTCCGACAGCATGCAGTGGCGGTTTAAGAGTTCACGCACTGCCTTCTCACGTGTGCTAATGGGAACAGACAGCAACTAGCTATTCAAACAGGCCATTTCATGTTACACCTTCAAAGGCTAGAGCGCTAGGAAAGGACGTATTTTGTGAGCAGTCAGTTGTAATATCTGGTTAGTATTAAGAAGTCTATAGCAGTGATGCAAGGAATGACTCCCAAATTCATAAGAAGCAATCCTTGTTAGCCAATCGTAATTTTTCCCTGCATATTCTTAGCACTGAAGCCTTTCAAGAGGAATAATCTATTTTATGGTCTAAACAAAGTCAGGAAGTGATAAGTGAGTGGGTGGAGTTATCTGAAATAGCTGCTTTCTGCCAGAACTCTATCCTAAAGGCATTTTTAAAGACAGATTAATCCATTTATGGTTAGTATGACACACAAGTCAGTTAGCTGTTGTCAGACAGTTTTGATAGTTCAGTACTCCTAACAGCTACACGCAAAAGTGATAAAGAAGCAAGGTGACAACGTAAGCATGTGACCCTAAGAAATGCTAACAACCACAGATTCCAATATAAAAAAAGGTGAGAAGAGACCCCCATGGAAGAGTGTCAAACTATGCTCTAATTCCTATCTCCTGTGGTAAAGATTCTTCAATCACAAATAAGCAAATGGCTTTGACAGATGAAGACCCCAGCTCACTTAGCCATAACTGGATTGGCTCCATAACAGTAACACTCAGACTGAGGCTCAGGAGCCGCAAGTCTCTCTTCAATTATTAACCAATCTATGTTATTAGCCAATCAGGATAGAATCACAGAAGATTAGGGTTGCAAGAGACCTCAGGAGATCATCTAGTCCAACCCGTTCAAAGCAAGACCAACCCTGAATAAATCATCCCAGCTAGGGCTTTCTCAAGCCGCACCTTAAAAACCTCTAAGGATGGAGATTCCACCACCTCCCTAGGTAACCCATTCCAGTGTTTCACCACCGTCCTAAAGAAAACATTTTTTCTAATATCCAACCTAGACCTCCCCCACTGCAACTTGAGACCATTGCTCCTAGTTCTGTCACCACTGAGAACAGCCTAGCTCCATCCTCCCTGGAACCTCCTTTCAGGTAGTTAAAGGCTGCTATCAAATCCCCCCTCATTCTTCTCTTCTGCAGACTAAACAAGCCTAGTTCCCTCAGGCTCTCCTCATAAATCATGCACTCTAGCTCCCTAATCATTTTTGTTGCCCTCCTCTGGACTTTCTCCAGTTTGTCCATATCCTTTCTGTAGTGGGGGGCCCAAAACTGAACACAGTACTTCAGATGTGGCCTCCCCAGTGCCAAATAGAAGGGAATAATCACTTCCCTCGATCTGCTGGCAATGCTCTTACTAATGCAGCCCAATATGCCAGTAGCCTTCTTGGTAAAAAGGACACACCGTTGACACATATCCAGCTTCTTGTCCACTGTAACCCCCAGGTCCTTTTCTGCAGAACTGCTGCCTAGCCAGTCGGTCCCCAGTCTGTAGCTGTGCATGGGATTCTTCCGTCCTAAGTGCAGGACTTTGAACTTGTCCTTGTTGAATCTCAGCAGCTTTTTTTGGGCCCAATCCTTCAGTTTTTTTAGGTCACTGTATCCTATCCCTACCCTCCAGCTTATCTACCACTCCCCCATCTTAGTGTCATCTGCAAACTTGCTGAGGGTGCAATCCACCCCATTCTCCAGATCATTAATGAAGATGTTGAACAAAACCAACCCCTGGGGCACTCCGCTTGTTACCAAGTGCCAGCCAGACATTGAGTCTCACTACCCATTGAGCCTGATGATCTAGTCATCTTTCTATCGATCTGATAGTCCTTTCATCCAAGCCATACTTCTTAGTTTGCTGATAAGAATATTGTGGGAGACTATCAAAAGCTTTTACTATATTATTTACCAATTGTAAAATACTTGTTCAGTCATACTTGCTGTGAGAATATATATAAAATAGTAAATGAAACAATGAATTCTCACTACTGTGGCTCTTCTGGGTAATGTTGATCACTAATTTGGTTCCTGAACCACTGAGATCTGAGTATCACTGCTCTACAGTATTAAGATTAGTTATATAACAGTCACAGAAGTTAGACAATTTGGACACAGAGTAAACCAATGAGAAAGGAAAGTATTTTGTCACTTTGACTCTACCTACATTTTAGGACTCAAATATCAGAGGATTCAGCCCCTTGAAATGCAAATAGTATTTTTTAAGTGGTCAGTAGGTAAAGAATAAACTTCAAAGAGCACCCTTAAAATATAGCCTCATTTTTTAAAATTAAAATTGAACAGAAGTTTTAAAGTGCTCCTTCCCTTGCTGATGTTTCTAGGGGTTTTTTCACCAAGGTCAAAACTGACCATAGCCAAAAATGGTTTTCAGTTTTAGTGTAACAGTAACATTAGATGTTAAAAAACTTCTACTCAGACCTGAAGAGCTGAATAACATTGAAAACTTGCCTTTCACCAACAGAAATTGGTTCAATAAAAGATATTACCTCACCCACCTTGTCCTCTTTCTAGCAAAATACACATTTCAGACATGTAGTTTTCAAGTTGACTCTGTCCCTTTAAACACCCCATTCAATTCTATTCTGTACAACCCTATTCTGAAATCACAATTGCTGGTGATCAGCTAGAATTTAACCCAACTCTTCTCAAATGAGGAAAATAGTGGCACTACCTAGTTTATTCATGAAGAAAACTACACCTAAAATGTCATTTTAATGAAGTCATCTGTATATTCCTAAATCCTTATTTCAAATAAGTCAGATCTAAAAGTATGAAGATGCTATAAAGCAGTGGTAGTCCATTTTTGTAGTCCCTGGCCATCAGAAGACTTGATTTCAACCCACAAGAGGAGCAATCACTATTTAGCTCTGACAACGTTCTCAGCACTGTATAAAATGAAGTAATCCTTGATGCAAAGAACTTACCGTCTAAAAGAAACGACAGGCTGCACTGAAAAAAATCTAGGTGAGTGAACAAGTTACTTTGCAGGCAGCAGAGTTGTAATTTTAAGGGTCTCATATGGGACTGTAAATGCCATGCTGCTAAGCACTTATTATCAGTCATGACATCCTAGACTAGGAATTTCATGCCATTTTGCAATCCTCACATATTTTAAAACTGACACACTAAAATCAACTACTGTACAGTTTAATTTCAAGCAACTCAGGAGACGCCACTAGTGTCCACAGGTAAGGGCTCCACCCCTTTTATAACTAAAAATACCCCTTCCAAGGCAAAGGGTGAGAGGAGTCTGCTTTGTACTTACTGTCTATTGGATGTATGCAGCAGTACAAAGATGGCCCATTCCCAGAGGCCTTCACTTTCGAGCTGGGCAGCATAGCTGGCATTCAGCACTCCTTGACACTGCTCTGATAGATGAGTGTAATTCAAGGCTCTAAGCACCTCCCAGAGGTGCCAACTAAGACGGTAGTCCAAGGGGTCAGAAGTTACACTTCTGGGGTCAAGCAGCTGATTGAGATCATAGCATCTGCAGGAAGAGGGATTTAGAACATAAGCAACAAGAAGGGATAAGTAGCTCATTGGGCCCACATAACAAATCCAAGTACCGGTGAAAAGTTCCAGAGGGGTAGTAGCCGTGTTAGTCTGCATACAGCAAAAACAAACGAGAGTCCCGTAGCACCTTAAAGACTAACACATTTCCGCAGGCATAAGCTTTCGTGGCTGCAGCCCACTTCGTCAGATCACCAAGTACTGGTGATACTTCGTTCCTGACAATTCTTTTGTTTTCTTTAGTGAATGCCCGTGGAAGCAAGTGTGCTATATAAACAGTTTTAAACATTAGCTCAATAGTTAGCTTCCTAACAAGCTTCTTTCAGATTGCATCTAGAGTGTCATGTTTCCTCTAGGGAACATGCACCTGCAGAGACGTTTTATCAGCAGATTCAAAAAAGGCAACTGCACACGAGAAGGTAAGAATACTTCATCCTCACTCAGAACACACGTCGAAATTACAGGAGGACAAATATCGTTACAGGCAAGCCTTTTATCTGGGTTGCTAGTTTCTGATCAAATAAAATGTCCTCTCCAAAACTGCGACACGAAAGCTCACGTGGCTTGTCTTATTAGCTTTCAGAGACATGGAAAGTTTGATTCCTCATTTCTTTTCTGAACCAACTTTTCTCCCAGACACATATAGGCTGTACTGCTCTTTTGGCAAATACCAGCAGCTCAGTGGTTGTCCTATTTGAGGAACAAAGTTCTGGTAATTTGGATCTGGGAGAATTTTGCTTGCTGCTTTCCCCCAAAACGCTTTAGATGTTAGGATCCTAATTGGGTCAGGTGGGAATACTGAACTACTTCTGTTTGCATGCAGGAGGCAGGAAATCTGATGCAAATATGAATGGCTAACCCACAGAGACCGGTAGGCAAGTCTTCACTCCCTAAGATATTTCCCTCAACAACTTGGATTTAGGGACAGATCATATGCGACTAGACATCTATGAGTAATTAATTCTGTATTTGCAGAATGGCAAGAGTGGTGGACCCAATAAATGGCTCCTTAGGTGTTTGGATTCTCATTTACCTGTCGCTGTAGAGTTTTAACAAGTGAAAGCAGACATCTCTCAGGGGTCTCTTTGTACTGTCATCTTCCTCAAGCACACAGCCAGAATCCTCTAGGTAGGGAGGCAGGGGACAGCAGGCGTATTTCTCACACTCCGGGGTGTTCTGCAGAGTATTGTAACACAGACTAAACTTAATGACACTAAACCAAACAGAACAGGTCTCCTGAGGTCCCTTCCAACCCAAATCTTCTATGAATCTATGAACAGCACTGCTTACACACACAGCACAGATTCAGAATCTTACAACTCCGGTGGAATACAACTCGGATGTGCTTTCTGCTTCAGAAAAGTAGACCCATATGTGAGACTGTGCCAGTGTAGTGGCCACTAGCTTCCCTTGAGTGCCCACCTCTGGTAGCTATATTCTAGCTATTTGAAATATCCTGGCAGTGTCACTTGACTATTTTAAGTTGTAATGGAAGGGGGACTTCACTTTACTGGTTTAAAAAGCTAGGCAGTTACACACCAACAGCTACATTTTTCAAAAGGCTGCAGAGCCAAGCACATCCAAGTTAGGAAGAATCGAGAGATGTACTGTGCACATACATTCTGATGCAGGTGCATGCCCCCCCCATGCACTCGGGTCGGAGACATTTGCCAACAGTACCACTTGGTGGTGCAGGCACCCGTTTCCTCATGATCGGAGCAGAGGGCATAAAAGGAGTGTGGCTGCTGCCTCCCTCTCCATTCCTTTGCACCGCTGTCTTAAGTGACACACGAAGTAGTTGGGACGGTGGGAGTGGCATACAGTGCATGCCCGCAACACATCTAGAAGAACAGCTACTGCACAAGTAACTTTCTTCTCTGCGTGATTGTGCATATACACATTCCACTGTAGGGGCTCAGTAGCCTTGCAGGTTGGAGAGACTTGGGATTATCTGAAGAAACTGATTTGCCAAAACTGGCAACACGTGGAAACCTGAGTGATGGCAGACGGTGTAGAAAAACTAGGTGCTATGACCACACTGCTGCCTTGCAAATATCTATCACCAATATGAAAAGTTCCAGAGGGGTAGCCGTGTTCATCTGTATACAGCAAAAACAATGAGAGTCCTGTAGCACCTTAAAGACTAACAAATTTCTGCGGGCATAAGCTTTCATTGGGTGCAACCCACTTCATCAGATGTATGAAATGGAAATCACAGATAAGAAACATAACAAGGATAAGAAACATAACAATGGGGAGGGCAATTGCTAACCAAGTCAAATCAGTTAGGGTAGATGAGGCCTATTCACAACGGTTGATTAGAAGATGAGAATGTGTGGACAGTGACAAGAACTCTCATTGTTATCACCAATATGTTACTTGGGAAGGCTGACAGTGGAATGGACTGTTATTCTCACAGGAGCAACCTTTGCAAAATTACAGCAGATTTTAATACAGTCAGCAATCCAGTGAGATAGACACTGAGCTGTAACCGGTTGCCCTTTATTCCCCTCAAAGACCACAAAGAGTGATCTCAAGGAGACAATCTGACTTGGTACAATTCAGGTAAAAAGGACAGCCCTCTTGATGTCTCAACTGTGATGTCTCTTTTGCTTTGCTGGAGTGATGTTTTGGAAAAAAATACTAGAAGATGAACATTTGGATGTAAAATGCGGATACTGCTTTGGCATACATTTGGGGTGTGGCTTAAGAAACTCTGTCTCTATGGAAAGTCATGAAAGGGGTGTCCGCTAACAGTGCCTGAAGCGTTCACATGCTTCTTGCAGACGCAACTGCTATCAGAAACACTGTCTTCATCTATAGCAAAGAAAGAAGCTGTTATAGGTTTGAAGGAAAAGCCTATTAAAACAGGACAAAAACTAAATTCAGGTCCTGTGGGGGTACTGGGTCAGATACAGGATGACACATGTGAACAAGGCCTTAAGAATCTAAACACCAAGGGATAGAAAGAGACAGAATATCCATTGACTGACATGTATCGCAGAGATGGAGGCTAAACGTCCCCTTGTGTAACTGATTGAGAGAACGGAAGATTTTAAATGCCGCTAATAGCTTAACAGGTCTAATTTCTGCACTGTTTGGTGACAACTTTGAGACTCAGTCCAGGCTGAGAACTGTTTCCATTTTGTTGGTGCCTATGTGGCCCTAGTTGCATTCTTCCTGCTGTACACCAAAATGGCTTGAACATCCTAGGAGTAAACTCTCTTCATTGCTCAGCCAGAGATCATCCAAGTGGGGAGGTGAAGTGGGGAGGCAGGGGTGCAGCGTAGGATGACAGATGGAAACGTACATTAGATGAGCTGTCCAAAGCAGAAGGAAAGCATCTGTCAGAGCAGACATTCTTGCATTTGTTGCTCAGGTTGGTCACAAAAAAAAATCTTTCACCAGGTAACCCCACTGATGAAAATCTAATTCAGAATGTCCTTGTGTATAGACCACTCATGGTGGCCTATGAAGTTGCTGCTGAGGGAATCCGGAAAAGTATTCCTCAGCCCTGGAAGGTGAAATGCCTTTAACATAGCATTGTTCTTTATGCAAAAGTCCACATGTGGATCATTTCTTGGCCTAACTACTTCAATTGCATTCCTCCCTACTTGTGCCAGTAGCAGGATGTTGGTGAGTACTTGAACCATCCCATTTCTGATGGTGGACATGAATGTTTTGCAAGCTCCTGAAAAGGCCTGAAGCTCTAGTATATTTGTATGGAGTGAGATTCTTGAGGCTTTCAAAGTTCCTGGGCCTAAAGATGACCCAGGTGGGCCCACCTACCATTGAAAGAGGTATCTGTTACCAGGGTTACAGCTGGTTCTGGTGATAGGAAGGGAATGCCTTGCATATATTTTGAGGGTTCATCCATCAATTTAGAGTGTGAAACACTTGAACAGTTACACAAATCAGCATGCCCAAAGAATGCCTGTTTCAACGATATACTGTGTGAAGCGAGGTCTCAAGACACCCAAAGTCCAGCACAGAGTTACTTCAGTGCATGAGACCATGTGTCATAACAGCTCCAGACACAAGTGAACCTTCATCTCTGGGATGGACTGAAGGGTTTTGGACACAGACTGTGGACTGGAATCGGTCCATAAGGAGACATTCCATTCCTGTGGAGTCTAGATCCACTCCTATAAAATTTATTGTATGTTGGTTGTAATGTCTTTTTGTCTATCTTTAATTTTAGACCCGAGACCAGAAAAGAGATGTCTGATGGCCTGGATACTGTTCTGAATGTGAAATCCTGATCTTCTCAGGTCCAGCCAGTCATCCAGGTAAGGAAACATTTGGATGCCTAAACAGTGCAGGTAAGCTGCTACAACCTCCATACATGGGGTAAACACCATCAGAGCAGAGACTAGGCTTAAGGGTAGAACCATGTACTGGAAGTGCATATTGACTACCATGAAATGAAGATACTTCCGTGGCCCAGATGAATTCCCACATTAAACTATACATCCTGCAAGTGGAGGACAGTGTATCAATCCCTCATCTCAAAGAAGGAATAGTAGATGTCAGGGTAACAATCCTGAACTTGATTTTCTTGAGGAAAGTGTTCAGTTTTCTAAGGGCAAGTCTACACGACAAACTTAAGTTTACTTTAAGTCAAGTCAACATAAGTCACTGCAGTAATTACTGCTGTTTTTCATATCCACGCTACCTTCCTTCTGTTGGTGGTGCACATCCTCACCAGAAGTGTTTGCACCGACATAAGAAGGGCAGTGTGAGGGGCTGAGAGAGGGCCAATTGTGAGCTCAGTGCCAGGTTCAATTTCATAGTAGGGAGCCTACCAACCTTTCTTGTCAATTTCATGGCTCCAGCTGTGAGCGCCTGCTGCAGAGGGGAGCTGTGAAATTGACAAAAATGACAGCCATCAGCTGATGTAAGTAATGGCCACCTGACATAAGCACTACCTCTGGTGGAGGTGGAGTTATGATGTCGGTGTAGGACGAGACACTTACATCAGAGGGAGCAAGGCTGTAGTGTAGACACTGATAATTAGGTTGATGTAAGGTCGACCTAACTCTATAGCATAGACCAGGCCTCAGATCTAGGCCAGGACAAAGGCCATCTTTCTTTTTGGGGATCAGGAACTAGTGGGAATAAAATACTGTCTCCCGTGTTGAAAGTTTCCTTTACTGCTCTCAGATCCAAGAGACTGTACTTCTTGCATTAACAAGCCCTGGGAGATGGGTTGCTGAAAAGAGCTGGGGAAGGTGGGTTGGGAAAGTGGGGAAGAGATCAAAAGTTTGGAGATGGTTTCTAGTCAATATGCTGTCCTTGACTGATGGCAAAATGACCGTTCTGAAGCTGCAGTCTGATGAAACCTGCCAGGGATGAAGCAGATGGTTTGCGTGTCTACACAGCTTACGTCTCCATCCAGAGACATGTTGAAGTTTCAAGTGATAGTAAGGCCTATGCTGTGCTTGTGGTCTAAACTGTTTCCTCTTCATCACTGTGATATATACCTCCCAGTAAGCAAAGAATAGCATGGGAATTTTTAATGTGCACATGGCATCAGTCTACTGAGAGAAGAATTTAATGCCCTCAAATATCGAGTCTTCTATTGTATTTTGTAGTTCTTTAGGGATACTGGAGGCCTGCACCCAAAACCACCACCTCATGGATGTGAAGCAAGGTCACATCAACAGCAACTCGAAGAGATGTCTAGGTAGTGAGTTGACCTGTGGTTACTATGGGCACGAATAGCTCTTTATAATCTGGTGGTAATTTGTCTGTGAATTTAGCAATTATCGATTGATAAATAAAAGAATACTTGGCCAATAAAGCTTGATAGGTTAACACTCATCTGAAACCTCTTGGTAGTATAAGGCCTTCCTTCTGTACAAGTCCAATCTTCTAAATTTTGTCTTTTGGGGTAGTTTCAGGAGCAACTGCCTTGATCATTCATTTGCTGCAGTAATGACTAAAGACCATGGGGTAGGGGGAGTGAATAAACAATAATATTCTTGCTGGGGATCTGATATCTACCCACTCATTTAGCAGGGGATGGAACTGAAGCGGATGTCTGCTAAAAGAACTTGGGAGGTTCCAGTAGGAAGTCACTGATAGGAAGGGCGACCCTTCCCAGGACAGAAGCCTGTAGGATATCCAGCAGCTTGTGCGGATTATCTTGCACAAGTTCCTCCTGTGCTCCCAGAGAAGCAGCCACTCTCCTTATGAGATTTTTGAAGACCTTGAAGTCTTTTGGTGGAAGTGAGGTTGACTCTGGTGTGATAGCTTTGTCTGGAGACTAGGAAGAAATGTGAGAAGGAATAGCCAGGGTTTCCCGTCCACTGGCTCACCTTGGTCTGTGGACTCCAAACAGGGAGTGATCTAATGGTTCTGCAGGAGCTTCAAAGTGGCAACAGGAGTTGAAGGTGATTTCCTCCTGGATTGCATGGCTGCTATATGTCCAGAGGGTCTCCGAGGCAGTCCAGGAGGTCCAAAATGACCAGGGGAACATTCCAGTTAATGCATACCACATGGTGGAGGGCACCATAGTGGCACATATCTATAAGAGTATTTACCTTGCTCTCTGGACCGTATATCCCTAGAGCAAAATTTGCAAGGAGATCTGAAGGGTCTGATGAGGAGGAAATATAACTTGTAGCGAATGTGGGAGCCAAGTCCAGTAGGCATTGGTGAAGGTCTGAGAACAGAAAATACATCGCGTTGCTCCAAGGGAACAAACATCGGTGAGGCATCCAGCCAGTGTTGATGTAGCAGAAACAGCTGTCAAGGGAGTTACACCAAGTAGTAGAGGTGAGTGCAGCAAAAGGAGGCACAGCAAATCACTTGCTAGCATTAGTGGCACTGACTGTGGAGGTAAGTCTGTAGCTACTGGAGCAGATCCAAATGTGCCAGGATCAAAGACCTCTTCAGCAAAGGAGCAGGCAAAAGTCTGACTCAAATGTGTTGGGCACATACATGTACAGTGGAATGTATATGTGCACAAATCACTTAAAAGCAAACCAGTCTCTCTTCCTGCAATCTTCTGCCTACTCACTATACACCCTGCAATCCTGTGCAATAAACGAAGGAGGGATCCTACAGACAGACAGTCTCCTTCACTACACAATCCTGATTCATCCCCAGAGCACCATCCATCCTGTGCACTGAAAGCGACTGAGGGTCTATGGAAAAGATAGTATGTGATCATGTAAATAGAGACTTTCATAATGCATGTGCACAAGAGCTGAATTAAGATTGCATGACCATTACTTCATTTCTGAATGCCTGACTTTGCAGACTCACCATTCTTTTAATGGACCTTTTCTGTCTCATTTCCTAGGTTTAAAAAAAAAATTGAATCAAGGGAACCATACTGGCTCATACATAGTTCATTACAAGGGTCCACAGCACAGACCTCTGCCTCTTCAGCTCATAGTTCACTCTCTGTGAACCAGCCACTAGAACTGAAGCATACATTGTGCCCCTGGGTTTCACAGCTACTTGCTGACAGCAGATGAATGTGGAGATTCAGAAATCCAGGTTTCTACTCATGTTCTCAGGGGAGAGTTCTCTAGTGATTACAGACCCTTCTTATTCAGCCCTTCCAGTTTGTACTTGGCCTAGTCCACCCCCCTGGACCGCTCACTCACACCCCACGTTTATTGGTTCCTCATTCCAGTCTCCCACACTTGTCAGGCCTCCAGATCTGGCTCTGCACCCATCTGCATTTCAGTCAGTCTCCTTCTTGCTGCTAAGGCACCAGAAGGTGGAGCATTGAGCACACAGGCGTGAGAGAGTCTCCCCACTCTCAGTCCCTGTGCAGTGCCACCAGGGTGGGGAAAAGCAACAGCAGGGGAAGTCCTGTTCAGCCCCTGGAGCATGTTAGTTCCAATGGAATTGCCAGAGAATTTAACAGCCAAACTCAGAATGTCTGCTTGCATGAGAAGTGAAATTTACAGAGGCTCGTAACTTGGCCAAATCTGGAGAGATTTTCACAAGGATGGCACAAAAAAACATATTCCTTACACCAGGGCAACCGTTTATCCAAATTTCAAGTCCCTGCTCCAAAGCATCGCAGTACTTACAATGAAAACTAAGAATTTAGTAAATCAATGTATTTTTCCCAAACCTCATTCTACGAAACAGCTGAACTGATTTTGCTTAAGTTTTCCAAAACAATTCAGCCTGAGGCAGACATCCAACACAAAATTTCTGTTAAACTTGAGCCGTTCAGGCAAAGTTATGAGAAGGACCTGAAAACAGTCTTATAACGGAAAAGACTGTGCAGTCTCCAAATATACATGTACCGCATATAATTAAGTACAAATATTCAAAACGCAACAAGAGGTTTGTCATGAGTTTGAAAGACTTACATCAACTGTCCAGATGGTAATTTGTGAAGCTCTTTTTAGATATCGGTGCAAAGAAGCAGCCTTTGTATAAAAGGGGTGATGAAATGGGACTTTTAGTTTTCCTGGAATTAGCTGCAACTGCTAACCCATTTCTGATTAAGATATGCTGGGGGTTTATTCCTTTGCGGATTAATCCTGAATCAAGCCTCATGATAAATGGAAGTTGTTCTTTAAACAACAAGCAATAGAAACCACGTTCTTAAGAGCTCACAGGACACCTACTTCGCTGCAATGCCTGGACAGGAACCCAAGGAAAAGAAGCGTTTCTCCTTTTCAAAGGCGTGTAATGACATACCTGGAATGCTGCCTCATACATGTTGAGTGCCTTTGAAATAGAAGCCGTTGGCGGAAGCAGATACCAGAGATGGATGGCAATAGAACGCTTCCAGTCCAGCTGTGAGCACACATTAATGCTTTTTTTTTCAGATAACTGCCACACCTGAACAACAGATTGCAAGGATTAGTCTAGGTTTGCAGTGAATATTACACTGAGAATGAGCAATGCCTAGTTTTGTAGACTCTGACAAGATTACATGAGAACAACATTTACCACTGAAAGGATGCCTTAGGCAGTGACCAAATTAATCTCTTTGGGTTTAATATTTAGAGACTGGACACAAGCAACTGGACTGCATGTGTTGGGAAGTTAGTGTAATACTCCTTTTAACAGCAACTATAGGACATATGTGCACCTCACTTACCAAAGCTAGTCTACAATACATATGGGTTCCCCCCGCCTTTCTAGCAGTAGTTAACTTTCAATCATACAGATTGCCAGCAAGACTTACAGGCTTCCCAGCGAGCAGAGCAAAGATACGCAGTCTGTCCTCCTGGATGAAGCAGTCTGCCTGCAATCCATGCCAGTCCACTAACTGCATTGTGAGGAGCTCCCGAACCTGCTGGCTGCCTACCAACTGGGAAAGGAGTAGGGCAAGCCTGTGATCTCCTAAAGGAAATAGAACAGTATATCAGCAGAGTTCTCTGGGATGTCACAGAGCACAATCCTACAACTTGCAGTTTGGTTGGCTTATAAGGTTAGGTTGTTTTTTAGTTCTCTATGTAGTAACCGTTGTGAGCACAGTTTTTCCTACCATCCCACTATCAGCCACAAGTGAACAAGGGGTATTTAAAAAAAAATGGAGGTAACTCATACTCGAAAGTCAGAAGTATGGAAATTAAAGTTAGACTAATTAAGTTTCCTTCAGAATCAACCATAAGTCAGAGAGATACTAATACCTTCCTGCTCCTTTCTTGCTTAGGGGTAAGAAAAACTTCAGTACTGTTAAAAATTATAGTCATTTGAGCCAAATAAGTATGCTTCAAAAACCAATATCCAACCCTAGAAGTTTAAATTATAGCATGTAACACACAAACATCTTAATTAGTGGTCATTGCTATTTGCACTGATCAAGGAGAGAGTAATTTTCTGTTGTACACCTCACAGATTAGTGTGAAATTAGAGAATGGTGGAAGTAAATGGTTTCCAGAGCAGGTGTTCTTCTTTACCTGTACACTGTCAGAACACAGAGCTAGGAACTAGCCCAATTACAGTTGCTTTCCTACAGCAACATCCAAGGCAGACTTACTGGGCTATCAAGGAAGCTCTGCACACAGCAGATTTAGATTATAACATTGGAATACGAGTTACAAGTAACAGCTGTAAGGTTCTCCAAATAGATAATCAGCAGAAAGTGGCTATGCCATTCCTCTGTCTTAAGCTAGTAAAAATCAATACTCTGAGTAGTCAATTCCTATCAGTAGGAAATCACTAAAGCCTCAGCCTAGGTATTAGTCAGAGCTTGAAGTGCAGAATGCCCTGTATCAGAGTCCATCCCGAGGAAGACCAATCTTCTCCTCTCCACCAAAAGATCTTTGCAGTAAACACATCTGATTTGCCCCTTTTGTACACTTTCTTCAATAAAACATGCAATTTCTGCAGTAAGGTAGAACCCAACATTGATCTTGGTAATGGAAAAAAAATGCTGCAGTCCCAGTATTTCCCAACATCAGCTGAGAGTTGGAAGCATTTACCTGATTGCTGTGCCACCCTACAAGCCTCGCTGATCCTCTTCCCAGTAAGGTAGCTAAACACAGACTCTACGTGATTCTCATACTGGGACAGGGAGACTTCCTCTTCAATTCGTGCTGCTGCGGTGTGCGATAACCAGCGAGAGAAGGCTTTC
Source organism: Emydura macquarii macquarii (assembly GCF_026122565.2). Taxonomy (NCBI): domain Eukaryota; kingdom Metazoa; phylum Chordata; order Testudines; family Chelidae; genus Emydura; species Emydura macquarii. The sequence continues at coordinate 380,736 of NW_027133002.1, read as the reverse complement.
CTGCGCTCCAGGGTTACAATGTACTCACTGGGCTCCTCCAAGCTGGCTTCCAACTCCTTCAGGTGGCCCCAGATTGCCTCACACAACATCCACGTCAAGCACCAGTGCTTCACCACAGCTGGAATACAAAAAATTAAGTGGTCACGAAGGAGGAATGACATACATACTAGGAATGTGGAACAATGCTGCAGAAGGGGCAGTGTCGGTCCTATCTTTGCCCTACAGCCATGGGGGCTTAGACTACTTATTTTTAAATTTATAGCAACTGGTTGGCACCCCACAATGCATCTGCCTAGAGTGTGTCTGACCCAACCATTTTAAAGTCAATAAAGCCACAGGAGCTGGGCACAACTAGTAGACTATTTTAAATGTCTGTCAATACACCTTTTTGGAGTAGAAATAGACTGTGGAGGGATCTCTTCATGTGAATTTAACACTATCCTGCAAAATTAGCATCAAAAACTTTTGCTCCTTTCTTATGGTTTTGTATTGTCAATTCTCCTTTCACTTTATTCAGATTTTGCTGCACTGATATTATCTGAAGTGAATCTGTACTGACCTGCTCTATAACTTAAATTCTATGCTCCTCTTGAAGTATGTAACTTGATACTCACGTTCTACTTCATCTGAGTCTCCAGATGAGTCTCTAACCCAGTCAGCATAGTCATGGATGGCAGCTACTCCTGGTTTGGCTATTAGGAGAGGACAATTTTCAGCCACATGGACAGTACTGTGTTTGAGCTTTATCTCCAGAGGGATGAGGTACAACTGTTGGTCTCCATCTGTCTTCCTTTGTTCTAAGGTCAGTTTCTCTATATGAACTTTGAAGGGAGATTCTGAGAGTCTAGAGAAGATAATAGTAGTATTGGAAAGATATAGATACTTATGAATTATTTTATACATTTGTTAGTCTTGTCCAGTATAGACACACCTCTCCAGTTCCTGATCATAAGGTGGATAATAAATCCAGAAACCATTTCTCTACCTGAATGGAATGTCAATATATTCAATAGGTACTCAATCCCAGGATCAGATATGAGCCAAACTGTGGACACTGTGGTTACAGAATGGACTGCAAGCATCCTGAAACTGGCCGTGTGCTTCAATCATGGGACATGAAGAAACTTGATCCTAGGATTTCATCACTTACTTGGAACACAACTACCCAAATTATGGAAGCGGAGCAGCTCAAAGTACTACAGAAACATTTCTATAGTTATGGACATCTTTAGGAAGCACTAACCTAAAGTCCCTGTGTACTTCATTGCAAGCTTGACCTACATTCTGCAGCAGACAGGAAGTTCTTCAGCAGTTTCATTTAAAGGGGAGATGCTCCAGTATTCCCACCACTAAGTGTCAAGCCACATTACCAGCACTCTAGGGAATCCAACCTTGGAGAAGTAGCAGATATGGGCCTATATTTATTCACAGATTCATAGTGCTTAAGACCAGAACAAACCATCTAGTCCAGCGGCTCTCAACCTTTTTTTCCCCAGTACCAGTCGGGTCAGGTCAAGTACCACTAGTCCTGACCTGAGTGGTACTTGAGAAAAAAAAGGGGGAGCAGTACTCGCCGCCGAATCCTGGCCGCCGTTGCACAAATTTCAGCGGTAGGATTTACACCACAGGGACATACGGAGCCGGCCGGGTTGCCTGTGAGAGCCGACACCCGCCACCTAAACCCAGCATGAGGAGGGAATTTCAGCAGCGGGGGGGGAGGGATCGGCAGCAGTAGAAGATGCATATTCGGGGGGAGGGGGAGAAAGATGATGATTCGGCGGCAGCAGGGTTGCAGACACCGGTATGATACGCATCTTCGGAGGGGTAGGGGGAGTTCGGCGGCAGCGGCAGGGTACACCTCGCGTACCACCAAGCCGTCCTCCGTGTACCACCGGTTGAGAACCCCTGATCTAGTCTGACAGGCCCTTAAATTTCACCCAATACAAGATTCAAAAAGGTTCACTTTAAAGGCAAGGACAGAGGACTCTATATACTTCAGTATACCTGCAAGGAAGAACTAGTCTTACGGATCACCACTCACGATTTAGGAGCAACAGGAGTTGGCAAGAATCCATATTCCATAGAGTCATTGCGAAGATCGTCTGTCTCACTTGATCCACTCAGTTTATTTCCACTATTGACAACAGTCCAGTTGGGTCCCCAACCAACACGAAATGAGCGTCCCATGAAGAGTGCCATATCCATTAGGAGTTTTCCTTTTCCATAGGTGATGGATTTGTCCAGAGGTACTAACTCCTGCTGCCTACAGGCACCCACTGTTTTCAGCTGTATCTCTGGGGCTGCACTGGGTATGGAGAACGCAGGGGCTAGTGGGGAAAGCCCAGGCCAAGAGGCTGCAGATGGGGGATTGCCTAAAAAGGAAGTTCTTGGTCCACGAAGATCTTGCACAGAGGCACTTGGGAGGGACAATACACTTGCAAACTTTGATTGCAGCAGCCCGCCAACTGAAAGGAAGATTGAGGAACTTAAATGCAGAGATATTGAGTTTTCTTAACAGGTCATTTCAGATAATCTAAAATTCCACCAGAACTATTCAGAGCAGCTAGCAGACAACAGCATTTATTATACAGTTACGCATGCCTGCAGCATGAATGGGACAAGAAGCGTGGTCAGGAACAGTCACATACTACGCTACAGCACAATTGTCTATGCCATAGTACAAACCAAGCACTACACCAGCAAGGTCCTCGAAGTACCTCAGAGCAAGAACAGCTGTCCCTCATTGCGCCAGACAAATGTGTGTGGCCTTGGACAGATTTAGAACAGACATGGCTTTAGACACCTGAAGGTATCCTCAGGGAACAGAAAGCATTGCTAGTAAGTACCACTGGGCTTAAATTGGCTCCTTATGAAAGCACCCCAGTTAAGCGCACTTCACTTAAGTCAAGCACGCAGTGCTATTGTTGGCAACATTGCTTTCTTAAATATACAAGCTGTGTGTTCTGTTGTGGTCAGAGTTGTCAGTTACACATACACAATTCCTGCTAGTGCCAAAGTGAACTGCATGTGTAATTACTGGTAGAATACCCTTACAGGCAGTTAATTAGTATTAAACCCAATCTCTTTATACCATCCTAATGCTCTCATATGTGAATTTAAATCATGACCCAGTTTTAACACTGGACTCGAAAGAGAACCTGGATATCTAGAAGGCTAGGATAATTCACAAGAGACACCAGCTGCCCAAAACAAGTTTTAAGTGTTTGTTTAGTCTGGAAAAGCCATTTTAAAGTGAACACTTATCAGTATGTCCTGGTGCAGACAAAGGAATCCTTACAGTACCTGAGGAGTGTCTTTTCTGTCCTTGCAATGCTGAAATTGGAAGCCTAGGAGAGCAGATCTCTTGAGAAGTATCCATTTTTGAAGGGTGTTTGCCAAAGTGATGATCCAGGATCAAGTCTACATCCTCTTCATCAGCGAGCAAGGAAGCTTTCATGATCTAAAATGATCACAGAGGAAGTTTGCATGCTAGCACAATCCTCAACACTTGACACAAATCAGCAGTGGCTAGCAGTTCTAACTAGTGTCTCCCCAAACACAATCCACCTTTAAAAGTTACATATGTACATTCAAGTTACATATCAGCCACCACTGATCCACTCAAGTTGAAACTTACATTTCAAATTAAATCATGAATGATCAGACAGGATGGTTATAAAATGAGAACTAAAAGCTATCTATTATGACGAACCGGTGATTTAAGTCTATACAAGTCACCTGCTAAATTACCATGGTGGCGTCCTATTTAATATCCAATACTGACCAATATGACCATGAGTTGTGAACCTGTGATCTGAAGCCTTGCTTAGGTTGTCAGTACTCAAAGGGAAAACGAAGTAGTAACTGAGTACTGCAAATGGGGGAGCTGTATTAGTTTTCCTCTGACCCAACACTAAAATATTAAGAGAGCACCCTGAGCATTATTTTTCAGTGAGAAAGCAAACAGTGCTCCTATGCATTTATGGACACATTATCCATATTTTCATAAGAGCAGGGGTGCTAGCCTGTCCTGGCTGGACACCAATGCAGACAGTCACAGTGCTTGCTTAAATTCTTCTGTTTTAATCAAAAGAAAGCTATTTTATTTCCTCCCATAAAGCACTTTAGCAATGACTAATACAATAAAGCTCAGAGATTCCTGAGTATGGTAGATGTAATAATATATTATAAAGTTCAAAGTTGTATATAAATAATATGCTCAGTTCTGAAGGCAAGTCAAAAGAGATGTGTCAGAAATTCGGCAGATGGATAAAGATACTTAGGTATCTATAGAAACAGCAAGTGGCTCACCTGTAAGACATGGGGGTTTATACCCAGTGAAGATGCAATGTGCGTTGAAGCAGGCACCAGTTCCGGCTCTTCTGTAATGCTATCTTCTAGCATTGAATCCTGAGCTGGTTCCTGGGTGATGTCTGCCATATCGCTGTCCAGTTCCACAACCCTTCCCAGCTGTTCCACTTCTGGGCTCTGCAAACACCAAAGAGTTGGAAACCATGTTACATGACAGCAGATTCTGGGTCACGTTAATAGAGAAAGCAAGAATATTTAACGGCTTCAACAATCACCTGCAAGTGAAGTGAAGTATTCACTGGTCATTTCTGGAATCCAAGTTAGACTCTACATTTAGGGACGGTCATAATACCTAGTCCCATTTTCCCTTAGAGTTGCAATAACGCAGTGACCAGCTATTTTCAACCTCATGGGTTAATGCAAGTTAACCCTCCCCTTCACTTTAAACAGCAAACATTCTCTAGGTACGTTCCTTTAAGTCTGCTAAGTCTTTGCAGTCCTTCCTCATTTTCCATGTAAATGTGACCTGCTAAAGGAAAAGTGGGTTCACATGCCAGGTTTTTCTCCAGAAGAGTTCTGATAGTTGTAAACTGGGAAGTCAAACCTTATCTACTCTGTTGTATTCATTCTAGATTATTGAGGAACTAGGATTATGACAGCTCTCAAACTGTGATCCACTGGAGGTCTGTAGAGGACTTTGACTTGTTACTGAACAGCCAGAAAAAAGGGGCTAGTACGATGTGACAAAACAGCTAAAATCACCTCATTACTACTCCATATAAAGAACTGATGTAGTAGCCACATGGATTTTATGCATGGAGGCTGTAGAGTAAGATGTGCTCTGGTTTAGGGCAGAGAAACAATGCAAATTAAACCTGATCGAAAGAAAAATTATTTTTATTCATGCAACTGTTTGAGGTGTCAGAGAAGTTGGAATAAAAGCCGCTCATAACTCAGAACACATCAAACCTTTAATTTAGAGCTAAGAAAGTTTCCAATGCTCCTACTTGAGACCAGCAAGAGGAAAGCCAAGAATTCATATTCCTCATTTAAGTTAAACAAATGAACCCCACCAAAAAAAAAAAAAATTAAAAATATTATCAAGCCAACAAGCCATCATAACCCCCATTTCTTTTCCAGTGCAGGTCGCCTTTTAAGATTATAGACTCCTTGAGACAGGTCTGAAGTGCCATGCACACCTACGACGACAACTTGGATTGTAAGTTTTTTGCAGTAGGGAATGTATGACACAGTCCTGACCACCTGATTACGGTTGCTAGATGCTACTGCAAAACAAACTAACAAAACTGAAGTTAACAGCAAGGAAACAGGTATTTTGTTTTTATTAAGACGTTCCTAGCAGTAATCATGACCAGATGTTTACAGTGTGCTAATAAGATTTGGAAAGTTAAGTTTATGATCAAGGACAAGTTTCACTGACCCATTTAATGAAGTAAGTTACCTTGCACCATTCATAGCACCTTTCATCTGTGGACCTTAAAGCACTTTACAAACACTGAAGAATTAAGCTTCAACATCCATGCGAAGGAGCCACTATACCAGGCACACAAGATGCAATCAGAATTATAGCCAGAGTTACTGAGACTATCGTATTCTCACTTTGCACATTTCAAGTCACAGTTGACTTTACTGCTATTCACACTGCTGAAAGGGAGAGTTAGATACTGTTCCTTCTCATGCATCAGATGAAATTTATTTCAGGTGCAGAATCTATTAGCTGCAGTGATGCACAAACCAGAAAGATGGCTGCTTAACTGTTGCAAACCAGAACCTGAAAAATCAAGCCATCACACTGAGCAAATTTTACTCCAGGCCAATGAATAGATAAACTCATTTCTGAAGTCATTTTTATAGTATAACAACAAAAACTGTGACAGAGCTGGGAAAATTCAGATCTAGGTCCTAAACCTTTGCCTTAACCATAAGTGCATTGTATTTCCAGGCTCTCCACACCAATATGTTGATGAATTTTAAATCCATGCAGGGATGACCAAACTGTGGCTCATGAGGCATATGCAGCTCTTTTACAGTTAAAATGTGGCTCATGGAACCCCCCCCCTCCCTCCACATAGACTGGGGGGGCTCGGAACTTCTGCCCTGCAGCAGGGTGGTAGGACTAGAGGATTCTGCCCAGCAGGTAGGGAGGTCTTGCCGAGGGGGGGGGGGGGGGGGGTGTGTGTTTGTGTGTGTTTTTGTTTGTGTGGGTGTGTGTGTGTGTGTGTGTGTGTGTGTGTGTGTGTGTGTGTGTGTGTGTGTGTGTGTGTGTGTGTGTGTGTGTGTGTGTGTGTGTGTGTGTGTGTGTGTGGGGAGAGCGCGCATGTTTGGCCACTCCTGCTATATAGTCCCCTGATGTTTCTGTATTAAATCTTATAAATAGCAAAAGAAAAAAAAGTGTGTTATGAAAAAAAAATCTAAGTAAGTTAGATGCAAATGACTAGCCAAAAGAGTTACTGCCATTTAGTAGTCTGGGCTAATTTTTCCCCTTAAAACTTCTGTACCTATAGCAACAATTAGAATATACAAAGAGGTGGACCATATCTTGGCTCCCAACAAAAAAGACTGGCCTGTAGGAGGCCCACAACAACAGTTAGGTGACCATTCACAATCCGAAGATTTCCTTGTTTTTCCCATTAGAGAGTTTTTGTTGGGGAGGGTGAAGGGGGAATAGAAAAAACAAAAGTGACCTATAGGACAACTCCTTTCCAGTCATCCAGGTTCAATATGCTTTTCAGTAAAGTAAGTGCTTCAGAAGTTTGATTTACCAGAACAAACTGCACTCAAGTGACCAGTGAACCAAGACAGAAAGTGAAAATGCAGTCTTTAGTACTTCCAGGTCCTTATAGCAGGATAGATACAAAAGCTTGGCCTGGCGGTCTAAAGACAGGAGTTCCACACAATTGATAGCTATAATATGGTGCTGTGCCCAGACTGTCAGCACTGCTGCCTCTCTGCCAGCTCTGATCTCCGGTGCCTCCCTAGCTGTATGACAATCGGGGCTGGTTTGTCATCTGGCTCCTGAAAGCCATCAGTGCTAGTTATACCAAGAAATGCTTAGGGAGGCTGATGCAAAGAGACCAAGTACCCTGCATCCTGACAGAGTGCAGAGTCCAAATGACTCACTTCTCCAGGGGCCAGTAACCTTTCCTATGCAGAGAGGCATTTCAAATTCAGTTTTCTGAGGCTCTCCAGCACAGAAAAGGAATATAACTAGATTGGAGGGACTATCAGCAGAAGATATGTATACATTTTACAAGGCTTCCCTACATGTGAACCCAGCAGCTTCTTGTTAAGGGGCTCATTCTGTTCTTCACTGGGCTGTGCAAAGTCACTGCCTCTCCTTCCCAACAAAATCATAGCAGGAGAACCAGGGACAACACACATGGTAAAGGACCCTGTCTAAAGACTTGACCATTGGCCAAAAATGGCATTTCCTCCCTGACCTGCAGAAAAGCACATCATGCATACTGGCTTCATGCCAAGCATGGGCTCACTGTTCATGCCTGAGTGAGTTGCAAGCCTGGAGATGAGCCTTCACGAACGAGTGGAACAGCAAGATTGCTTATGATCTGAAGCTAAAGCCTTTCCCTTAAAAATGCAATTCAGCTGCTAGGACTGGCATCCTTTTATTCCACTCTCCTGCACACAGTGCTTGAGTCCTTTCCATAGATATAAACAGCAATAGGGTTGGACACCAAGAAATGGATTTCAGGAATGGACACCAAGAAGAATCCTACTCAGGGCAAGTCCTTCACATTCTGCATTCAACTTAAGCCTTACTTTGAACAGACTAATTTACTTCATGGATACAAGTGGTCATTCGACACAAGTGCTTGGTTGTATAATACCACGAGCACTTCCATCACAAAAAGCTCTTCTAGTTTAGTTTAGTGTGGGCAGTCCAACAGTCACACTTGCAATAGATATCTTGCTTAGGTTTTTTCCAATATTAGATAGGACTTTAAATGTGGAAAAGTATTCCATTTTCATTTAAATCTGACAGTTGCTTGTAACCATTCAGCATTTAGGATATAGCTACACAGGTTGGTGCCAGGAATTGGATAAAATGCCACCTTCCCTCAATAATGTAAATATATACATATACTATGACCCAATAATGAACTGGTGGTACAAAAAAGCTTCATAATACAACTATAGTCAAACTTGTAAAAACATTAGACCTTATATTTTAATAAAGTAGAGTGCATTCTTAAAATACCAGAATACAAGTCTGCATGCAGAATGAGGTCTGAAGATACAATCTAAAAACTAGCACATAAAGCATTTTGTTTTCAGGTGCCGCAGACAGCATGAGTGGCAAGGGTTATATTGCACATATTTGAGAATATTGACAAAGCCATGTTTTTTTCCACAGTTAGTGCAAATATGTCAAATCCTACAAACGTGGGATCCAAGAAGTAATCAAGTTACCCAAAAGCCCAAGATTCCACCAATAAAAACCCTAATTTCCAACAAAGGATCCAAGGACAGAGGAGAGCATGCCAAGCATATCAAGATCTTGCAAATATCCCGTCGGAGACCAGAAGTACCACCCCAGTTTGTGTAAGTTTGATTCTAAGAATGCTTTGCGTTCTTCTGTCTCTAAGACATTTGCTACAGTAACAGCTCTGTCATAGAGCAACTGGCTATTCCTCAAACTTCATTTTTTGGATCCCCTTCAAGTCACTGTCCTTTTTCTACCTGAGATGGAGGTGTTGGCTTGCCATTTAGAGCCATTTGTTGGGGCACCGGCTGCCCCTGGGGTGGCACTTGGGCAGTTTTTAACTTCTTTGCGTCCACTTTTGAAGGATGCTCCTCCTCTTCCTCATCGGAATCTTGCAAGCCATATTTAGAGAAGTGAGCCACCTGTTCAACGATAAAAGTCAAAGCGTTGCTAATAGGGACACAGAAAAGGGGAAGATTTTCAAAGGCACAGATGGGAGTCGGTGCACAACTATCACTAACTTCATATGGAGCTAGTTGCTTAGCTTTCCTTGTGTCTGAAAGTCTCTCCTTAAATATTCTAATGAGTAACTGCATACTGAAGCATACGTGAACTCTGAGGGAGTATAAAACTGCATATATGCAAGATCAAGTTCTTAACGAATCACTAGGGATCACTATGACTAGGGAATTATTTTGGACAGTTTGCACTTTGTGACTATTACAATCAGCGTGTTCTGTGTATTACTTGAAAAGCTTTATTACTACAATTCATAATGAGTTAAATGGAACAGGAAGAGTACTTTAAAACCATAGACAAGTATAAAACAGTTGAATAAAGGCACTGGAATTACAACATTGACAGATAATGGTTTATCAGAGGATTCTGACTTCTGTTCCACCCAGATCTTTCTGTAATACAGAGTTCATGAGCAGTCAATGATAAGCAACCTTGAACATTACCTTGAACACCCAAGAACCAGTCTCTGGACGGTACTCTTTGAACTGGGCTCCCTGTTTCCGAGATACAGCCTCCAGTCTGCCTTCATAGTTGATATCTGTTAGCCGTTCTGGGCTCTTTATCAAGCAGCGAGATGTTTTATCTGTTGGCCAAACTCCATCCAACGTAACTTCGGCTCGTCTGTTAAAAAAACAGAGGCAATGGAAGGGCATGAAGTCAGTGAGCTTTGAAACACGGCATTCAAAAAAGTTAACCTCTCACATTCAGAATAAACCACAAGAATAAGCTCAAACACTGAACAAATCATGTACCAAGCTCTGGTTCAGAAACACTACTGTAACGTACCAGTAGGTTTTGTACAAGATTAATAACCTGAATGTATGCCTGAAAAAAGGGGTTAGATTTGCAGTCTGCTGGGATAGCTAAAATGGAAAAAGGCCCTTATGGATGAGACAAGCAGGATGATAGGCCTGTTTTAGTAATAGGTTTACAAAAAAAATGTATTTACCAGGCCACCTCCACCCCACCCAAAGAGAACACATGAAAACTTTGAATTACCTATTTAAACCTTCACCAATAGGTGGCTTCTGATCATCGTCAGGATACACGATAACTTCTTTCCGTCGGATGTGCACAATCTCATCCAGATTTAAGTTTGTTAGATTTACCTCTCCTTCAAAGTAAATTGATCCATAACCTGGAAAGTAAACCAAAACCATCCTGTACTTCTGCTCCTATAGCATATGCTGTAATACCACCATATAGAAGTGCATTGGGCCAACTCTCCAATGTAAGTATTCACATTTTGTTCCTCTAACCTGAACTATCCTTAAATTGCTATTCAACTCTTGCTATTCTATTTCATTGACTCAACAAGTAATTGAGCAGTTTTACTATTACCTTTCTTTTTCTCTCCTAAAAGGATAACAGTTTCAGTCTGCTGGTCATTGCTCTTTTTCAGTAATAAATTTTGGCCCTTAAGTAGCTTTTCTAGACTGCTTTTTATCAGCCCTTTACAATCATTTGTCTCCTTGCTGACCTCAAAGTACTAGAACTGCATACAACAGTCTAGGTGCAGATACAACAGCAAGATTGTCCCCAAGTAGTTGCATAATCAAACTAGTTTCACATTCAATTCCTTTATATAGTCATAAGGGTTTTGGTAGTAGTAGGACCCTGGCACTTCATGCTGCATCTGTGATCAGCACCTGCCTTTACCCAAACACTCACTGAGAATTACGAAGTTATGATTTTGTCCAGAGTTCAAGTAGTAAACTGCTTGAAAGGGACAGCGTCAGATTGTAAGCATTCAAATCTTTTCATTTTCCAAGTATCCTGGTATTACTCGATTTGTAAAAATCCAGTTTGAAATGTAAGAAGTGAATAAGTAATGAATAGCACTCAGCTTCGACAATAAAGCGGAGCTAAACAGATTTGTGGAAAATACTGAGTCCAAGTTTTGGACCTAAGCTACCCTCAAGGTCTCTGAAGTGCTACAGAAAATTTTGTTCTTTTCAAATGCCAGAGGTTGGAATTTTACAAGCTATGATTTTAGTGTCACTGTGTAGCCTAATTCAGCTTGAGAGAGTGCAGCCAAGCTGAGAACTATTGAATGTTTTTGTCACTTAGGACTGATAACTTTCCCAAGCAATGTAGCTATTTTACATTCATGCTGAAGAAATATGAAGCCCAGGCTTTAAAAGCTCTAAAAAGACTCGGTGGCAGGAGAATATGTCCAAAATGAATCTGTACTCACCTTTACGACCTATAGTGAAATCAGTCACAATACACTCTCCTCTGTCATTGGTAAGTTTGGCTAGATCCTCCATAGATGGGATGGTATAGTAGCCAACTCTCGTTAGAACAATTCCTACAGCAGAAAATATTTGAGCACATGGTTGAGGACAAGACTAACTTCAGAATTTATTTCAGAAATTTTCTCAATAGTTTGCCAAGAAAACTGAAGAACAACTGAGGGGCGCTAAACAGAAGTTGAGAATCAGTACAACATAAGTTAACAAAGTAACAGCAGAGCCAGAGCATAGATGGGTCTCCTTCTTCACAAATATCCAGCCCTCTTATTACCAGTGTGAAGTTTATATTACTTTAAAGTGAGACATTCCTTGCACTGAGTATCTTATCCAAAATAAGATGAACACATGCAACATCTTGGGTAAGAGGGAGAGGAGAACATTTGTATTTTGAGAAATGGCATTAGGTGGAGAGAAAGCTAGAAACTGTTCAAAATTGAAGGGTAATGTGGATTAAAAATAAAGCAAAGGAGGGGAAAAATGACAAGCGAGAGGGGCCCAGGAAGGAGTAAGACTAAAGACAGCTAAAGAAAGAGCAGTACCACACAGCAGTGCGACTCTCACCTGCTGGGTGCAGACCATATACATTCTCAGTCTCCTCTTCACGGTCATCCTGCAGTGACTCATCATGAAATGAGGCATCTTCACTACTGCCTTCCAGGCCATTCCGCAAGGCAACCCTCATATTCAGAGCTACAATGGTATCATCCACGTTATTCTGGTGTTTGTGCACTGCGTTCTCTGGGGTCTGTGGGATGGGTTTGGCAACGGGGTTAGTGTAAAATCTAGTCACTTCGTGATGATCATCCTCTTCCTCTCGCTCACCCTCCTGTCTGTGGATCTCATCAACAGATCTGGATAGAAAGTTGAACCTAGAGAAAAAATGAAGCCCTTCAAACAACGTTCATTTTTAAAGCAATTTGTTTCTCATCTCATAACAGGACACACCAGATTATCTCCACACACCAGGAAGACATAGCTACATCCAGACACTAACATCTAGTGTTGCAGCATACATTACATTGTTTTGAGAAAATGGGTTTAGAGTTGATTGGGTCTTGTCGCCCAAAGTATCAAGCCAGCTTTAAGAATAGAAAGGAGCTGCCTCATTCACAACTGGCAGCCTCAGCAATGAAGATCAAGTGGGCACATGGCTACTGCATTTCCCTAGTCCTTACTAGATGGTGACTCCAGGTCAGGATTGAGACTAGAGCTGGCCAGGAATTTAACAAAATGTTTGGCATTTTCTAATCAGTAATTTGTTAAAACTGAAACTATTTGTGGAAATGTGTCGGTTATGACAAATTTGTTTCAAAAGATTTGGAAAAAAGTGTTTTGAAATGGGATAGTTAGACATGACCTGAACCAAAAGTTTGAGATTGTTTATTTGCAAGTCTCGCTGGAATTTTCTCTCAAAAGCTTGGACGTTTCCCAGGGATGGGACAAGCAGTTTCCTGGCCAGCTCTAATAGAGACACTGTTGAGGAAACCTGTACTGTTCATAAGAATGGCCATGCTGGCACAGACCAGTGGTCCATCTAGTCCAGCACTCTGTCTTCCAACAAAGACCCAGAGCTTGATGGAGAGCATACAGAAAAGGGCAATTTATAGAGATCCATCTATCTTCCTGTAGTCAGAGGTTTTGGGTTGCCCCGAGCACAGGTTATATCCCTGATCATCTTGGCTAATAGCCATCGTCCAAACCTATCCTCCATGAACTTAGATGGTCCTTTTTAGTCCAGTTATACTTTTGGCCATCACATCATCCCATGGCAGTAAGTTCCACAGGATACAGGCTGTGTGAAGAAGTATTTCCTTTTGTTAGTATTAAACATGCTGCCTATTAATTTCAGTGTGTGACCCCTGGTTTTTGTATTGAGGGAAAGGGTAAATACATCATTCATTTTTACCACACCATTCATGATTTTATAGACTTCTCTCACTGTCCCCTCCCAGCCCACGGTCCCCTCCTTCCCCCCAACAGTATCCTTTCTAAGCTGCACAGCCCTTATTTTTTAAGCCTCTCCTAGAAAAAAGCTGTTCCACACACAATTATCTCTGTTGCTTATACAACTTTGTACTTGTTAGCCTAGAGGCTGAAGTCCTCTATCAACTCAGCTTGTTTTACAATTAAGGATTTTAGTCTCAACTAGATGGAAAAAACAGTCATACAAAAATCTATTTTTTCAAAGCAGCAGCACTGTCAACACCAATAGCACAACAGGCAACCATAAAGATTGCTTCATGTGTGAAAGAGATTGTCCCTACAAGTTTAATGGTTTTTGTGATTAAAAGCACAGTAACTCAGTTGTCTGAAGTTCTTTAGGTAGGGAAGAGATACTTTTCAGATTTATCAGTCCATATTCTTACTTTAATATTTAAAACATACCTACTGTCATGACATCAGCATTGCAAAACTATCTATAAATAGCTCTCGTAGTGGTGTTAAGCTGTTGAAGACTTAGTGGATCCCACAAATAGTCATGAGCTTATTTCTAAGCAAGAGAGTCCTATATTTAATAGATTTAGATTCTAGAGACCTTTTTTCAATAAATGTATTTGTTTTGGAGAAATAACTAAATCATGTTTCCTAGCAGCATAATCAGCTGTGTCACATATAGACATACCGCTCTTCATTCTCTGAATAGTCTGGTGGAGGGCCCAGGTCTTCAGCTTCACGACTGACAGGAGAAAACAAGTTGCTGCTGTTGAGGTTTTTCAAAACCAGCTTCTTGATACTCTTCCTGAAACATACCAAAGCAGCAGTTCTCAGTGATCCACAACACATGAAAGCCAAACTTTTGACCCAGCAGTTCCAGGAATCAGAGAATATTTAAACCTTGCACCTACTTACGCATGAGCTAGCATTCTGTCATGACACAATACCATAATTACTGCACATGAATCTCAGCCAGTCTAGTTGAAAGCTATTGCTAAGTCCTACTATTAAAAGGCAGATGATTAGTCTGTGTTACCAGATGGTAGCAAAAGGGCTATGAGATGTCAGTTTGTTATTCCAATTGATGGGGGGTGGGAGGATTTTTAAAAAAACATGGAGTGAGCCTCACCACCACACCACTTCAGAGGAAAGATTAAGGGACTTTCAGGACTAATATGAAATAGATAGACCAACATCATACAATAGGAAGCTTTCTAACTCCTATGTTTTATTATTGAACACAGGCCACTTCTAAAAGCCTCAAATACCTGTATCCAAACCCTTTTTACCTGCTATGCCACTCAAGCTGAAGGTAAAAATGCAAATTTTGGAGAGACTTAAATGAGTGTAAAACATAGGAAGTTGTAGTTTTTTTACTACAACCCTAGAAGAGCACATTCTAGGGCTGACTGAGGTAAGAGTTAAGATTATGAATATGATTCTGTATAGTGATAGTTTTTAAATAGGTTGGGAAGATAGAATCTGAGGGTAGTTGCTTGTAACAGGTAAAACACACATTAGATTTGTTAATACAAGCCAAAATTTATATTTTAGTTACTCAGATGAAGTGTGGTATATTGTAAGTTAATTGAAGTAAGCAACACTTCTATAGTCAAACAACAGATTAGAATCTAGTTGTCCATCCAGTAACAAGTCACAGGATCATTTGGTTTGACAAACTATTCTAAAACACTTGATAATAATTTAAGTTAGACCAGTTTCATCTCCACTACAATAAGTGTATTTTCTGCCAGATTTATATGCAGGTCTTTAAGCTTTGCTATCCATATCAACCAACCTACAAAGCCTACATGTTAACCAGCATGAAGGCACTACACACAGGACAATTTACTGATCTAACTTTGGGTGCTAAAATAGATATTATCATGTTGGCAAGCAAGAGCACATTAAATAGTAAGCATTTTCTTTCATAAAACCAGGAACAGAAGCAGCATACAACAGCTAAGAGAGCACGTAGACTTGCATACTTAATTTTTAAGTGTTTGAGCCACATGGAAGAAGGAAGATTAAACAAACATTTTTCTGAATAAAACTGATCTCCTAAGAAGAACAGAAAACTAACTTGGGCATGAAAGCACCATTAGATAGAGATGGCTCGTCATCATCCAGCCCATCAAAGAGGTGAGATTTGGAAGATCCTGCTGTCTGCAAAGCTTTCGGTCGCACCCTGGTCGCTGGACGCGGGGTCAGTTTGTAGTGGGTTGGCGTAGTCAAAGCCTTCTGGGCTGCTGGATTAGTTGGTTTCAGTCTCTGAGACAAAGAAACAAAACTCATGTGGCCAAAGGTATAGATTTTCAAATTACTTAAGTCTAAACAGGATTAAAGCTTTCTTCTTTATTTTCACAGAGGTTAGACCAGTATTCTGAGGACAAAAATGCTCTTCCCTGAGTAAACACTCTAAAAACAAGAATTCAGAATTGACCTTGTAAGACAAGTTAACTATAAACATTCACCTTTTAGTCTCACTTTGGCTATTGATTTGGCAGCAACAGTGTTCCCTCAAGTTAAGAGCTGTTTAGTGCTTTTGGTGGGTGGCTTGCTTGCTTAAACTACTACTACTTGCTTAAAAACTAAAAATCACACTGTGCATCATCTACTTTGTAAGCGACGTGAGCAATAATGCAGCTTCTTCAGAGTGTGCTTTAGAACTCAGATGGGACATTTTCCCCATATCAGTAAAACAAAGTGTCAGAATCTTGCATAACATTTGTTTGAAAATAAAATAGCCAAGAGCACACATATGGATTTATAATTTATAACTATGAATTGTCTAAGTGCCCTGAACTCTAGAGATTCTAGATACCCATGGAGCTCACTGGGGAATGCCAGATGCTTGGCATCTCTGATTTAGGCAGAAGTCTGTAATATATAACCACAGTACATGCAGTTAGCTACCTTGGGTATCCCCCAAGTGGCTGTCTGATACATTCATTATATACCATTCAGTTTCTCAACACCAGGCTATAAGACTATGATATTAGAAAAATGAGCACCTAAATGTTCATAGCTTCATTTTTCTAGATGGATTAGTTTAAAACAGTTACTTCAGAACACATTCTTATGGATAAGACTGTGTTTATTGTATTTGAGTCCTCACCTCCTCTTTCTTCTTTGGATCTGACATAGGGTTTCTGAAGAGAGGAGAATCTCCAAAGGGTGAGTAGGTCAAGCTGTTGAGGTGCTGCTGGAGAACTGCTTGTTGAGCAGCAGAAGCATTTGGGTCTGTCAATGCTACATAAAGTTAGAGAGGTTAGTCTTTTCTAACCATGTATTTAGCGCTCAGACTATCTGAGGACTGTTCTACTCTCACAAATAGTGCATTGAGAAGTGGCCCCTTCTTTATCAGATCTGTTCTCTGTGGGTACTCCCAACTGTATCTGCTGACTTCAATGACAGTAAGTTTTTATTGCTTTTTACCACTGTCAGCCCTGTAAAGCCAGCACTTCAAGGGACAGCATGCTAGATTCTATTTAGTGTATCAGATTTACCAAGTTCAAATCAGTTTCACCTGTGCAAAGCTAAAGGGAATGGAGTTGTGCATACTACCTAGGAACCTAATTTGGCTTGGCAGAAACTTAATGGTTCTGTACTTGTTAGTTTCAATACCAGCTTGCTGTATCCCAACAAAGTCTGATTAACTTGGTTGGTGCAAGACCCTTCCCTGAAGGTTCTACTTACTATCTTGAAGTTCATTTGTTCAGCTGATTGATCAATATGAACCCCAAACCTTTCAGAGTCACTGCTTCCTGGGATAGAGTCACTCGTCCTGTAAGTATGGCCTACATTCTTTGTTGCTAGATGTATACACTTACCCACATTATAATGCACAGTCTGCTTGTGCCCAGCTTACCAAGCAATCCACATTGCTCTGTTTCAGTGACCTCTTCATTATTTACCACTCCCCCAATTTGGACCATCTGCAAACTTTATCAGTGATGATTTTCCAGGACTTTAATAAAGGTGTTAAATAGCATAAGGCCAAGAACCAACCCCTGCATGACCCCACTAAAAACACACCCACTCCCCATTTAGAATTACATTTTGAGACCTATCCCGTAGCCAGTTTTTAACCCACTTAATGCATGCTGTTAATTTCATATTGTTCTAGGTTTTTTTTAAATGTCATGCAGTACCAAGTCAAGTACTCTACAAAAGAGTAAGTATATTACATCAGCACTATTACCTTCGTCATCCAACTTATCTCATAAAAGAGATAACATTAGTTTGACAGGATCTATCTTCCATAAACCCATGTTGATTGGCATTAATTATATTATGCTCTTTGAATTCTTTCTTAGAGTCCTCTAACAGCCACTCCATTATCTTGCCCAGGAGCAAGAACAGATACTGCTCCCCAGCCTTGGATTCAAGAAACTAAACTTGGCAAAGTGCACACTTACCCACAGAAGGCTGGGCAGCTCCAAAGCCCAGGGTGGCTGTTGATGTATTAAATCCAGGCGCTCCAAACGCTCCTGTTCCCAGTGTTCCACCTAATTTAGGCTGTGTGTTTCCAAATAGTGATGTTTGTCCTGCATTAAGAGCTACAGGGAGGATACCAGCAGTTTACAGCGGTTCCATCATGATCTTGCCGACAAATTAAGTTTATTTCACATGTAAGAATTCCTTTAACTATCATTTGTTAAATTGCTAAAAGAAAATTTACCACACCCATGATAAATTATCTGTTGATTCTTATAGTTCAAGGGTATACTTTCCTGTTCCGATCACATTACTAGAGCAAATTATTAATCTAATCCTATACATTCTCTGAACCACAGAGTTAACTATTAACTCTTGATAAGCTCCTACCATTCAGACGCTTTATATAAGAACCCAATTCCAGTACAGATTGGGTTTAAGTAGAATAAATAAAAGCTCACTGACCAGAGAGTTGAAAGTTGTTACAAGACTAGATACCACAACATATTGGCCATTTCTTAAACTTGTAGCTAATTAAATAGCATAACTTTTCTTTGTGAGCCCTCACTACCTACTTAAAAAAATCTTTTGCAAGAGGTCTTGTATGAACTACAAGGGGGTCTCACAGAGTGTTTAAGACAAATCAAAGAATGCAAACTCAATTTTGTTCTGCTTGGAGGAAGTCTTTGGATTTCCTCAACACCTGCCACTAACAGATCCTGAATTGTTACTACAGTTAGCAAGAAATCCCAATTATGGATGCACAGTATTACACACCATCCTGTGGAGGCTTTTTTTTTTTTTTTTTTTTTTTTACCTGTTCCAAACCCTGTTCCAAGTCCAGTTCCCAGAGTTCCAGCTGTAGGCTTATTTCCAAAGATACTATTCCCAGCAGGGCTTGCACCAAAACCTAGGAGTACAAAAGAATCAGGCAACTGCATAGAAGTTTGTTAGCAGTTCCATTTGCTTATTTTAGACTACAGATGGAGAACAGTCAGCCCCACAGACTGACAGCACACATTCATACATCAGGTAAGAAATAAATAGCTGCAAATTAACTTCCATGAAAAGATCCTGTTGTCTATACATTTAAATACTGAACACAAATGAATACATGAGAACTTAAGAGGAAAGGCCTGTGAAATCTATGTTGTCTTGTTTCAGAAAATAGAGTGAGCGGGTTTGGCATTTGCTACTTAAGAGAATAGCGATGGCAAGGATTTAAATAGTAATATAACAAATGCTCACCACTCTAGCACAACTACAAACACTATTACAGAACAGTATTGTCTTCCCAGACATGTTTCAATTACAGATATCAGGACTTCAGATTTTACTGAAAATCTGAAACAACCTCATGGCCCTAGATGTGGTAGCAGAACAAGATGTTTTAAAGTTTCTTCATCCCCAATGGACAAAACAAGTCCCATTGTACACTGTTTATACCACACACACACACCCTTCTGATTCTTACTGAAGAAGCAGTTCACAACTCAAGTACATAGGAGTGCACAATTCAATGCCATTTCTTTAATTTAAGTCAAATGCAATCCAAAACTAACATTATGCAGATTAGTGGTTAAATTGGAAGATTGTGAAGCCATCCAATTAAAAAGGGAGTGGTTAGTACATGCAAGGGCTACACAGAGTCAGACTAACAGCACTTTCAGAAATACCACCATACCAAAACTTCTATCTTCTGACAAGTTGCATCAATGCAACTATCACAGATTAGTTAAGAATGAAGCTTGCTACAGCAAACGTTGTTTGCTACCAAAAGTTTGCACTCCAGAGAATGCAAGTGCTCCAACACCAACAAAAACAGCCCAGAAACAGAATAAAACCTAAATACTCTTCTACAAGTCTTGGAACACATGACTTCAAATTGACCTTTTCTCCAACAAAAAAACCCTCAATTTAAGCCTGACCAGCACAAATCCACCCCATGCCTACTAGACTGTCCAGTCAGTCTAAGATCATTTGACAGCATCCTGAATCTGTCTTTTGGAAGAGATGAGAGGATTATAATTCTCTTTTTATGCCAATGTAAATCAGCATTTCAGTAGTACTAAAGCCACTATTTCACTCGATTTTAGCATGCAGCTTCTTTGGTCTCAGCTCTAAAAGATAACAGATTTCATGGGATTTCTTTAAGAGAACAATGTCACTGATTTGGTATCTTACACAATTCCCCTCTCAGTCACTCAACATCAGCTGCTTTTGGAGCCAACATTAATAAAATGCTCTGTACTTAACAAGTTACTAGTTCAAATATAACTGAAGTAGTGAGATATTGCAATAAAAATTAAGTTCTACACTCACCCTAAGTCTCAAGGTCTTCCTTTATTTTCCAACCATTTGTACAGACACCAACACCAATCAATACATTGTTTCCTTATGTCATTACCTCCTCTTTGTAGCTACTCCACACTTACAACTTCTTGGAGAATTTGTATTCTGTATTCCCATTCACACCTATGGGTTTTATACTGTTTGAATTAACATGCACTACCTGGTACTGCTATTAAGTAATGGTGCATTTTTTAAAAAATTCAACCACCTACCTCATAAGAGATTCAGAGAGTACTGTCTATAAAGTCAGCAAGAAGACAGTAGTATACTGAACCTGAAACTCCTACACAAAATAGAATGTGAAACCAGTTTACAAGCAAAGGAGGAACAAGTCAATGTCCAAGACTTCAAGCTTTCCCCTTCAACAACATGCATTAAGCCCAGCTTACCTGAGAATTTTGAGATTCACAATCATTTAGTATAAGATTCAGTAGCCTGGTGTGTGGTATACTCAGTGTAACTTTAAGAGAGTGAATCCCACTTTCTTATATGTACCAAAATTGGAAGTGTTTGTATTGGTTCCTAAAGTCAGGGTTGGTTTGTTACCAAAGAGCCCGCTGCCAGTGGTTGTACCAAACGAAGGAGCACTTGTCGTGGTGGTCCCAAATCCAGCAGGCTTACCAAACAGCGTCTGAAAGGAGAGCAACGTGCTTTTAAAACCCTGACAAAAATGTTACACCTACTATGAAATGCTGTTATAATGCACCTATGTACAATGTAGATTTAAGATTGCAAAAGGAACCTTAATCTCCTGATCCAGAATTAGCAGTGGTCCATTATCAGTTATATGTAAAACTTTGGGCATTGGTTTAGCTGGCTATCAGGAAAACATTGACAGCTACCATGAGGAGGAATTAAAGTCCTACTGCTGAACTAACTTAACAAGTCTATTACAAAAACGTCAGCATCAATATGTTTGCGATACAACCCACCAAGAGAATGCAAAGTTGAATTAGCTTTTATTTTAAATAACATGCCCAGAGTACTATAAGTACCACAAGTGCTCTGATGATGTGTAGAGCTAAGGCACTCAAGGTTCTGTATTACTCCTGTTATAGCTGTTTGGTTCATTTACCAACCCAAGGGGCTGAAGTCATGTCTTGGCATGTTAATACTAGAGCAAAGTTCATTACTAAAATATTAAAGTGTGTAAAATTAAATTCATGTGTGAACTAGTGATATTTGAAGTTATTTAGGATATTTTAAAAGTTAGTTCTTCCATTTTTATTCCTTGTGTCATATGTAGGACAAAGGTACTTAAACTTGGAGAAGTAGTTTGGCTCTGTTTACAGCTTTAGTCCTGTCTAAGCGTACACTCAATACCACTTACTCTATAGGTCAACTACTCAGGAACCTCTGTTATTTGTGCTTTTAACACTATACCCCAGCATCTTGAGCATGTCTAGACAGTACCTGCCATTTGCCTGTCAGTTCCCGTAACAGATGATCAGCACCTCCAGGAACACTAGTCCCATTCTATATATTTTATATTGTACCCTTAGTATAACAATGAAGGCTCTAGTTCCATGGGATTATAGTGAAATTACAAAAGCAATGTGGTTTTATAAAGTCACTAGAAGTACCCTGATGGTTCAAACTACACTACTTTGCAGGGGGACATTAATGCACAGAAACGTGTTACAGGCCTCTAGAAATAATTAAGTTTTTACATCTTTAGTCAAATTTCATTACTAAGGTACAGACATACCGAACCGCCAACACCAAATCCTGGGTTGGTTTGTCCAAAGAGACCAGTTCCCGTTCCCGTTCCAAATCCAGTGGCAGCATTTGTGTTGGCAGCTGTTCCAAAAAGGCTTCCAGGTTGCGAGGCTGGGGTTGCCCCAAATAAACCCTGCAAACAGTAACCTTGTTTGAAAAAAGGCCAGTCCCTGCTCTACCAAAAACAGTTCTAGAACTTTTGTTGGCCTATTGCAAAGATAAGTGGCTCTGCAGATCAGTCTCAATAATCAGAAGCCATGATAAACCCTTTCGATACTGTAGTGAAAACATATTCCATTCACTTATACCACAGAATAATGTATAGCTTTCAATAGAACGAGTTATCGTTCTCTTACCATTGTGTTCGTATTTGGTTGTCCAAGAGTGCTGGTGTTCCCAAAAGAAAAGCCAGTGTTTGGTGTTGTGGTGGCCTGGCCGAAAGGTTTGCTGAACAAACTGGTAGTCTGCTGAGACTGCTGACCAAAAAGGCTCCCTGCTGTTCCTGTTCCAAAGCCAGTTGTACCTATGATGGAAATGAGAGGTCAGATTACAGAATTAGAGCATGGAACCAAACTCATGCACAGTGTCGAGTAAGCTAAATGCACAAACCAGTAATTTAAATAAATGCTTGAACTCAAAATGGAGTAGCACAATATCATGTGTAAAGTTATTAATATTGTATCCAAAATTCAAACAGTTAGTGGTTCATGTACTCCGTTAGATGTGATTTTTATTTTTTTGCCTGCCTGTGATCATCAGGGCTGGTATTAAACAAATACTGGGATTTATTCTAGAGTAACAGCTTGCAAGTGTGATGATTATTCTCAAGTATATCTGACTGATCAATGATACGTTTCACATGGCTAGCTTGACCCTTATTGTTCCAACTGGACTGTAGTGTCAACATATGACTAGTCTGATTGTGTAGGGGGAGGGAAGACAACCAAGACAAGGTTAGAGAAGGAAACAATTCTTACAGAAGACACCAACATCAATGTCAAGTTCAAAGTCTATTATCTAGCAACCTCTACAGCTGCCAATATGTAAGACTGTCTGAACTCCTCCCAAATACTTTATTTTTTATTCTTTTCCAGCCTCTAAGAGAAAAAGCTTGACTAGTTCTGTTTGCATGTGACTGACACGAAGTGTTGAAAATACACACAAACAAAAACTTATCAGCCACTTCCAAGAAATGAGTTCTGCACTTAGTTTGGAAAGTGATAAAGTTCACTGTCATTGTTATCTCTTCATGAATTTCTATAGTCCAGCTCCAGCACCTATAAAAAGTTCTGTCTCTTGTGTTCACAATTCCAGATCCCTTGATTGGTTGGTCCAAAACTGTCATGGGAGATCATGGCCCCACAGAAAAGCAGGTATGGCCAATTTCATGAGAGACTTTGAATTGTGTATAAAAAACAGACCCTAGCATGGCTGGCTCAGTCCAAACCACAAGAACCAAAAGTGTGCCAAGGGGAGAGCTTCATCCCTGAGGCATTCACTGGTGTTTATTCAGCGTTTGTGCAGAGGTTTCCACCTTCAGTTTATGGGCATTGATTTTGTAGTAAGACAAGTCTGTTCTAATTCTGCACATCTCAAAGTAGGGAAATATTATGTTGGCAAAAGTTCTGTATTGCAACTTAGTTAGCAATCTAATCTGTTTCTGAGCTGTTCTTCCCAGAAACGCATTTCAGTTTTGGGCTAGCATTGTAATTTTTTAACAAAAATGCTTTGCTCCACTGGTCTGTAGTTAAAACATGGAATTTAGCATCCCAGAAGTGAATCACATTCACTTGGTTTTCAATTATTTTCATTTCAATTTTTTTCTTTGGTCCAGTGACCACTGCGATGAAGATAAGCACATGCTGCTTGTGCCAAGACAGCAGCAGGAGTCTTTCAGATATAGAAAAGTTGGAGTTATCCTGATTTTACTCTACTGAAGGAAGCAAGTTCCTGCAAGTGTTACGTACATTTTCCACTTCAGTTTTGTTGTGATTTAGTTGGCAGAACAGGGCTCCAGACTTCACTCCCATTTGTTTGAGCTGAATAACACTACCAGTATCAATATCAGTATTAGGTGGGTTGTATTCATCCATGATTTTTTCTTAATGGAACACAAGGACTTTATTGTATTGCCAGACCCCCTTCTGAGCATTTGTTGAAAGACAATACATTGGTGCAGGAATCTTAAAGAGGCATTCAATGGATGCAATGTTTCTATAACACAGAAGTGTTTAACAACCAAGCTTTGACAACAGTCATAATTTAGTTGTATAAAATGAGAATTTACTACCCAAATATATCTTCTCCCACCTTCCTCTTAGGACAATTTAAGTAGCCTAGAGGAAAATACTGAATTCTTAAATACCAGAGTTTATGGTGACAGTAAAGCCAGCAGGAATGTCAATACTTACTGGTTCCAAAAGCAGTTTTATTCGGTCCATATGAAAAACCCGCGTTAGTGGTGGAGGAGCCAAACAGCCCAGTAGCTGCACTGGATGTTGCTGTGGAGGATCCAAATAACCCTGCAGCTGCTCCCGCTGGGTTTGAAGGCCCTTTCCTGTTTGCCTGGTAATCTTCCAAACGGAGTTCCTAACAAAAAAGCCACTAGTTCTCTTTATGCAGTCATTTCATGTGGGACAAATCAAGTTTGAGCAATTGCATTAGCGCATCTCAGAGCTGCAAGCTCAGAAATTGGAGACCCTACCCCTCAAAACCAGCATCTACAGAGGATACATTCAAAGTTTATTGCAGCTTTAGAGATGTTACAGGTTTCAATGATATTCTATACTTAAAATGAAACACTGTCAGAACTGAAATAATTTAAAAAGGAAACTCACTGTAGTTCACGTTAAGCTTTAGAAAGTAAAAAAATGTTTTAAATAAAAAAAACCAACCTCGGAAAGTTAACAGGGCCTTTTGACTAGGAGAACTGTTTAAGTTTTACAAACAATTTGCCTTTCAAGTGAACAGCTTTCAGAGTTGAACCCTGAAGAGAAGAATTTACACTGGAGAGTTTAACAGTCCCTGACTGCTAATCATCCTCTCGTTCTCTCAACGATGAAGGATTGTTCTTTATAATAGGTTTCTCCATTCCTTCCTAAGATATTCTAAAAGTTAATTTCAGATCTGTAACATCTGTAAACGTTAAGCATTTTAAAGCACAGCTGATGCAAATGCATAGCGAATTGCTCCACCTGATGACAAGTCAGCCTGCCACAGGTACAGTAGAACCTCAGAGTTACAAACGCCTCAGGAATAGAGATTGTTCATAACTCTGAAATGTTCGTAACTCTGAACAAAACATTATGATTGTTCTTTCAAAAGTTTACAACTGAACATTGACTTAATACAACTTTGAAACACTCCTATGCAGAAGAAAAATGCTACTTTCCTTTTATTTTTTTTAGTAGTTTACTTTTAACACAGTACTGTACTGTTTTTGCTTCTCTTTTTGGGTCTCTGCTGCTGTCTGATTGCAAACTTCCTGTTCCATATGAGGTGTGTGGTTGACTGTTCAGATCGTAACACTGAGGTTTTACTGTATATCACTTTAGAAAGTTAGTCTTCAAAAATGACATCATTAAAATTATGCAGGTATTAATACAATACATTAATATTTGATATCAGGATGCTCATTTACTATAAGTCACAAGACTAAAGTAGCAAGTATGTTTAAACCTTTGATTTGACTGACCTCTAGGGATTTGCTTTCATACTCCTTCATAGCAGTAATACACTGGTGCTTAGTGCTGATGTTAGTACTAACTCCAGATTTTACCATAGTATCTGTGCCGGATGGTGGCTGCAAGAAAAGAGTTAAATACTCAATTTATTTCACATCTACCTATGTTTTATAAGTGTAAGTCTACTTTCCAGATACATACTGCTAAAGCCTAAATTTAGTACAGGAACTGAAATGGTGCAGCATAGAAGCATAGGGCTGGAAGGGCCCTCAAGAGGTCATCTAGTCCAGTCTCCTGCACTCTTGGCAGGACTAAGTAATACACAGACCATCCCTGACAGGTGTTTGTCTAACCTGCTCTTAAAAATCTCCAATGATGGAGATTCCACAACCTCCTTAGGCAATTTTTTCCACTGATTAATCACTCTGACAGTTAGGAAGTTTTACCTAATGTCCAACCTAAACCTCCCTTGCTGCAGTTTAAGCCCATTGCTTCTTGTCCTATCCTTAGAGGTTAAGAACAATTTTTCTCCCTCCTCCTTGTAATAACTTTTTATGTACTTGAAAGCTGTTATGTCCCCTCTGAGTCTTCTCTGCTCCAGGCTAAACCAACCCAGTTGTTTCAGGCTTGCCGCATAGGTCATGTTTTCTAGACCTTTAATCATTTTTGCTGCTCTTCTCTGGACTTTCTCCAGTTTGTCCACATCTTTCCTGAAATGTGGCACTCAGAACTGGACACAATACTCCGGCTGAGGCCTAATCAGCACCAACTACAGCGGAAGAATTACTATTCGTGTCTTACCTACAACACTCCTGCTAATACATCCCAGAATCATGTTCGCTTTTTTTGCGACAGCATTACACTGTTGATTCATATTTAGCTTGTGGTCCACTATGACCTCCAGATTCCTTTCCGCAGGACTCCTTCATAGGCAGTCATTTCCTATTTTGTATGTGTGCAACTGATTGTTCCTTCCTAAGTGGAGCACTTTGCATTTGTCCTTATTGAATTTCATCCCATTTACCTCAGACCAATTCTCCAGTTTGTCCAGATCATTCTGAATTATAATCCTATCCTCCAAAGCACTTGCAACCCTCCAATCTTGGTATCATCCGCAAACTTAATAAGTGTACTCTCTATGCCGTTATCTAAATCATTGATGGAAATATTGAACAGAACCGGACCCAGAACTGATCCCTGAGGAACCCCACTCATTATGTCCTTCCAGCATGACTGTGAACCATTGATAACTACACTCTGGGAACGGTTTTCTAACCAGTTTTGCACCCACCCTTATAGTAGCTCCACCAAGGTCGTATTTCCCTACTTTGCTTAAGAGAAGGTCATGCAGGACAGTATCAAAAGCCTTACTAAAGTCAAGATATATCACAGCACGTGTAGCTACAGCACGTGTAGCTATGGTCTTCAACAACAATCAGCAAATTCCCCACAGTAACACTCAGAACTCAGTGCAATTTGCCCTTTTAGTTTGTTTTAAAAGCAAAATGTCCCCAGACTTCAGATACTAATTCTCTAAATCCTTTCAGTTATCCCTTACCACCTTTCTTCCTACTCTAGGGAGAATTACATCAGTGTGCCACCACATCACATGTGCTCAAGTTTGTCTTCACTATTCTGTCCTTCCTGTGAAGTTCGTCATTTCCTGAAAGACAGTTTCAGTAAAAAGTCTCCATTTCTATTAGGACTGCGCACACAGCCTACTACAGTCTCAGCCTTCTTTATTTGTAAAGATCAGTCACAGGGGTGTTAGGCAGGATGCTCCCCCATCCTCAGAGCTTGAAACCTTTATTACCCCATTTTTGTAGTTTCTCCTCTTTCGGACCATCATTCTCTTCTCAACTGCCACAGAATCTTCAGCATCATTTATTCCAGACACCTCTTAAAGGGGCCTCATCCTAAAGAGTCACCTAAGAAAGGTTCTTCTTCATGTTTCAATTAATCTTTCTAGAGCTGCATTGACTCAAAAGGGGATGACATTTACTTTGGCCCACATACCAATAAACCTTAGTCTCCACTGCTATTAGTAAGAATTTAGTCTGGATTATGCAAGAGTTACAACAGAACTTTAACATTTGTCAGCCCTCCGAAAATTCTATTTTAAATGAAAGCTAGTAATAAAGTCTGTTTGGCAAGAATTCAGACATAAGCTCTAGGTATGTGCTTCTCTAACAAGTCAAGATGAGAAGTTAGTCTGTTTCCCATACAATTCAAGACTTTCCCATGCCAAAATAAATTGGTGAATTATTTCTGGACAACTGCTTCCACAGGCTACCTCCATTGCAATAGTTCTACTGCAGGGCACATGACAACACCAGTGTTGTGCCTTCTACAATTGCTTCTGAATCAATTATTTTATTCCACAGATCCTAGTAAGCCAACATTTTAAATAAAGAACATCAGCATATAGAGTTCCCTGCAGTAAGCAGAAGTTAGACCTTAAGAAAATAAACCAAACTTACATTAAACTTAATGGTAGTGCCAGTTGGAGCAGCAGTAAAGCTAGTTGGCCCAAAGAGAGAGCCAGATGTACCCCCAAAAGGGTTAGAGGTAGTGTTAGTGGTTCCAAAGAGACCTCCACTGCTAGTACTTGTTCCAAAGTCTGTAAATAAGAAAAAGAATCCATATTAAAATGAAAGTCATTTGAGATTTTCCAAGTGTATTTTTTAAGAACTACAACCCAATTATTTTATTCAAACCACACTAGAGTACTGAGATATTTGAGAGAGAGTTAAGTTTCAGAAGCAGACATTTAATCTTAAAGGCTTTTCTTCCAGCTCCTCCTTTCACATACCACCTAAATGTCTTTGAAATAGCTGACAACTTCATTGGTTGAGAGCAAACTTGGGATGGTTATATGAGACAATCATGTATAGAATCTATCAGGGGTTAAATATATAAAAACAAACCAAGACAACCACATGACCTTGTCTAGATATTTAGATCACCCCCTCCCTAACCATCATTGTACTACTATTTCTTCATGTTAGATCTAAATTTAAGTTAACTTGTTTGGAGAAGAGACTATATTGTCTGTCAAACAGAATTCATATTTGTGGGAGACCATAATAATTTAGGGAGAACACAAGGCAACCAAAACAGTTGATTTAAGCTATATGCAAACAATGCTCTCGCAGTGGCAAAGACCAGCCTGAATCAACAAACATAGGTGGGATCAGGTATCTGTCACTAACTAATCCATCTAGCACAGATATCTTGTTTCTCTGATGACCATCTCCTGTTTGGAATGCTCCCAAAGTTTCTGATTTAACACTATCCCTGTATCACCTGGTCTACACTTTGCCGCTGAATTTCGCGGTCGTCGATGGGAGATATGCAAACTACTCTACGTAGCTTGCGTATCTCCCATCAACTTCCTAAATTCTAAAGAAAATGGCGCCCCCACTATGCTGCGCCGACAGGAAATGCCCTCCTGTTGACACAGCGTTACTCTTTTTCTGGGGGTGGATTAAGTCGATTTTCAGATCTATTAAGCGAGTCTCCACTTCCGCTCAATTGATTCCAAAGAATCAATCTAATGGTGGTGAATTTGCTGCCATCAGTGAAGATATGCCCTAGGACTGCAGAATTCTCTTCAAAAATCATTTCACTCTGAATTAATAATGCATTTATTAATAATTTGCAAGAATACAGCTTTTTATATACATAGCTATGTTAGTGATACAATGTGTTTTAACACCACTTAGGTTTTAAGACGGTTTTCATAAACAGTCTGTTTATAAAAAATTGGTGGTGGTATTACAGGTGGTGGTGTTTTATGCTGGTGGTGCACAAGGTGATAGAGTTTGGGAACCACTGCTCTAGAACCTTTCAAGGGGCACCAAAGGAGCATCAATGGAATAAGCAAAAGCATTACTAATGGGGATTTACACCAATGCAGGAACCCTATATTTACATTCCCCTGAAGCAGTATTCTGTAGTAGAAAATCATGCATGCGCTCAGTACGTCACCTAGCCAGTATGAAGAACATAAAGTAACAATCCTAGCCAGTTTCACTCTGCTCCTCGCAACACCACTAGGGAGCTAGGTGCACATATCTTGTGCTAAAGATTAATTCAAGAGACAATGGAAGTGACTCTCATGCAGTTCAGGAATTATCTTGGTTCCTTGGGGAAGCAGGGGGCTAGAAGCAACTCCTCTTCTGAGCAGAATTTGTGGCAGCAACTGCAAGGGCTATGTTATGCTCTAAAGGGAGCCTTTTGCAATAACGTTTCCTTACAGGAGTTTCTAAGATGCTAGTGCCAGAGGACTGAATAGTGATCTTATTCCAGTACTAGAGAGAACACTCAGTGCAGGGATTAAAAGTTAAAATGAAACTGACCCAATAGGAAGATCAAGTCTTGCAAGTGGACAAACTGAAAACAATAATATCAGCCAGTGCATTTGAGATCCACATCCCAGTCCTAGCTATAGATTTTTATGGTACAAACAGCAGTGTACAATTCACCTACAAGTACTGTGGATCTCAGTAAATACTACAGTTGGCAAACCTTCAGAGAAAAGATAGTGAAAGCACGGTATTCTTAATGAATCTGTACCATTTGTTCAACCATATACATTTTATGCTAATTTAAGCATTGTCCTTTAATCTTTACTTAAAGCAAGTAACCAGAGCTGGAAAACATGCAGTAGTTTCTACTCACTTCCAAACCCAGCTGGTTTATTCTGTGCAAAGGCATTATTCTGGGATGAAAAGAGACCTCCACCAGTGCTGGCAGTCCCAAACAAGCTGTTGGAAGTTCCAGTTGATGTTCCAAACCCAAAGCCAGTGCTTGTGGAGGAGGTGGCTGGTTGGTTAAATGTACTTGAACCAAACAATCCTCCTGAAACCAGAATACGCAACAGGATTAAAGCTAAAACAGCTATTTCCAACAACACTATGTGAATAAGTTAAGAGTGATGAATTCTGGTTACTGAGGACTCAGTTATAAAGCAACTTCAGCCATACCTGGTTTAGTCTGTGTGTTCCCAAAGAGGCCTCCTGTGTTATTGTTTGACCCAAAGGCTGATGTTCCAAACGCTCCTCCACTGGTAGTACCAAAGCCTGCATCTACACAACAACAAAAGAACTTGGATAATGAGACGGGCCCACACACCTAAGAACAAAGTACTCATGCCATACTCCAAGCTTTCTCTAGTTACTTGCTCCATGACTACGAACAAAATCACAGCCTCAGTTTTCCACCTGAGCAATGCAATTTAATATTTTTTACAGAATTTTGCAGGGAAAATGAAGTACGATACGAGTGTTTGTATTCCAGCATAGATGGCTGACACTAAAGATTCCTGTTCCATACTGAAATTTAGAGATTTCCATTGTTCACTAACATTAGGCATTACTTTGGCTATGTCTACACTGACGGCAGCAAAGTCACCACCGTCAAATCGACTTATCTGGATTGACTGAGCAGTCAGTGAAGACCCGCTCAGTCAATCCAGAAGTCGATGCTGTTAATCCACCCCCACAAGTGGAAGTTACGCAAGTTTTCTGTGTAGTTTGCATAACTCCTGTCGACTGCCGCCAAATCGCCAAGGTAAGTGTAGACCAAGCCTTTCACTCCACAACTGACCAGCTAGATTTGACAGGCAGCAATGCATAAAGCCTATTAATGCACATTTAGAAATACCCCAATGAATTTTATCAGCTATTAAGCCAGCATAAGAGCATTAGAAATCCATAAGGGATAAGTGCACCCTGTTTATAGTAGCACTATTTTGCATCCTTGTTGATAGCCTCAGCAGACATTCTTAAGACTCCTCACTTTGGAGTGTGCCCTTTTCTTTCACTGTCTTTCTAACGTACCTCAACCCAACATGAAGGAACCACTTTTGAAGACTGCACTCATCCCACCATTAGAATCTCTACTGTAGCTACAGATGAGTGGAGATTATAGTTGGAAGTATATCTGCAAATTGGACCTGGAAACTACAGAGAAAGAAAAAGTTCTGTAATTTCTGAAATTCCATTGTAGTCAGCAAAGAGCTCTTTGCTGACTACAATGGAATTTCAGAAATTACAGAACTATCGTATCATCCACTTAATTTGTTTGCCAGTGCATGAAAACAGACTTGTGAATCCAGTCCAGTTTAATGGGATAGTTAAAGAGTACAAAATTCTATCATGCCCAAGTAATTCCCACCCTTATTCATTTTTCTTTCTCTGTAGTTTCCAGGTCCAATTTGCAGATATACTTCCAACTATAATCTCCACTACCAGTAGTAGTTCTTCATAAAAAACCCTACAACATTAGCAGCTCTATTACTTACTTTGTCCAAAGGTTGAAGTAGTACCAAAGCCACCAGCAGTGCCTCCAAACGGAGTTCCAAATGATTTGTTAAACATTTTCAAGGTGTATCAGGTTTTTATAAACCTGGAAAGAAATCAGATAATTCAGTGATTTGGTCAAACCCAATTTCAAGAAGTAACTTCTTGGCTTCTTTATATCCAAACTAGGTGCACTAAAGTTCAAAACTCTTGATTACTTAAGTCATAAAATACATCAACCCAAGATGAACTCCAGCATTACCCTTATGCAAGAAACATAACGGCCATACTGTGTCAGACCAATGGTCCATCTAGCCCAGAATCCTGTCTTCCACAGCAGCCAATGCCAGGGTCTTCTGAGAAAATGAATGGAATAGATAATCATGTGATCCATCCCATCAGCCATTTCCAGCCTCTGGCAAACAGCAATCACTGCCTATCCTGGCTAATAGCCATTGATTGACCTATCCGCCATGAACTTATCTAATTCTTTTTTGAACCCCATTACAATCTTGCCAGAGGAAGTTGCGAAGGCCAAGAAGTTCTGCAGGTTGACTAAGCATTTTTTGAAGAAATATTTCCTTTTGTGAGTTTTAAACTTGCTGCCTATTAATTTCATTTGGTGACTCCTACTTTGTGTGTTATGAGAAGGAAGTAAATAACACTTCCTTATTTACTTTCTCCACACTGGTCATAATTTTATAGATCTCTCTCATATTCAAGATGTGAGATCATTCTTCAGGACAGTCACAAATTCAATTAAGAATAATCAGGGAAAGGTGACAAAATCTGAGCAACATCATGGGAAGTTTCAGTCTTTGTAAAGTTGGTGAGGAAGCTAATTGGGTTAACATCTCCTGATTGCCATATAAGAGCATTGTAAAGTTCCACTTAAAACCTTTATAGACCTTGTCCATTCTACTTACAGCCTGCAACGAACCAAGCAGCTTCATCCATAAGTCTAAAACTATCAATTTCTGTAGAATTTAAGTTTTCATCAGAGTTCTAATCTTTACCGTTGCCAAGAGCTTTCTACGTGTGAAACAAATGTAGCCAATACAACATTTTCCTTGGTCAAAAGACAAAAATCTCTAATGCCTCAGCTGCTGTTTATAGCTTTACAAAACAGAGAATTAATGACACCCTGGTCAGTTTTACTGGTGCTATTTAGATCACTCTGGGTGACAGTAAAACTGGAAAAATCATATCAATTTCTTCCTATTTTTTGGGCAAATCATCAACAGAGGCAGGCACAGTAATTATTCATAAGATTGGAAGAAACTTCCCCCAAAAAAGAGGCTATGGAAAGAGAACAAAGATCATTCCCCTTAGAGCTGCCAGGAGGCTTTGGGGGTCAGGATGGACCTCATTCTCCTTTCAAGCAGTTAAGGGGGGGGAGGGGTTCAAATTTCAGACCCTAACTAGCTAGAAGCTGATCGATGCAGAGCAACCAAAGCCCTTCAAGCATTATGGCAGAAATTCCAGCAGCGCCTCCTCCCCACCTTCCTAGCACCTGAGGATAGCAGGGGGCAGAACTTTATCAGGACATTGCTGTTCTCTGAACATCACCTGTCCCACCCCCTTTCCCAGGTGTGAGGTCCAGAACTAGCAACATTCAAATACAAAAACATTAGTTTTGGTGATAACTTGAGTGAAGTTGGCATCTTAAACATGCCAATCAATATAAAACGTTATACTAACCACTGCAGCACTTTTCTTGGAGTGCTGCAGTGTTAGTATGACATTTTATACTGGTATGTTTAAGATGCCAACCCTCTCTCAAATCCTACTCCAACTATTCTATTTGTTGAATACCTCAAACAAGATACAGGAAATGGAAAGGCAGTGTACAGACATTACATTCCACTCATGACAGACCTCCTTATGTGATCTCTTTTTGAAATTACCACTCACCCCATTCTTACAGAATTTCCTTAACTACTTTTGAGGAACTATGAAAAAAGCCTTTGGAAAGCCTAACCAAAATGTAAGCATAATTGTGGTCTTTAAAGACTAACAGGTTCAGGCCTGATTTATTCTTGCCACCCTAGTCTTTTATTTACTGAGTAATGCTATTACAAACCCAACTGCACCCCAAGTACCAAGGTAACGTTTAGCAAGATTATTCTAAGCGTAACCCTGACCTTTTTAATTTAAAAAAAGACACGGCAGGTTCACCAGCCAAGGTCTTGTCCATAATAAGAAATTACATAATTTTTCTGTACCAGTGCTCCCAATTGGGGAGGATGCTGCAGTGCATAGACAAGGTGCAGATGTTTTTACCACTGTCATCAAAATGCCTGTAGATTGTCTATGCTAGGGATGTAAAAGGTTAACCATTTAAATGGTAATCAGCTGTTTAAACATTTTAAATGCTGCAGGGAGGCATGTGGAGGAGCAAGCCACAGCAGGGAGGTGCGGATGGGGGTGAGGGGAGGGGAGGAAGAACAATAGTTGGGCTCCCCGAGCAGATCCCAGCACCCGGGGGTCAGCTGTAGCTGGCCTCGGCTCAGGAGGGGGGAGGCGCAAAGGAGGTGGGGGGGGGGCCTGCAGCTGCTCTCGGCTCCCATGAGTGAGAGCTGCCCACCCACCTCGGCAGCTAGGCAGTTCTCACTTGGCAATGAGGAGCGAGCCCAGCACAGCTCCCCGCCCACCCAATGTTTAGCCGTTTAAATGCTCTATTTTTAGAACGTTTAAACAGATTTTTAGTTAAACTAATTTTTACATTCCTAGTCTATGCTACTGCTTCGAACGTTGGTAACACTAGCTAAGTAATGAAATGGTGCAGAAGACTGCTTATCTTTCCTAGTCTGTATGCAATGTTATTATAGCCATGCTGGACCCAGGATGTCAGGGAGAAAAGATGGGCTGAAGCGTTATCTTTTTTTTGGACCAACTTCTGTTAGTGAGAGAGACAAGCTTTTGAGCTTACACAGAGCTTGACCTGAAGAAAAGTTCTGTGTAAGATTGAAAGTTTGTCTCTTCCAGAAGTTGGTCCAATAAAAAATATTACCTCACTTACCTTAACTCTTATCTTTCCTAGGGCAGACACTCTTCAGAGATGCCTATTATCTCAGGTGTCTTCTAAAGAACAATTCAGCACTGTATCAACATACTGACTAAGTGGTACAGTATAATTTAATGATAAACTGTTAGCAGCTCAAGCATTTTTCCTTCTTTACTTTCTTCAATGTTCTCTCATGAGAAACATTCAGTCACAGCCATTTATTGCCAACCAAGTTCTCAAGCTGTTCCACAACATTTTAAATAAACTCTGGAAGTCTCACCTTTGCCTATCCCCTGGTTATTCCTTGCAGATGACATTCTTTCCCTCAATCCTCCTATTATCCTGCATGATGAAGACATACAAAGCAATATTAGCTTCTCTGTAGTCTCCTTATCCTCTGGTTGTCTCCCTTACACCTTCCTGATAAAAGGCCATATCTACACTAAAGAACTGAACTATTCTGGCATAGCTATGATGCAGTTACAAAAAAGACTAATATTCTGGAGTGTATTAACAGAAGTGTTGTATGTATGACATGGGAGGTAACTGTTCCACTCTACTGAACAAGGGTGAGGCCTCAGCTGGAGTATCAGTTCCAGTTCTGGGCACCACACTTTAAGAAAGGCGTGGATAAACTGGAAAGAACCTAGAAGAGAGCAACAAAAATTATAAAAGGTTAAGATAAATCTGACCAATGAGGAAAGGCTTAGAAACTGGGAATGTTTGATTTTGAGAAAAGATGACTGAGGGGGACCTGATAAATCTTCAGATATGTTAAGGATCAATTATTCTCCATGTTCACTGGAGGTAGGGTAAGTAGGTAAGGGCTTAATGTGCATCAAAGGAGATTAAGGTAAAATAGCAGAAAAAGCTAACTATAAGAATAATTAAGTTGCTGAATACGCTTCTAAGGAAGTTTGTGGAATCCCTGTCATTGGAGGTTTTTAAGAAACAGATTCAAAACAGGGTTGATCTAAGTTATACTTGGTCCTGCCCCAGAGTGGGAGGATGGACTAGATGACCTTTCGAGGTCCCTTCCAATCCTACATTTTTATGACTCTGATTTTATAACTGCATCAGTTTAAACACAAATAGTTCAGTGTGTCCACTCTAGTCATGTTAACTTCATATTTTGAAGCATTGCAGTTTTGCTACATACTCCTTCCTACTACTGACATTTTAAACTGACTCAACTGCAATGCTTTCTGGATACTTGAACCAGAATTCCCAGAAGCAATGCAGTCTAGATTTCAAAAAGCCACCAGCACACTTTAGGAAAGTAGTGGGAAATTTACCCAAAACTGATGCAGGCTGAAAGTTCAAACTAAACTGATGTTTAGCTCTGCTGGAAGCAAGTGTAATCCAAAAGGTGTCTGGCATGCCAGTAAGCTGTGTGGAACACATGTAAAACAAATCACATCCATACAAGCGCAGGAAACAAGTTCTTAGCACGGTAGACTTCTCTAGTGTAGACAAGGACTTAATGATTCACTGACTTCTGCAGGCTTTTTAGGGTTTGTCTACTAATGAAAGTTACTCCCGAATAAGGCAGGGTATGAATTTAAACCAGAACAGCTATTACAGAGTAACTCCATGGGTGGATTCTCTGATTCCAGAACAAAGGTGTCTTATTCTGGTTTAGCTTAATTTACTTCCAAAGTGGATTTTCCTTGGTTTCCAAGAACCTTTATTTATTTAGGCCAAATTTGTATACCTTCCTGTATATACTAATTTCTATGTAGCCTTTACTTCCTAGTTCCTGGGATTCCTTCTTGAATTAAATGGATCCTAAGCAGCCTACATGACAATTCAGTTTTAACCTCTTAACTTTTCCCTTTAGGCTTGTAACTTCCTCTTTCTTTGTATAGCCCTTCCTGAAGCTCAGTGCCAGTAATATTGGTTGGTATGATCCCACAAGAAGGAGAATTAGGGTTACTAAGGCCATGTCTGCACTAGGAAAATTTTGCTTAATATGGCTAACTCCTACATCAAAAACTTTGGGAGCCTCAGTATAGATAGCTCACTGGTTCCTGACACTGTTTCAAGCACCATCCCAAACTGACCTGCTCTGAACAGTTCAGAGCCAAAGTACTTGCGTGTGGCAGCAGCCTGTGGCATATCTACAGTAGGGTGCTATCAATAACAATACTGATGTTAACGGGGGAGTATATTCAAAAAAATTCTCCTTACATACACAGGGCACTCAAACCAAATCATACTTCAGATTTAAATGAGTAACAATCATTCCTTTGCTCCAGAACAATCTGTTCCAATAACCTTTTATAGCTTTAAAAAAAATAATAATAATAATCACCTGCGGCTACCAACCATATTCCTAGTGAGTCAACCAATTTATCTGAACTTAGTTGAAGTCAATTACTGTTAGCAGATTTTTGCCCATGTTCCAACCTACCCATCATGGTCTAGAACTGGAGGCTAGTAGCACACCTACACTACATTATTTTCTATGTATAGTGAGAAAAATATGTTTATGTTCTATTGACATGAGGTTTACCATTCCTGCCACCTTGACGTTGTCACAATCAATAGTGCTATAGCCACTTCTATAACCCAACTCCTATTTCCTGTACAGTTTATAGCTAACTGCTACAGTAATCCACTGACATTTGATGTCTCTTAACACTTGCCTTTCCAATTCTCCCTTGCCCCTTACTCACACAGTTACAACAGCTTCCTCTGCTACAGATATCCCTAAAGTTTATCTAACCCAAGGACTTCTCAACTCCTGCTAGTTCCCCCTCAACTGGTTTAACATACAACCAACCTAAATTTTCATTCTCAAACTAGGCTTCCTTCTGGATGAGTTGGAGACCACAGACTTTCTTTCCCATCTTACTCTAAACATATTCTTGCGCCTAAACTTAACCAGGTCTTCTCTTATACATGCACAAAATTAACCCACCTCATCTAGATAATCCTTCTTTCTAATTTAAAAACCAGTGCTATTCATAAGTAGTGAATAGGTAAAGGGAAAAAGAGTTATATCTATATCCCTTCTCTGTCTCCCACTGACCTCTGTAGCTTTACCTTGCAAGTTGTTATGAGCTAGAACTATTTATGTGTGTATCTTGTACAGCACCAAGCACATCAAGGCTTAAGTGACTGCCAGGACCCTCCCCAACGTTCCCCACATTAGTTGTGCTACACGCAATTAAAGTTACTGGTGTCTAGAGTATCCGTAATCACTGTAGCATCTGAAACATGAGACCTGGGCCCTCACTAGCGCCAAACGCCCCCACACAGCAACCGTCACGTCCTCTCGCCCACCCCTCACGGAGCTGAAGCAGCAGCAGCCCGTTCAGAGGTGAGCCTATGGCTACCATCCCACCACCAGTGCAGCAGGCGGATCGGCGGCCTTCCCCGGACACAAGACGAGCGGTAACCCCATCACAACACACAGCTCCCTCCTGAGGACACAGCCCCGCCGTCCCCCCAAGAGATACACCCCCTCCCCCACTCTGGGGAAATACCCTCCCCCCACCACCCCCTTTGAGGGACACCCCCCACTGCCCGTCTGAGGAGCACCCCGCCAACCCCTCCCCCCCGATGTGCACCCCCCTTCTTGTGGGGGGAGGGGAGACACACAGCCACCGCCCCGCACACGTCTCCCCCCCCGGCCGCGGCTCTACCGGCTCCCCTCGGGGCGGACGCGGACGGAGCAGCCCCTCTGGGGAGAAGCGCCCCCAGGCGCCAGAGGCACGGGGCCTTCGGGAGCCGGCGTCGCCTAGGGAGAAGAGCCGAGAGGCCCGAGGCTGGCCGGCCAGTCCGGGCCGCGGCGGCCTGGAGAACAGCGCCGGGCCCGGCTCGAATCCCCGCGGGCCCGGGGCGCCGCCCGCTCCTTACCGAGGACCCGGGCTCCGTTGAGGGAACGAATCAGCGACTCGGTCGCGCCGAGAGCCAGCGGCACCGCCACGACGCCCGCCGCCGCCTCACAGGGGGAAACCTGCGTCACACACTCCGCTCGCGCTCTCACCTCCCGGCCGCGCGCGCACCGCCCCCCTCGCGCGCCCCCATTGGCCCGCCTCGCTGTCGCTCCGCCAGCCTATTGGCCGTCCCGGTTTGAAACCGAGGCAGGTCCCGCCCCGGCCGGGCTCTTGCTCCTGATTGGCGGCGTCGTTTCTAACGTCGCGAGCGACCCGCGTCCTGATTGGTTAATACTAGAGCGGTTGCCGTAGCGTGAAGGGCCGGAATCCGTCCTCTTCCAGCGACGGCTGGGGTGGGGAGGGGCGAGGCGCGCGCGCGCTTTCCCCACATATCCGGGTCATTTAGTCACCTCTCTGGAGGGCGGGGCTTAAACCCCGTTGCCGCCAATCGGAAGGCAGCTCGGCGTTCCTATGGCAACAGCAGGGGAGGGCCTCGGGGCGGAGGCTGTCACTCTCAGTGGGGGAAGAGGAGTCCAGGTGCCCAGAGTCACCCAGGCCCTGGTCCCCCACGCTGAGCATCCCCTGTGCCAGCCAGCCCCACAGCAGCAGGAGCCTGACCCCCAGCCACT
Source organism: Emydura macquarii macquarii (assembly GCF_026122565.2). Classification (NCBI taxonomy): domain Eukaryota; kingdom Metazoa; phylum Chordata; order Testudines; family Chelidae; genus Emydura; species Emydura macquarii. Next base: position 341,235 of record NW_027133002.1, on the reverse strand, counting down.
GCCAAAGCCCAGCCACCCGGTGCATTAGTGGGTCATCAGAGAGCAGAACGGTGTCACCCGCCTGGGCTCTCTCAGACCATCTCTTTTCCCGCTCTCATATCCCAGGACTGCCGTGGCTACACCCCTCAGGCTTGTATTACTTCGCAGGCCCCGTCAGCGTGCTCAGCGCACTGCGGAAAGTGGAGGGGGCCAGCGCGCCAAGGAACCGAGCCTCGAAGAAGCCCCTCCTGCCAGCTTTTATGCACGTTCAGCTTTGACTAGGGGGAGCCCCACTGAAATCAAAGCAGACGGGCAACACAGTGTGACCTTCCTAGATTAGAAAATGTGCTAGGTGGTGTCATGAAATATAACACGCCAGGTGATGATCGGATAAAGCAGTACAGCGCTGTCTGTCTCGCTTGTATTTCACACTGCTTTCTGTGAGGTTACTAACCTTCTTTCGCCGATGGGGAAATGGAGGCAGGGAGACATGAAGTTGCCCGCTCAAGCTCTCGCATAAGTAATCCGAGGCAGAGCCTGGCAACAGACTCCAAACACAACACCCAGTCTGCTGCTTGGACGACGGAACAACCTACATGGAACTTGGAGGGAGGATCACAGGTTGCACAAGAGGGAAGAGTTTGGAGAGGACACCAAGAATTCAGCCTGTGTAAACATGGCTGGAAATGAAACAGAAGTCAGGGCATCTGTAAGCAGTTCTCTTAATCAAGAACTGGTTTTGTTTTAAAAATACAAACTCATTCCGTGTCATTACCCAGCATGAAACAAATCACTAGATGACAATCCCTCCCCCATTGCACTCATGGGCGTCGGCACTAAAGCATAGAGTTTATATTCTCTGGGACAACATTTTTAATAGTATAAAAACGGATGCTTTTTATTCTTCATCAGCCCTATTATTCTGTTGGGTACCTATGTACGGTAGATCTGCCTGAGGCAGTTTGGCCTAATGGACACACCACAGGATTCAGCAGACCGGGGTTCAATTCCTGGCTCTTCCCCTGGCCTGTTGAGTGACCTTGTACAAATCACTTCCCTCTCTATGCCTCAGTTTGCCCACCTGTAAAATAGGGATAATGATACCGACCTCCTTCGTACAGTGCTTTGCCTGAAAAGCACTCTATAAGAGTTCGGTGTTATCACCATGTGGTCGGTTGCAGGGTGGAAGGGGTCACCCTGCTTGATGTCCCAGCTACTTGGAATAATGATGAGCAAGTAGATCTGCAAGAATGATGAGCAAGTAGACAAGAGATCTGCTTGTGGATTTCCATCTGGAAAGAAAAGCTATACTGGTACAAGGCGCCCTCACCTCAGTGTAACTCTTCCGCTAGACAATGACCCCCACCCCCTGGCATCAGTAAATCCGTCTGTGGAGCAGGCCTTAAACCAGACTCAGCCTTTCCCTGCTGCCATGTGCAGCCGCCTAAAGGAATCCCTTTAAACACCAGCTCAAGGCCGATGAACAGAGCCAGGTGGGTGGGGGGAAGAGGCAGAACAAGGGCAAACTCTTGGCTGGCGGACAGAAGCCAGGAGGGCTCCGGGCCCAGGCACACCCAGCCCCAGGCAGGAGGGGGCACGGGCCGGGCAGGGACGCGCCTGCGAACCGGTTTAACTCTGTGCCCAGGCCCGGGCGGGGCGGCCTGCAGCGGCAGCAGCGGGGAGCAGGCCCGGGGCGGGGCGGGGCTGGAGGCGGAGCGCGGCGGGCAGGCGGCGCTGTCGGGCCGGGCGGAGGCGCGGAAGGGGGAACAGGTGAGCGGGGGGTCGCTGGGCTCCGCCCCGGGGGGGTGACGGAGGCCGTGCCGCCTCGGGCCGGCGGTGGGACGGGAGCCGGGGACGGGCCCGGCCTGGGGAGCCGAGCCGGCCGGGTCTCCGCCCGTGGGAGGCGGCTGCTCGCTTCCACAGGGCCCGGCCGGGGCGCGGGGAGAAGCAGGGGAGATCCCTGGGGCTGGGGCAGGGCAGGCAGTGGGGAGGTGTGGGGAGAAGGAGGGGCGCTCCCTGGGGGTGCAGGGGGCAGATCCGGGGGCAGGGGGTCTGGGGGGAGAGGGGCAGGGCAGGCAGTGGGGAGGTGTGGGCAGTGGGGCTGGAGGAGGAGCTGGTGTCTGGGAAGCAGGGTCACCACCCCCCAGGCTCGCTGAGGCGGGAGAACTTGGGTAGCCGCAGCGGCTTTGGGGGACGCCTTTCAGGGGAGCCTAGGCCGGGGGTCCCCCCTTCCTCCCCAGAGCTGCTTGCGGGGGTGCTGGTGGTTTGATCAGACTTCTTGCCCAGCTCGGTGGCTGTGGCCGGCCCTTCGAAACCCGAGGGAATAGTTGCCCGAGCAAAGACTGACTCTCCCAGCTCCGCCCCATTTCCACAGGCGAGGAGCACGGAGGTGGAGAGGTACAGGTGTATCCTTCCTTCCTTCCCTCCCTCCCAGTAACTGGGGATGTTTGCTTAAAACGCAGACTGGCCTACCCTGGTCTTTAACATGAAGGGGCTGGCAGTGGAGGCGTGTGTGTGTGTCTGTGTCTTGGGGTCTGCGTGTGCAGGGATCAGTTGTCTGTCTCCTCTGGCTACAGGCCAGGATGTGTCACCTTTGGCCTCCCTGCCTGAGTAGGAAAGGGCTGCTCTTGTGTTTAAAGGCGCTTTTCCTCACCTGCGGGTCTAGTGACTTTGCTCAGGATTGAGATTTCCAGACTGGACAAAGCCATGGATAGAACAGATCAGGGAGAACAATCCTGCATTGACCGGGGTGATTAGGATAGACTAGATTAGTGGCTCTCAACTTTTCCAGGCTACTGTACCCCTTTCTGGAGTGTGATTTGTCTTGAGGACCCCAAGTTTCACCTCACTTCAAAACTACTTGCTTACAAAATCAGACATCATAATATAAAAGTATCACAGCACACTGTTACTGAAAAATTGCTTATTGTCTCATTTTTCCCATATAATTATAAAATAAATCAATTGGAATGATAAATAGTGTCCTTACATTTCAGGGTATAGTATATAGAGCAGTATAAACAAGTCACTGCATGAAATTGTATTGTGTACTGACTTTGCTAGTGCTTTTTATGTAGCCTGTTGTAAAACTAGGCAAATATCTAGATGACTTGACATCACCCCTGGAAGATTCCTGCATATCCCCAAGGATACACCTACCACTGGCAGAGAACCACTGGACTAGATTCATCTCGCTCTCTTCTGTGGCTGTATTGTTATGTTCAAGTTGCGTCCCTCTAAGGGTTGGTCTACACTTGCGGTGTCGCGTAGAATACGGACGCTGCATGCCCTGCTAGCCCACTGATGAACAGCAGTTTAGCCAGTGAGGCATGGCTTAGGCGAGTAGAGAAACTCCAGAACCTTAGGGTGTATACTCTACCCATCCAAGAAGTGCTTCCCATGTCTACACTGCTATTTGTAACAGTGTGGTGTCCCTGCTGCCTCCCTCCGCAAGAACCTTTCACTGCTGCATGTAGTGACACACAGCCACAGTATGGCCACAGCCTGCCTTTCACCGGGGCGTGTGGCTACCCATATCTTACGTGCCCCCACAGGTGTAGACAAGGCCTCAGTGTACCAAACTGACCATTGCCCCATCGGTTTTGATACTATAACCCTATTGCCTCTGACACCATGAAGGTCGAGCTGGAGAAGTATAATCTTAGAATACATGCGACTCCCCTAAGATTACTGTACTCATAAATGACAATGATATTTCATTAGTAGAGCCGTAGCCGTGTGCTTAGTGCAGAGAAAGAAGGAGACACTGTCCCCCAGGAGTTTATGGCCTAAAGCAGACACGTGGGGGGGGGGGAATTGCAGGTCAGATGTCAACAGCTAAATGCTGCCCTGACTTACACCCTGTGTGATACTGGACTTCGTTGCAGACTTGGCCCGGTTGTACAAGGTGTGAGGTAGGGACAGCCTTACTATTTTTTAGGGCCCCAACTCTGCAGTCTCAGGACCTGGTCCAGGGAGTAGCTGAGCACTTGTAACTCCCATTGTCTTCAGAGAGAATGATGGGTGCTCTGCACCTGGGTTTAGGCCATAGGCTTGCGTGACCCAGTTGCGATCCCTTCCTGGCCCTGTTCCTAGAAGAGAGAACTTGTCCTGAATCAGTCTCGATGTAGCTTTCTCACCCCAGCTGCCATAGGGGAGCCTTAAACTATGTGTGGTTAAGACTGACTATGGTGATCCACGCAGTTGTTTATACTGTTTCTATTTAAGGACCAGCCCTGCATCTGTGTAGGATTCAAATGCACGATTCCAGGGGTGCAAGGCTCCTGCGCTGACTCTTGTGCGACCTTGCCCACCTGCCCAGTCTGCGCTGATTTGAGCTGTCAGAATCCGTCAATTGTAGCCATCACTTATACCTTATTGACTTAAGCTGTAGCCAGCTAATTGACTACACTTGCGGTTCAACGTTCAGAATGTTTGAGAGACCAGTTAACCAAGCTCAGCCAGATTTATCGTCTAAAGACAAAGCAGTGCAGTATAGGAAAGGAAGTGTTAATACCGCACCAATCCTTCCCAGGAAGCAATTTCTCACTGTGCATTTAGTTCACCTTATACGGACGGTGTGCTTCCCACATGCCCCCTTAAACTAGCCATCTTTGACAGCATGGCTGTTTACAAGCTACAGCGCTGTTCACGTCATTTAAAGCTTCATTAGCCAGCTTGAGCCTTTGTCTTGGGTGCCTCCCTGTGCTTTCCAATGCAAAGCATTCATACTTCTTACATTACTTCCTTGTAGCGCGTTGTCCCTTTGCTTCACAATACTCGTACATCTAGCTTTGGGCAGTTTTGATATTTGTCGAAGCCCAGTGCCGAGCTGTATTTGTCCGGAGGTATTGTGAGATATATAGAATCATAGAATATTAGGGTTGGAAGGGACCTCAGGAGGTCATCTAGTCCAACCCTCTGCTCAAAGGAGGGCGAATCCCAACTAAATCATCCCAGCCAGGGCTTTGTCAAGCTGGGCCTTAAAAACCTCTAAGGATGGAGATTCCACCACCTCCCTAGGTAACCCATTCCAGTGCTTCACCGCCCTCCTAGTGAAAAAGTTTTTCCTAATATCCAACCTAGGCCTCCGCCCCTGCAACTTTAGACCATTGCTCCTTGTTCTGTCACCTGCCACCACTGAGACCAACCTAGCTGCATTCTCCCTAAAACCCCCTTTCAGATAGTTGAAGGCCACTATCAAATTCCCCCTCACTCTTTTAAGTAAGCCTGATTCCCTCAGCCTCTCCTCATAAGTCGTGTGCTCCAGCCCCCTAATCATTTTCTTTGCCCTCCGCTGGACTCTCTTCATTTTGTCCACATCCTTCCTGTAGTGGGGGGCTCAAAACTGTACACAATACTCCAAATGCGGCCTCACCAGTGCTGAATAGAGGGGAATAATCACTTCCCTCGATCTGCTAGCAATGCTCCTCCTAATGCAGCCCAATATGCCGTTAGCCTTCTTGGCAACCAGGGCACACTTCTGACTCATATCCAGCTTCTTGTCCACTGTAACCCCCAGGTCCTTTTCTGCAGAACTGCTGCCTTGCCAGTCAGTCCCCAGTCTGTAGCTATGCATGGGATTCTTCCGTCCTAAGTGCAGGACTCTGCCCTTGTCCTTGTTGAACCTCATAGCATAAGTGAGCAAGAATAAGCATAGTACAATTTAGCATGTTTACCCAACACATACATATTAGATTAATACCACGCATGTAATACTTATTAATATTGGGGGGGAGGTGGGGAGAAGTATGTGTGTGTATGTGTATGTGTATATGTGACCGTGGTACCTGGAGAGGCCTTGCTGAGAATGCTCAATGGCAAACTGCAAAGAATGGGGCAGACGTTCCCCAAAACTGGTGATCCTTTCTATAATTAGATTTACCCAGCCAGTAACAAAACAGCTTCTGTAATATCTTACTGGTTATCTAGAAGCCCCAAAATACATTTTCCCATAAGCAATCCAGCCCTGGGCTCTCACCCAGACAGCCAAGTCAAATATCGTGAGGATTACTTCAAATTTTTTTCACCATATATAAAGTTCCGCCAATCCCAAGAGATTGGACACATTACCCACCAGGTCAATGAATATTTCAGATCTTACCCAAATACATGCTTACAGCCAATTTTTATTAACTAAACTAAGATTTATTAAAAAAGAAAAGAAAGAGTTATCGTGGTTAAAGATCATTATACATACAGATCTGAGTAAAGTTCTTAAGTCATTTCATAGTAGAGATGGTGAGCTGCTGATTTGTAGAAAGTTCTTCCGGAATCAGTTCCATAGGTTCTAGTCCAATAGGCAGTCCACGTATAGAGTTTGTTCAGATTCTTCCATAAGAATTTTTAGGGACAGTCCAGGGTATCTGGAGGCCTCAGTCTTGTGGCTTGAACTTTTCCTGACAAAGTTTAAGCAGATCTGAGATGGCAGGAAAGAGAAATAAAAACGATGATATTATTACACCGCACATTTCATCTAATTGCTACTATTCCCTTTTGATCTCTGAATCAATAGAATATAGTAATGAAATATTGTAGACCAGAACCTGCGTGTAACATCTCCATGCTAATTAGATCACGTTGTTAAACCCCCAGCAGATATAGGTAAGCACAGTCAAATACAATTAGTATTTACTTTTGATTCTCTGACCTTACAGGTTTGCATTTCAGAGGATTTAGTTCACTTCCATGGTTTTGATAATTGTCTACAAGGAATGGCCCTGTTTACCCTTTCAATACTTTTCTAATATGTTCTTAAGATTGAACTAGGTCACTTTAGCCTGCTGGTCGCTTAACCCTTTCTGGCCCAGTGTCACAGTATATAACCTGTATATATTGGCTAACAACCTATTACAGTTGTATGCATTTTACCCATGGACGTGCTCTTGGAAATGAATGTTGCAGAAAGAGCCTATGTCTAAACTTGCCACCAAATTCGGCGGCAGTCAATGGGAGATACGCAAGCTATGTAGAGTAGCTTGCATATCTCTCGTCGACTTCCTAACTCCTACTTACCGCGGTGTCTTCAATTCGCTCCCGTCAACGCAGCGTTACTCCACCTGGCGGAGGTGGATTAATAGCGGTGATTTCCGGGTCGATTGAGCGGGTCTCCACTTCCGCTCAATCGATCCGGATAAATCGATCTGACGGCAGGGAATTTGCTGCCGTCAGTCTAGACGTAGCTGGAGAGGGGACATTCTTCAAATAGTTGCTTCTTGCTTTCAGGTCCAGCAACATGTTTCAGGTGCCATTGCCTCTGGATCGAGATGGGATCCTCTTTCGGCTCCGCTTTACCACCCTGGCTGTCGGGACCGTGTGTTGCCCGCTGTTTGGATTCCTTTTCTGCGTGATCTGGTCTCTGCTGTTCCACTTCCAGGAAACAACAGCTACTCACTGTGGTGTACGTGCCTGCAGCTTGGTAGAGAACTTAAAGGGATCCACTAAACCCTGAGAGCAAAATCTGTTAGAGATGTGATTTCTCAAGGAAGTGGTGGCTAGTGAGTAGAGTAGGAGACCCGGGCATCAGGAGTCTTGAGGTTTATTTCTGGCTTCCCTACTCACTTGCTGGGTGAGCTTGAGCAAGTTGCTCCCTTTCTCTTTGACTCAGTTTCCTGGTCTGTGAGTTAGGGCTAGAACTTGGCCTTGTCAAGCACTCCAGCTTCTTAAAGAGCTGTGAATGTAACACAAAATCCCCGTGCCTCTTCAACGCGCTGTCATTTGTCTCCCAGGTCCCCAATTACCTCCCCTCCATCAGCGCCGCTATCGGTGGCGAGACCCCTCAGCGCTACGTGTGGCGTTTCTGCATTGGCCTCCACTCGGCCCCACGCTTCCTGGTGGCCGTAGCCTACTGGAACCACTACCACAGCTGTCACTCTGCGCATCCACGCTACCCGCAGCTCTGCCGTGTCAACTTCATCCTCAGCCTGCTCGAAAACCTGGCTCTCCTTCTGCTGACCTACGTGTCTTCCTCAGAAAACTATGGTAGGTTTCACCAGTGTGCTGTGCTGATTCTCTTGGTCGTAACAATTGGGGTTCTGTGTAGTCGTGGGTCACTTAATTACATTTTTTTTATTAGTGCTTATTTTTGGGATCCTCCAGGAGAAAATCAGTAAAAATGCCCACATTCCATTAAAATCAGTGGTCCCTGTGTTGTTAAAAAATACCCGAGACTTGTATGTAACAAGCTTTAACTAATCGATCCTAACAGTAGGGATGTGACATGGCCAAGATCACAGAGGAAGTCAGCATTAGAGCTGGGGTTAGAATTTAGGACTTCTTCGTTCGCGGTCGTGCACTCAGACCGCGTTTCCCGTTTCTGCCACTTTGTCCCATTGCAATAAGAAACGCTTGTGAAGCATAACCCGGTCCCACTACAGCTCAGGTGGAGTCTGGTTTCCATTCTAACCCCTTCTCTAGTTGCTTATAACTTTATCTCGGATAATTTCCTGTGTTTGGCCTCCAGGTGTGTGCGTGCACATGGTGGGCTAGGAGACGCGCGTCTCCCATCTGTTTGCAACTGGGCAAAGCTGTTTGTAGTTGGATAACTCAGTTTGGTTAGCCGGGGTTTAATTTTCAGCTGCAGAGACAGATTAGGGCAGTTCTAGTCTGAATAGCAAACCTGGAAGAATGGCATGATGGGGCTTTGTGCGTAACAGGCACTTTTCGGAGTGGACGCCCACTTCAGGTGGCTCCCTTCTTATGATGCAGCGATGCTCAGCAAGATGGGTTTTAAGGCACAACAGCACGTCAGGGAGGCACAGAGAGCTGCTGGAAGTCAGATCGGGATGCAGCTGTCTCTCGTGCCTTTACTTAATGATTGCGATGAGGTCCCAGCCTCAGTTTGCTGGGGACTGGTGATGTTGCCAGAAAGGCTCAGTGGCCAGTTGGAATTTGGCTGTGGACATCCAGTGTAGGGGGAGGAATACAGTGATGATGTAAAGGGTGAGGTGGCTAACACGTTAGGGAGGCACTATTTGCCCCATTGAACTCAATGGGCTGTTTCATATTGATTAAAGCGGGGCCAGGATTTCACAGCAGGTACAGGTGGTAGAACAGGACAACCTATGTCCTGGCTTGGTGTGGAGTGGGAATGCCAAAACAGAGCATCTTGCTACACCACCCCCATTGGTATGCAGGAAACACAGCTAAGGAAGGGGTGAGATGCAGCACCCTTTAAGTTCTTAATGTCTCTCAACCTCCTGCTAATCACTTATCCTCCTGCACCTGCCCTCTTCCAGCCACCACCCGCTGTGTCAGGTACTCTGGTTCTGCTCACCCACTCGGCAGTGGGTTGGTTCTAGTTACAGGACCTTGCCCCTCACTGCCCTAGCCTGGCGCTGCTGTTCACCTCCTCACTGAATCAGGCCCAGCCATGTCCATTCCAGGCACTTGGCATTTTTAATGCCAGCGGTCACGGTTCACCTGTATTTCCCCTCCATGGTCCAGCACGGGCATCCACTCTCAGGCCTCCAGCTCCCAGCCATCGCCTCTCTTGGGTGGAGACACGTGTCTCTCTCCCTCCTGGCCGGGGTATCTCCAGGCTACACAGCTCTCTACCTACACTGTGAATTTCCCAGCAAGGCAGACTGGCTCAGCAGGCCTGCTTTGCTTTCTCCCCAGAGGCTGTGAACAGTGTAAATGCCACAGTGAACGTTCCCCCATAGCTCTTTGGAAGGAAGCGCATTTATTCCAAAGGTGGAAGCATTACAGAGAAAACATTAAACACGCGAGAAGAACCTACAGGCAGGCTAATAAGCTCTCCAGAGGTCACCTCAGCTCCAGCAAAGGCTGTGGCAGGTGATCAGTCCTTCAAATCACCAGGAGGGTTTTCTGTGGTCACAAATTCCTACCAGCTGTTAGCTCAGAACAAGCACCCCCAGGTATTTGAGTCACTTCTTCATGCACTTTGGGTCTTTGATGTGTCCTGACGTAACAGGAGAAGGTTCAGAAGGCTGTGTTCCTGTGTAACTGGAGGGAACACGTTTGCAAACACCTCCCCTAGAGATTTCCTGGGAAACCCACTTAACTTTAAAACTTCACCTGGTTTCAATTAGTCCTTTGAAGCCCATAATACTTCCCAGGGTTTACATCAGGAGCTGACTGAGGAGATAGCTGAGCCATTAGCGATTATCTTCGAAAAGTCGTGGAAGACGGGAGAGATTCCAGAGGGCTGGAAAAGGGCAAATATAGTGTGCCAATATAAAACGGCAAAGAAGGACAACCTGGGGAATTGCAGACCAGTCAGCTTAACTTCACTTCTCAGAAAGATAATGGAGCACATAATTAAGCAGTCAATTTGCAAACATCTAGAAAATAATAAGGTGATAAGTAACAGTCAGCATAGATATGTCAAGAACAAATCATGTTAGAACAACCTAATAGCTTTCTTTGACAGGGTAACAAGCCTTGTGGATGGTAAGCTGGAAGGGCAGGTCGAGTGAGGTCCTTCAGGGATCAGTTCTGGGTCCGATTCTGTTCAATATCTTCATCAATGATTTAGATAATGGCATAGAGAGTACACTCATAAAGTTTGCAGAGGATACCAAGCTGGGAGGGGTTGCAAGTCCTTTCAAGGATAGGATTATAATTCAGAATGATCTGGACAAACTGAAGAAATGGTCTGAAGTAAAGAGGATGAAATTCAAGGACAAATGCAAAGTGCTCCACTTAGGAAGCAACAATCAGTTGCACACGTACAAAATGGGCAATGACTGCCTAGGAAGGGGTACTGCGGAAAGGGATCTGAGGTCATAGTGGGTCACAAGCTAAATCTGAGTAAATATCTGTAACACTGCTGCAAAAAAAATCAAATATCGTTCTGCGATGTGTTAGCAGGAATGTTGTAAGACCCAAGTAGTAATTCTTCCGCTGTAGTTGGCGCTGATTAGGCCTCAACTGGAGTATTGTGTCCAGATCTGGGCGCCACATTTCAGGAAAGATGTGAACAAATTGGAGAAAATCCAGAGAAGAGCAACAAAAATGATTCGAGGTCTAGAAAACATGACCTGTGATGGAAGATTGAAATAATTGGGTTTGTTTAGGTTGGAGAAGAGAAGACTGAGAGGGGACATGAGTTTTCAAATACATAAAAAGTTGTTACAAGGAGGAGGGAGAAAAATTGTTCTCCTTAACCTCTGAGGACAGGACAAGAAGCAATGGGCTTAAACTGCAGCGAGGGCGGTTTAGGTTGGACATTAGGAAAAATTAACTGTCAGGGTGGTTAAGCACTGGAATAAATTGGAGAGGTTGTGGAATTTCCATCATTGGAGGTTTTGAAGAGCAGGTTAGACAAACACCTGTCAGGGATGGTCTAGAGCAATGGTTCTCAAACGTTTTGTATTGGCGATCCCTTTCTCATAACAGGCCTCTGCCTGTGACCCCCCTAGGCTGTCAGCCCTGCCGTGGACGGGGCTGACAGCTTGCAATCCCCATGTAACCACTTCATGACCGCTATTTTGAGTACCCCTGATCTAGATAATACTTGGTCTTGCCATGAGTGCAGGGGACTGGAGGAGATGACCTCTCGAGGTCCTTCCCAGTCCTACAGGTCTATGATTAGAAGGTCTCCTCCCTAGAGATCTTATGAACAGTCCCACAATAAGACAAACATTTGCCCATTTTTAATATGATGAACTCCTAAGACATTTAAACTGAATTCATAGAATCATAGAATATTAGGGTTGGAAGGGACATCAGGAGGTATCTAGTCCAACCCCCTGCTCAAAGCAGGACTAACCTCAGCTAAATCATCCCAGCCAGGGCTTGGTCAAGCCTCAGCTTAAAAACCTCTAAAGATGGAGATTCCACCACCTCCCTAGTTAACCCATTCCAGTGCTTTACCACCCTCCTAGTGAAAAAGTTTTTCCTAATGTCCAACCTAGACCTCCCCCCCTGCAACTTGAGACCATTGCTCCTTGTTCTGTCATCTGCCACCACTGAGAACAGCCTAGCTCCATCCTCCCTGGAACCCCCTTTCAGGTAGTTGAAGGCTGCTATCAAATCCCCCCTCATTCTTCTCTTCTGCAGACTAAAGAAGCCCAGTTCCCTCAGTCTCTCCTCGTAAGTCTTGTGCTCCAGCCCCCTCATCATTTTTGTTGCCCTCCGCTGGACTCTCTCCAACTTCTCCACATCCTTTTTGTAGCAGGGGGCCCAAAACTGGACACAATACTCTAAATGTGGCGTCACCAGTGCCGAATAGAGGGGAATAATCACTTCCCTCAATCTGCTGGCAATACTCCTACTAATGCAGCCCCATATGCTATTAGCCTTCTTGGCAACCAGGGCACACTGCTGACTCATGTCCAGCTCCTTATCCACTGTAACCTCCAGGTCCTTTTCTGCAGAACTGCTGCCTAGCTCATCGGTCCCCAGTCTGTAGCTGTGCATGGGATTCCTCTGTCCTCAGTGCAGGACTCTGCACTTGTCCTTGTTGAACCTCATCAGATTTCTTTTGGCCCAGTCCTCCAATTTGTCTAGGTCACTCTGTATCCTATTCCTGCCCTCCAGCCTATCTAGCACTCCCTCCAGCTTAGTGTCATCTGCAAACTTGATGAGGGTGCAATCCACCCCATCCCCTAGATCATTAATGAAGACGTTGAACAAAACCGGCCCCAGGACCGACCCTGGGGCACTCGGCTTATTACCGGCTGCCAGGTAGACATGGAACCATTGATCACTACTCATTGAGCTCGATGATCTAGCCAGCTTTCTATCCATCTTATAGTCCATTCATCCAACCCATACTTCTTTAACTTGCTGATAAGAATGTGGTAGGAGACTGTATCAAAAGCTTTGCTAAAGTCAAGGTATATCATGTCCACCGCTTTCCCCACATCCACAGAGCCAGTCACCTCATCATAGAAGGCAATCAGGTTGGTCAGGCATGACTTGCCCTTGGTGAATCCATGTTGACTGTTCCTGATCACCTTCCTCTCTTCCAAGTGCCTTAAAATGGATTCCTTGAGGACCTGCTCCATGATTTTCCAGGGATTGAGGTGAGACTGACCGGTCTGTAGTTCCCTGGATCCTCTTTCCTCCCTTTCTTGAAGACGGGTACTAGATTTGCCTTTTTCCAATCATCCGGGATCTCCCCCAATCGCCACAAGTTTTCAAAGATAATAGCCAATGGCTCTGAAATCACATCAGCCAACTTCCTCAGCACCCTTGGATGCATTGCATCTGGCCCCATGGACTTGTGTATGTCCAATCTTTCTAAATAGTCCTGAACCTGTTCCTTCAGTACTGTGGGATGTTCACCTCCTCCCCATTCTGTGCGGCCCAGTGAAGCAGTCTGGGAGTTGACCTTGTCTGTGAAGACAGAGGCAAAAAAGGCTTTGGGTTCCTCAGCTTTCTCCACATCCTCTGCACTAAGTTGCCTCCCCTATTCTGTAAGGGGCCCACACTTTCCCTAATCTTCCTCTTGTTGGTAACATATCTGTAGAAACCCTTCTTGTTCCCCTTCACGTCCCTTGCTAGCTGGAACTCCAATTGCGCTTTGGCCTTCCTGATTTCATTCCTGCATGCTCGAACAATATTTTTATAATCCTCCCTAGTCATCTGAGCAAGCTTCCACTTCTTGTAAGCTTCTTTTTTGTGTTTAAGCTCACCAAAGACTTCTTTGTTAAGCCAAGCTGGGCGCCTGCCATATTTGTTATTCTTTCTGCACATTGGGATGGTTTGTTCTTGTGCCCTCAATAAGGTTTCTTTAAAACACAGCCAGCTCTCTTGGATTCCTTTCCCCCTCATATTAGCCTCCCAGGGGATCCTGCCCATCAGCTCCCTGAGGGAGTCAAAGTCTGCTTTTCTGAAGTCCATGGTCCGTATCCTTCGGATCTCCTTTCTTCCTTTTGTCAGGCTCCTGAACTCGACCATCCATCTCATGGTCACTGCTGCCCAAGTTACCACCCACTTCTACTTCCCCTACCAAATCTTCTCTGTTTGTGAGCAGCAGGTCAAGAGGAGCATGGCCTTTAGTAGTTTCCACCAGCACTTGCACCAGGAAGTTGTCTGCAACACTCTCCAGAAACTTCCTGGATTGTCTGTTCTCTGTTCTTCCAGCAGATGTCAGGGTGATTGAAGTCCCCCATGAGAATCAGGTTCTGTGAACTGGAAACTTTCCCGAGTTGACTGAAGAAAGCCTCATCTACCTCGTCCTCCTGGTCTGGTGGTCTATAACAGACACCCACCACGACATCACCCTTATTGTTCTTGCTTCTAAGCTTAACCCAGAGACTCTCAACTGGCTTAATTCCAGTTTCATACTGGAGCTCAGAGCAATCATACAGCTCTCTTACATACAGTGCAACTCCTCCACCCTTTCACCCCTGCCTGTCCTTCCTGAACAGTTTATACCCAAAGTTACATCTCCGATTCCATGTCAGGACAGTATGTGCAGTCAGTGACCCAGAAGAGAGTCTGGCTATTATTAGTGAGAGAGTGGGGGGCTAGATACACTTCATTAACATGCTTTAAACTGAAGCAGGTAACACCCCCTGATAAAAACAGAACAATAAAGGAAAGAGCTGGAGGAGTAAAAAGAGAATGCAGGCAGAAGTCCAGCAAGAGAGTGGGGACTTATCCAGTTTATTGCCCTGAATGCAGCATGTGTGATTACCTGCCCTATGGGCATGAGAATATTGATATAATAGGCTTCACAGAAACTTGGTGGAATGAGGATAATCAGTGGGACACAGTAATACCTTGGTACAAAATATATCGGAACTACAGAATAGGTCGTAATGGTGAAGGAGTAGCGCTATATGTGAAAGCAAGTGTAGACTCAAATGCAGTAAATATTTTCAATAAACTAAACTGTACCATACACGCTCTATGGATAGTAATTCCATGCTTGAATAATAAGAATATAGTAGTGATATGCTACTGACTGCCTGATGAGGATGGTGATAGTGACTGTGAAATGCTCAGGGAGATTAGAGAGGCTATAAAAATAAAAAACTCACTAATCATGGGGGATTTCAATTATCCCCATATTGACTGGGTATATATCACCTCAGCATGGGATGCAGAGAAACCTTTCTTGACATCTTAGAAGGGTGCTTCTTGGAGCAACTAGTCCTGGAACCCACAAGAGGAGAGGCAATTCTTGATTTAATCCTAAGTGGAACACAGGATGTGAAATAGCTGAACTGCTTCATCATAGAGACCATAACATAATAAACTATAACATCCCTGTGAGGGGAGGAACACCAAACAGCCCGCCACGGTAGCATTTAATTTCAGAAAGGGGAACTACACAAAAATGAGGAAATCAGTTAAACAGAAATGAAAAGGTCCAGTGCCAAAAGTGAAATCCCTGCAAGCTGCATGGAAACTTTTTAAAGACACTATAATAGAGGCTCAATATAAATGAATACCCCAAACTAAAAAACATAGTAAGAGGACCAAAACAGTGCCACTGTGGCTAAGTAAAAGAAGCAGTTGGAGGCAAAAAGGCATCCTTTAAAAAATGGAAGTTAAATCCTAGTGAGGAAAATAGAAAGGAGCCTAAACTCTGGCAAGTGAAGGGTAAAAATATAATTAGGAAGGCCAAAAAAGAATTTGAAGAACAGCTAGCCAAAGACTCAGAGTAACAGCAAGAAAATGTGTAAGACATCAGAAGCAGGAAGGCTGTTAAACAACCTGCAGGGCCACTGGACGATCGAGATGCTAAAAGAGCACCCAAGGAAGATGAGGCTATTGCGGAGAAGCTAAATGAATTCTTTGCATCAGTCTTCACGGCTGAGGATGTGAGGGAGATTCCTACACCTGAGCCATTCTTTTTAGGTGACAAATCTGAGGAACTGTCCCAGATTGAGATGCCATTAGAGTAGGTTTTAGAAAAAATTGATAACTAGTAATGTCACCAGGAGCAGATGGGATCCACCCGAGAGTTCTGAATTAACTCAGATGTGAAATTGCAGAACTACTAACTGTGGTATGTAACCTATCATTTAAATCAGCTTCTATACCAGATGACTGAAGGATAGCTAATGTGATGCCAATTTTTAGTTTCCAGGGGCAATCCCGGGAATTACAGGCCAGTAAGCCTAACTTCAGTACCAGGCAAATTGTTTTAAACTATAGTGAAGAACAGAATTATTCGACCCAGAGATGAATGTGATTTGTAGGGGAAGAGTCAACATGGTTTCTGTAAAGGGAAATCATGCCTCACCAATCTACTAGAATTCTTTGAAGGGGTCAACAAGCATGTGGACAAGGGTGATCGAGTGGATACAGGGTACTTAGATTTTCAGAAAGCCTTTGACAAGGTCCCTCACCAAAGGCTCTGAAGCGAAGTCAGCTGTCATGGGATAAGAGGGAAGGTCCTCTCCTGGATCAGTAACTGGTTAAAAGACTGGAAACAAAAGGGTAGGAATAAACGGACATTTTTCAGACTGGAGAGAGGTAAACAGTGGTGTCCCCAGGGTCTGTACTGGGGCCAGGAGATCATGATACTGACCCGTTTTCCAGGCTTGCATGTCTGTAAAGCAGTGAAGGATTCCAGGCTGAGTAAGTGCAAAGGGCTTTGCGTGGACACACAGCAGTCATCCAGCAACGACCCTTTGGCGTCCGCTGGCACCTTCCGGTTCAGGCTGTGGAAGTGCTTTCTGCACGTTAAAGAATAAGACCTCCTTTCCGCCCGGTTCGGAGGGGAGCGTCGTTCTCCCTGTTGTATAGAGGGGGACAAGGACACCACCCACTGCCTTATTGTCAGACCTGCCCCCTTCCCCCGCCTTGCATAGGAATTGGTGCCACGCAGCAGGGCCTGCATGGACTCCTGTTCTCAGATTAAGGCACTACCCCTGGGGGTGGGGACTTGCTCCCCTCCCTGCCCCGTGCACACAGAGCACCCGCAATTGAGGCAGTGACAGTGACATCAGACGGCTGGCCCGATGCCGCAGCACCACAAACAGGACCCGGAGCTGTGGGTGCCGGGTCACTGCCAGGCAGTGCTGCTGATGTTAAAAGAACCGTGTCGGACCCAGCTCGTCCCAGTCTCCCCGCAGGGGCCGGTGCCTTGTAATGCACTCTGACTTCACCTTCCCGTAGGCTCCCCAGCATTCCTCAGGCAGCTCCCTTTGGCCGTCGGCTTATTTCCCTGCTCAGCATTAACGGGAAACCTGTTGTCTTGTCGATGCAGCAATCCACGAAAACGCCTTCATCCTCTTTATCACCTCGGCCCTGGGTCACATGCTCCTGACTTGCATTCTGTGGCGTATGACTAAGAAACACACAGTAAGTCCTGAGGTACGGTAATCTTCCCTTCTCTACTCCCACTGCTGCTCTCTGGGGTGGGACGGGGGCACACGCGGCGGTGGAGAGCTTCGTGTCTGTCTCTTGTAAGCATGGAGGTGCCAGGATGGGGCAATGGGTCGGAGCAACTTTATGGGGTGAAACAGACCAAGAGGAAAGGTGATCACTGGAAAACGTGACGGTCCAGTTAACTGAAATGAATTGGACATTTATCTGCACATAGGCACGTTTGCAGGCTTTGATTTCCTACTTGCTTCTCCTAAAACATACGCCGGAATTAGAGTTGGGATTGAAAACAGTAGCTGGCTAAGACTTCTTCTGTGAACCTGATTTCCCTGACCCTATACGCTTGTCCTGCCGAGCGCCTGCCTTGGAATGTAGACTCTGGTCTCTTGGTTGCCTTGCTGGCTGGGATCTCTGTGTCCTGCTTTGAGCTGGGGGTTGGACTAGACACCTCCTGAGGTCCAGTCCAACCCTCATCTTCTCTGATTCTTCTATGATCTCTTGTTTTGTGGACGAGTGAAGAGATCTGGTCTGGGCATTCCTTTTTAACACACACCATCAGAGGGCAGTATTGGGCAGACATTATAATATTAGCACAGCTGTAACCCTATCCTCCCAAGTCCTGGAGCTATTTACTATAACTTCGTAATCTCAGCATCCCTGCAGAGGGGTGTCAGTCACATTTTCTAAACTGGTAAACCGAGGCACAGAGGGGCTAAGTGACGTCTCTGTCATATAGCAAGACAGAAACGGAACCCAGGAGTCCTGACTCTCAGTCCACTTCCCCGAGCACTGGATAGGCCCCTACTTCCGCTCCCTGCTGTGTAGAGTCGAACATGCGAGTAGTTTAATACCCTCCTAACCAGGCATTGGGTTGTTTGACGCGGGGGAGGGCGAATGTTGGTTCTTGGACACTAGATGGGCCATGGACTCCCTCTTGGAGTTGAGCGAGAGCTTTTAGGCTAAGGCTTTGCAGGTGGACGGCTCTTTCTGGGTCTCAGTGCTCTTTAACACCCCAGATCCTGCTGTCATCTTCCTGTTTCCCTGCAGCCCGGGGGACGGGCTAGATCGGGGCCCCTTGGGTCGCAACTTAAAATTGGGTCACCAGGAAAGGTCGCCTGGGGGGTTGCACAGCCCACCCCACACTCACCCCACGGCAGCGGCCGCTGCAGCTCTGGTCCCGCAAGGCAGATGGGACTCAGTTCCCCGCTTGGGGCATTGCAGCCTGGTGCCGTGGGTCGTAGCGCCGCTCAGTTTGGGCCCAACCACCCCTCCAGCACAAGGACGAATACGAATGAGTGGCGCTGTGACCCCATGCACCAACTCACAACGCCATGCAGGTAGGTTTGGCCCAGCCAGCCCTCCCTTCGTGACATACCTGACTGGCCCTGCAACCCCAGAGATTGCAATGCTGGGAGCAGGGAGCACAGCCCCGTGGGACAGGAGCCGTCACTGTGGTGCGCACGGTGGGTTATCTGGCTCGTATTGCATGGTACATATCGCAGGCAAAGAATATTTAGCCAGGTATTTTTTGCACTGTGGCTATTGAGTGGGTTGCAGCAGGCCATCAAGTTCTACAAATGGGTCCTGAGTCCCGAAAGGTCGAGAGCCACTGGACTAGATGAGCGCTTGAGTCCTTGCCAGCCCTGGGATTCGATGGTTGGGGAGCCCTGTGGGACCCTTGTCTCCTGGGTGGGGAAGGCGATCCAGGCCAATGCTTCAGGTGTCTCCAGCTCACCAACCCCCAGATCCACGTCGGCCTGGGCAAAGCTACGTCCTAGCCGCAGAAAGGCGCTGGGTTAAGAGCCTTCTGTCTGTCTTGGATGCCAGCACGTCCAGAAGGGGGAAGTGGTTGCTCCAAAGTGGGCGCGATCCTGCAGTCCGCTCCCTGCATGGCATTCCCGGGGAAAGGCAGCGGCTGCTGCGGATGAAAGGCTGGCCGTGTTGTGTGGGGTGAAGGGATGGAGAAGGTGACCCGTTGAGCTGTGGGATTGTCTCCCAAAGGCAGGGGGGGACGCCCAGTCACTGGGCTCGTTCGTTAAAAGCCTGGCGACTCTCCTGCAGAGAACAGTCTTGCATTGGCTTCCCAGAGAAGTCAGCAGAGGCTAGTTGCAATGAGAGGGAAAAGACCTGTCACTTTGCCTTCTGCGACAGCTGCATTCAGTTCAACTGGCTTCTGGAGCCCAACCTTAGCAGGAGAAAGAAGAGAAGGAGTGAGAGTTAAAAAATCAGCCCTTCTGGTGATTTCCCACCTCCCACCCCCACTGGGATTGTCTCATTTTTCTTTGTCCCCCTTTTGCAGAAATCAAAGAAAGAAACCAAAACCGCTCCCGCACTTTGGCCCCATTGTTGCTCCTAGAATACCCATTAGTCAGCGGCTAGAGCCCGTTCTAACTTCTAACCGTAACAGCAAACACGTGCACCGAGGTAAAGACGCCAGATTGTAACGTGATGACAGGTCAGCCCCGGCACGAGCGCCAGCTGCTCGCTTCTGGGGCAAAAAAAAGCTGAGACAGAGAGAGACACGTCCTTGTAGCCTTGAGGGAAATTCCCTACGCTGGAAAGGAGAAGACCAGGAATTCAGATCTGTCCAGGGTTTGTGTGCGAGTGTGCGGTTGATGAAGCTGGGGAACGTTGCTTTTTTCTGTTCGAGACGGCAGCAAAAGTCTTCTGAAGTGTTGGAGTGTGTTCCTGACGGCTTAGTAGCAATAGGGTGGTGGAAAGCAACGCACAGGGCTCAGGGTGCATCGTGCCGCAGCCTGCGCTACCACTGAACGTCGCTTTTCTTGCTGGTAATTTGTGATTTTTAGCCCAGCAGCAGCGTCCCCAGGTAACATCTCATCCAGGCACTATCCTGGTCCAGACAGAGCCGCCCGGTGTTAACCCTGCCGGCAGGGGGCTGCACGCGCCTGGGTTGTGCAAACTGAATCTGCCAAGTCACCGCTCCGCCGGTTCATTTGGTCCTGCCGAGAAGATTAGGAAACTCGGTTGGAGGCGGCTTGTGCTGCTCTCCCCGTGTGTGTGTGTGGCAATGGGATGATGGCTTTGTCTGCCAGCTGGCTGTCCCCTGGCATTCCTTACTCCACTCCTGAGCCTTCTCCCTTACCCCTCATCTACCTCTCTTTTATACCTCTCATTCCCTCCTGGGCGGGAGAACTCAGGGCTGAAGAGGTTAAGAATCGTGTCTCTTGTTCCTGAGATCCCAGCTCTGTAAGGCACTACCTCTGGCAATGGTTTCCTTTGGGAACATGCTAGGGCTACAGAAAGGGCCTGCTGTTGGCAATGCTTGAACTTCAGAACCCATTGCTTATTCTCCGTGTGCGCATGTGCATGTGATACGCCGTGCAACCCCGGTGATCCGACACGCCGGTGATACCCAGAGCGATAGCCGGGCTGGAGCTGCACACATCTTTCTGCAAACGGAGCCTTACAAAGAAACGCTCCCGGTCTGCATTCGGACCCCGCTTGTGCTTGTGGTTGGAGAATGTCTTTTTCCTGTAGTGCCCATCGCTGTAGTATCTGACAGGCAGGCTGCGCGTGGGGCCTGTTGCAAAGATCTGAAGCCTTTGGCTTCAATTCCTCCAGTTAGAGAGATCTAGAGATCCGTGCTGAAATTCTGCAGGACTCTAGGTCTGCTGGTAGGGCTGGTAGCTCCTGCAGGTGCTAAATCAAACCTTGGGGATTTGAATTACACAGAGAGGCATTGTCTTCTGGGTTGGCTGTGGAGTGTAGGGTGACCAGATAGCAAGGGTGAAAAATCGGGACAGGGTGAGGCCTGTATAAGACCAAGCCCCGAATATCAGGACTGTCCCCATAAAATCGGGACATCCGATCACCCTAGTGGGGAGCGTGTTGACTTGACGTGTTCCTGTTCCGGGTTTCATGTGGCGCCATGCTGGGCTGCTTTGGCCGAGCACGCTGCCGGCCAGCGGGCAGGGACTCGCTCTCACAGACGCTGCTTCCTCTTCCTCTCCGGGAAGCTGTTCTGCAGAGTGGGGGAAGCTGGCGTCGCACCTCGGGGTTGCATAGGATGCATAGGGGAAGTTGCCCTGGCTGTCTGCTCAGTTTGTTTAGAGGTCTCCCTTGCCCTTCTCCACCCCCTCCCACCTGCAGATGCTAGTGATGGTTAAGCTCAGAGCTGCCTTCAGAGGTCGAACGGTCTCATCAGCCCTGCTCAGCAGATGGGGAAGCTAAGTCTCAGGGAGGGTAAGCAACCTGCCCAAGATCCCACAGAGCCAGAGTTCAAATCCAGATTCCCTAATACCCGGTCTCCTGCACCAGCCACCGGACACGCTCTTGCTTCTCTTCCATTCTGTTTTCTGGTGATCCTCACCCCCTGTCAGGTGGCTGCTGTTAGCGCTGGGTGTCAGGAGGTGGCGCAGTGACACGGGGAGAGAGAGAGAGAGAAGCTTACTAACCGGCAGCTTGTGCGTCACGTGTGTTTCTCGCAGATTAAATAGAGCTGAAATAAACGGGTCGAGGTTTTAGCCAGCACTGGAGTGCCCAGCTGTCGGAGCAGCTGGAATCTGGTGCCCCAGATTGCCCCGGCCTTGAGATGGTCTCGGTCACAGGCTGGCTGGCCCGTTAAGGCAAGCTGGACTCAGCCCACGGCTCTAAAAGGCAGGGGGTTGGGAACAGCCCCGAGAGCCGGGGACTCCTGAAGCCAGATCTCACAAAAGAGAGAGGCTGGGAAGAGAGAGACTCTTTTTAAGTTATAATACGGTAACAAACTAGCCCCTGAGATGCTGTTAGACGAACCAGGCCTTGATCATGTTTTGAGGAGCTCCGGGGAGGAGGGAAACTGAAGACAGGCGCTGCAGAACCACCCAAGCCCAGAAGGGGGCGCTGCAACACTGGTGAACCCAGCCACGGTCTCGGAAGGCCCCGTCTGGCATGAACAATGTGACTCTTACGGGGTTTCTGGCCTATTGGCTGGTGTGTTTTCCTGAGATGAGCTTGATTTTTGATGGGACAGCCCCCGCCCCCCTAGCCTGCAGGCTCAGCTAACAGGATCCCAAATAACCTCCAGGACCTGCAGATCTCCCCAGCCAGAGCTGGATCAAACTCCTGCTCTCACATGTACTGATGTCCTGGGCCAGGGGTCTGCCCCGTGGGCCGCGCTGGCAGAGGCAGCCATCAGGCACATCCTTTGGCCAGCCCCCAGGAGCAGGGTTTTCGGTTCAGAGCGCAGCAAACGTGCTGGGACCTTTCTGCCAATTTCAGCTGGCGATGCCGAGCCGGCACCAGGCAAAGGCTTGGCACCTGGCGCTTGGGCCCATCTCTTGCAACAGGCAGGATGTTTTTCAGGGGGCAGGAGGGCTCAGCTAAACTGTCCAGCCCATCCCTGGCGTTGCCACATCCTCCTCCCTTCCCAGCTGAGCCGGGCGAGCATTCGGTCACGGAGGGGCTGGAACTGCCAGGCTCAGCACTGATTAGAGAGAAGTTGGGGCGGCAGCTGCTGACCTGGTAGGAAATTCATATCGTGGGAGAATCTGAGGGTTGTTCTGGGGGAAAAACCCAGACGATCTCGTGCCAGGGCCATGGCCCCACATCCTGTCAGCGCTGCCCTCTCTCTGCAAGCTGTGGGCCACGAGCCGGCTCCCTTCTTGGCTTTCCCCCCGCCCCGAGGGGCTGCAGAGATTCCCGGCTGGCTTCTGGCCTCCCCCAGTGATCTCGGTCAGAGGAGCAGGTTGGAACCCAGCAGGCCGGGGCATCAGGAGGGCCTGCTGGAGGAGCCGCAGCTCCAGGAGAGAGAGGCAGGACCGGCTGGTAGCAGAGGTTGGAGGAGGAGGATGCAGAGTCTGGCCCGTTTGGGACTAGAAGGAAGAATTCCAACCCAGCCCCACCCTGTAGCACTTAGAAACCCTCCTCCCAAGCACGGGCCCTGAAGCACTCTAGTCATTAGCCAGTTCCTGTGCCCCGTTCACTCGGGAAGCAGCTGGCTACGGTCCGACCCCCTGCCCGCCACAGGCCAGTGAATCCCCCGTTTCCCTGGCGCTGCGCCCAGTACCTTGGGTTTGGCTCCTGAACCTTCTTGGAGACGTGGCCACTTCCCCGGGGACTTTGTTCCCCTCCCCGTTAAAAGTCGGTGCCTTATGTTTAACGTGAATTCACTTGACTTGACCTTCCAGCCGCTGGTTCCCGGGGTGCTTTTCTTCGCTAGAGGAAAGAGCCCCGAGTGGGATCTCAGCAGCCGATGACGCACCGGTCACAGACCGGCCCCCCAGCGCAGGGGAGGCCGTGGCGTTGCTGATCAGAACAAAAGCCCTTCAGGCTCTTTCCCCACGTTTTTAGTAGACACTTGAGCAGGGAAATACCGAAGGCAGCAAAGGCCGCAGCAAGCCCAGCGTGTCTGGGGTCACGTTCCCGTGGCGGCCCCTGGCCCCTTTGCCGAGCGTCAGTAGCGTTGTCTAGGGCTGGGACCTGGAGCGGAGACTCTCCTCAATGTCGCTGGAAGGGACAGAGAGAGATTTGGCACCGAACAAAGGCATTTCCTTTGTGTCGCGCACGGACCGGGGGGGCCGGTATGGGAGGCCTGAAAGGGCGGTGCAGAGATGGGAATGGCCGTTTGGACCTCCTCCAGATCCCCTGTTCTGGGGGCCAGTTTCAGCCCTGGTCTAAGGGGTACCACAGCCCTGGTTGTGCCGGGGTTTGCACTGTGTGGTGGTGGGGAGAGGGAGTATCACACCCCTGGTGGTGCCAGGGTTTGCACACGGGGAGGGGGGTGTGCACAACACCCCTGGTGGTGCCGGGGTTTGCACACGGGGAGGGGGGTGTACACAACACCCCTGGTTGTGCAGGCGTTTGCACACGGGGAGGGTTGTGCAGGTTTGCACACGGGGAGGGGAGGTACACAACACCCCTGGTTGTGCAGGCGTTTGCACACGGGGAGGGGGGTGTGCACAACACCCCTGGTTGTGCAGGCGTTTGCACACGGGGAGGGGGGTGTGCACAACACCCCTGGTTGTGCAGGCGTTTGCACACGGGGAGGGGGGTGTACACAACACCCCTGGTTGTGCAGGCGTTTGCACCATGTGTGGGTGCTCGTGTGTATGCGTGTGTGTCCCCAACAGGAATCTGAAGTCTTGCAAAAGCATTGCGCTCATCACTGCTTGTGTTGCAACTGTCTTTCAGCAAGGGCAGGAAGGCGTTGGGGAGCTTGTTTGCAATGGGGAAGTAGAAACTCCAACCACCAGCGTTCAGTTTCCAGTGACAAGGCAGCAAACAATGAGCGAACTAGCAGGGCAAGGAAAGCTGCACGGCGCGCAGGACAAGGGGGCAGGCCGGGAACGGGGCAGCGCAGAGGAGAGAACCAGGGAGACAGAATGGGCTGAATAAAGGAGAGAGCAGGGCAGAGGGTTCAGGGGAGTGACTCGTCGTGGATCCATCCTGAGTCTGGAGACAGGATTGATCCAGCCCCAACGTTTGGGCACAATGGTGCTAGGGTTCCCCTCTGTCCACAGGCTGGAGATCTGTTTGAACGTCTCCATTTCCCCAAGTTTGCGATGCTATTGGCTAGCCACGCGTCCTCTGCAGTCCTCCTGCCTTGGCTGGCTTTCCCTTAAGGGGTGAACCAGCAATACCGTAAAACCTGCTCGTTGCATTTCAAGTTTGTCTCTGCATGTGCAGACCCATTTTCCCTCTTCCCCGGTAGCTGGCGTCGCAACTCTCTGCACTTCCTGTCGTGAAATCTCCCAGCCGCTTCTGGCTGCTTATCATCTGCTTTCTGCTCCGTTAGTGGAACCGTGCGCCAAGACCTGTTCCGGTGCAAGTGGACGTTGGAAAGCGACCGTGCTGTTCAGCGTTCTCTGGGCTGCAGCTCTTCCACCTGGTCTCTGACCAGGAGGCCTCCAAAGAGCATCTAGGGCATCAGTGTGATGGGGGGGGCTTTGTATCAGAGAGACATAAAACCAGAACACAAGAGTTGGTATGTGTTAACCCGGGGTCCTGGCCGAACTGCAGGGACAGCTGGCTAGCTACACTTCCTCCTGCTTTTCCCCAGTCACTTACTCTTCTGCGGTGCTGCGGCACAGCTGTTAAATAGCTCACAGGCGCAACCCCAGAGGGCGGCTGCATTTCAGTTCCTAAAAGCTCTGTCTGAATCTGCAAGGGCCTTCCTGAAAGATGCGCTGCATCTAATGTGCATGAGATGAACTATGTATAGTCTTTCAAATGCATTTCTAAGGGGGCCCTCAGCTCAGCAGAAAGGCCTGTGCTGTACAGAATCAGCCCTCCCGGGCGTTCGTAGAGCGCGTATCCCATCGGATTTAGCAAACGGAAGATCTCGCCGTTCACACCAGTGTGAACTGGAGCAGAACCCTGGAGGGGGTCCCCCAAACTCCCGGGTTTGCTGACACTCCCCCCTTGCACCTTCCCCAGCACACAGGAAGTGGAGCTCACAGCACGGCCGCTGGTCACCGAGATGAGCCAGCTATAAATATCCCCGATAAATGCTCAGCGCAGGAGCTGTGTTTGTCCTCACGTTCACCACATGGGAACCGGAAGGAGGTTCAGAAATGGCTCCTCGGTGCAGAGAAAGTGCAGACATGAGCTGAGCTGGAGCCAGAGCGTGGCTGGGGAGCTTTCAAACCAAGGCCTCTTGGGTCCCTCCGGCAGCGCGGGAGGAGGAACGTGAGCAGCAGCCGAGCCCTTCCCCCATTTTATCCAGGAGTTAAGGGCTGCCCAGCGAGAACAAGTGATTGATTAGCCCAAGGTCCCGGGAGTCGTGTCTTGGCTGTTGCGTTCCTCAAGTCCAGACGCTGTTGGAGCCCAGCCTGCAGGGAGGGAGCTGCAGAGCTGTTGGGTGGCTGAGAAGCGAAACAGGAGCAATCCAGACTCCGGTGCGCTTCTCGGGGGGTTTAAAGGCCCAGAGGTTTGCAGTGGCTACAGCCCCTGTGTGATGGGGCCTGAGATAGAGCAGATGCCTCCAGGACGCTGGCAGGGTGAGGCCAGAGTGACCTGGGCTTTCCTTTGTCCTGGCCGGCCGGGAGGGGTGGCTGGCTGGACTGTTGCTGTGGCTGGGTTGCCGAGGGGCAGGTGGTTCTCTTGGGGGTGTGAGGGGAGGAAACGCGGCTCTCTTCCTGCTGACTAACTCCCGAGCACATGGGAAATATGCTTCAGCGTGAGGCGAGCAAACGGCTGGACTAAATATACTTGGCTGTGGTTTCTTGGGCCGGCCACGTGTTAGGTGCAGCACGAGGGCAGCTGCTCCAGACAGGGAGGGGGCTCGGGGTGGGCAAGGGCCTAGCGTCTCTCCCCGCGGTCTCGCCGGGAGGGAAGCAGGAAGCCGAAATGACTGACGGAGCAATTTCAACTTCCTGCAGTGCCCTGAGCAGCCAGCGCGCCAAGCTGGCCCTTCAGGAGACTCGGTGCTGCGTGATCTCCAGGGAGAGCGTCTGTCTCCGGGAAGGGAGGGGAGCGTGCAGCCGATGCCACCCAGGCCGGGGCAAGGGGTCTGCTGCTGATCGCGTTCCTGGTCCCGGACTGCTGGGGAGATCAGCCTCTGTGCACCTCCCTGGAAGTGGCTGCTTATCCACCCGGCAGCCCTGACCCCCGCCAGCCACTCTGCTCTTCGCAACATGGCCCTCGCTCTTCTAGACGTGCTCTCGGCTAGGGCTCTGTCCGCTCCGCTCCTGGTCCGTGGAGGAAGCAGAAGGGAGGCGCGGTTCCCCCGAGCTGACGTCCTCTCAGCGTGCTGTCTCCTTTGGCCTGGCCTCCGCTCAGCCAGTGGGGAGAGCGCGACTGGACATCAAAGCCCTCATCTCAAACTAGAGCAGACCAGCGGCTCGGGCCTGGCGGTTATTTCACGACGCAGGCACGGGGCAGGATCGCCACCCTTTCTTCATCTTACGCTGCGCGGTAGCGGGGGCAGGAGGTCAGACAAAGAGGAAACAGAGCCCAACTCCTCCAGGAATGTATCGCGCCGTCCCTGCATTGTCTGTGTACCTCACAAGCATTAGCCGATGTATCCTCACAACCTCCCGGGAGGCTGGCGGCAGCTTTGACCTCCAATGTACGGCCGGGGAGCCGAGGCCCAGCCAGACTGAGTAGGCCTATGCTGCGTGCTCAGCCTGGCTATGACTCAGCTTTGACCCTCAGCCCGAGCTCCCCTTTCATCCACCCACGCTTCAGTCGGACCCAGGCCCGCCAGCACTCAGGACACCCGTTCTAGGGCCCTGCTCAGGGGTGAATCTGAACCCAGATCCTGCCCTGACTTGGCCACGCCTTGCCATTTTGTAGGCCAAGCTGTAGCCCCGACTCAGAGGGTCTGCGTGGTGCAGTGCAGGCACGTTAGTGTGGCTGTGAGACTCCGGTTTACGATGCAGTGTGGACGCTCAAGCCCAGGCCTGGAACACAAGTCCACGTCCCACAGAGCTGGGTTTAAGATGCTCTGTTGACAAACCCTTAGGGACTTGGCCAGAGTCTCCCGGGAGACTGGAGCAGAGCCAGGAATTGAACCTAGATTTTGTGGTTCCTGTCCTGCATCTTAACCAAAGCACCATCCAGCCTCCTTCCCCAATTGCTTCACTGCAGCCAGCTGCACGCCAGTGGTCCTGTCCCAGACAGCTGAGTCCGATTCCGCGCTCCCCCCATGCAGGAATGTACTGCCCAGGGGGGAGACCATCCAGCATGGCACAGACCGCTGCTTCCTGAGCTCTCGCTGCCCCAGCGGTGGGAGACGCTCCTAGGAGGTCGCTCTGGGTTTGGACCCCGGAAGCGTGGGGAGTCTCGGAGCTGGGCCCAGCCTGCCCGAGGATCCCAAGTTGTTGGCTAATGCCAGGGCATGTCTGGAGCAGCCCAGACGGCTCAGGAGCACGGTGCCTGGTGCTGGCTGTCAATGCTGGGTGTCTCTCCGGAGCGGCAGCTCCACACGTGGGATGCAGAGAATGTGACATTACAGCCCCCGGCGACTCGGGTGAAAATATTAAAAGGGCTCCCCACAGCAGGGCCGAGCGCTCAGATCTCTGCCGGGGGCGGGACACTGATGGGAAAGCCTGTGCCTCCTGTCGGTGTGAATGCACCTGTTTCTCCAGACAGATCCTTGAAGGCTTCCCAGAGTGTATACGCAGGGATTGGCCCGCCCCACTGGAATGCAGCTGCCTCTGGGGTGGAACGTGCCAATGCTACACAGCCGGTTATCGGATGAGAGCTCTAGGCTAACTGGTGAAGTGAAACTACAGAGGAAAGGGAGGGAGGCAGAATGGAATTGCTGGAGCTGGAGTGTGAGCAGGGCATTGTCATTAACCTGCCAATTCCTACGGAGGACGCGCTGGGAACTTTAATGCCCGCAGGTGCTCAGGATTTGGGTTTTCTCTCTCCCCTGGAAAAGTAACACCTCCAGCCAGCACAGTTCTGTCCTCCCGTTCCGCTGGGGTGTGGGCTTGTTGCCTGGAGAGACCTTGGGGTCATTGTCACCATTTTCTCCTTCACCTGAGCATGTTTTGGTGGCCCCTCATCCACCTGCTGAAGACACTGGACCCTGCCTAGCTGCAGAACTCGTGAAGTCACCTGGCTGTAGCCCCAGTGATGAAAACTGCTCGAGAAAAGGCTCAGCTGGTGCTTCCTTCCCTGGCTGTTGGGAGATCAAGAGTTA
Source organism: Emydura macquarii macquarii (assembly GCF_026122565.2). Lineage (NCBI taxonomy): Eukaryota > Metazoa > Chordata > Testudines > Chelidae > Emydura > Emydura macquarii. The sequence goes on along the minus strand of NW_027133002.1, from coordinate 312,410 downwards.
AAGCATCCCTGATCCTTGGTACAGAGCAAGCGGCCTTTGAGATCTAAGGTTCTGGCCTTGAGCTCTTCGCTTTGTCCTGCGCTGGAGAGCAGAAATCGCCGGCCAGGCTGTTGAGGCACCTTAGATCTTCTAAAGAGCAGCAAGCGCCGGTTGTGCTGGTGGGGACGTTGCACCGAGACGCTGCAGGGTTTGGGATCCAGGAGCCGGGCGCTGCTGCGAGTTAACGAGCGCACAGATGGGCTGTTGGTTGTTTGTTCTGGCAGCCAGCCTACAGAAAAGTAACATTTCCGCTGCCAGAGGGACCTGTATGAAAACAAGGTGGTTGGTGACCCACTTTTTTCCTGTGTGAAAGTTTACATAAGAGGTTGCTGCCTGCCTGCATTGCTCATTGTTATTGCACATGGGGCCCTGGAACGCAGGCGATCCGGCCCCACCCCCGGGTTCTTTGTCGTCGGGGAGCGCTGCAGGTTTCGGGAGGGGTCATTGTGCAGGAGGCCTGGATTTGGGGGGGGGGGGGGGTCGTCTCTGGGATTCCTCACGGCGCCGACGGGCACTGGGGGAGGGGAGGAAACGCGGTCATTCCCAACGCTGGGGAGCAGCCGAAATCCCATTTCAGAGCATCTTCCACCCCTGAGTCGCAGGCTGGGGGCATGGGGAGGGGGACTAGCAGATGTGGAGTGTGAGATGGGGAAGTAGTGACCTACGGGTGAGGGCTGGGGGCCAGCCAGAGCTGGGCGACCTGGATTTCTGCCCCCGGCCCTAGCTAAGTGACTGAATTTCTCCCTTTTCTTGGAAGGACTCATGGGAGGGCCAAAGAAGTAGTGAACCCAGGTCAGCCCTGTGATAGCGGTGCTTATGTTACACCAGGAATGGCTCTGGCCCCGTATCTGCCATGTGACTGTTTTGTCTAGTGAAACCAGGCCAGTGCATGGGGGCTTGGTGAAGGCATTACTTACATCACAGCCTCACCCAGAGCGATGGGGACTCTGGGTGCTGGACGGACAGTCTCTGCCCTACAGCACTTACAGTAGGGGGCAGAGCTGATCATGCCCCTCTTCGGGCAGCTGGCCTATTCACTTGCCAAAGGTCACAGAGGAACTTTGTGGCAGAGCGGGGGTTTGAACGCAGGTCTCCTGGGTCCCACCCGCTGCATTACCCACAAGCCCGTCCTTCCTCTGTGGGTTTTCCTCCCCGGCGTCACCTGCTTGTGCGCCAAGATTGGCTGGCTGCACCTCCACCGTCATGCTTTCGGTGGGGCAGTGGAAATTCTGATGCTGTGATTTGAATGTTCCTTGCTCGCGGCAGGGCCTGCGAGGTGGAGTTTCTGCAGGGCTGGAAACATCAGCGAGAAGGAAAATCCCCTCCCACAGCTGAGAAGCGGGAAGAAGATGCCCTGTGGTTCTCGCCTGGGTCCCCTTCCTGCTGCCCTGACGCAGCTCCTGGTCAAGCCAGCGTCCTTGCAGCCGCAGCGCCTCGCGCCCTGGCCGCTCACCCGGATGGCTTTCCAGAGGCAGGCTCTGAGGGTGCGAGCCGCCCCTAATCTGACTCCGTCCCGCGCCCCACGCGGGGCCTTGCTGCTGGCTTACCTTCTCCCTGATATCAGCGAGCCTGAGCCGGCAAAGCCGCGCCGTGGCGAACACCGGCAAGCCGACGTGATGACTCCTGTCTGCTTTGCCCAGCGTCTCGGGTCTGCGGCCCACGGTGGGCTCTGGGCAGCGTGAGAGGCTGCTGGATCTCGGGGCGCGGGAAGCTGTGTGGGGAGGAAGACAGGAAACATGGGGGGGAAAGGGGCAGCAATTCTCACTGCCCAAGGAAAGGCAGCGTCCTCTCCTCCTGACTGGCCTGGCTGCATCTGGGCTTACGCTCTCCTCCACCTCCCCAGGGTTGGGAGATTCCCTGTGGCCAGGCAGGTCCCCGGCTCCCAGAGGCGTCTGGGGCTGCCACTGGCGGAGCCAGGAGTGGGGCGTGGGGCTGCCCCAGCTTGGCCTCTCCTGCGCTTCCCATGGCCAGGCCTGGCAGTCTGGGGAAAGTGGCCAGTTATTTGGATCTGCAGGCTAGCAGAGGGACTGGGGGTCTTGGAGCAGGCAGGCTGCAAAGACCGCCCAGAAATTCTGCATGCGTGTCAGGGAGACATAGACCCCCCAGACGCAGCAGCCATGGCCACGGGGCCCTTCTCCAGGGCCCTTCCTTCTTTGCCGGCCATGCTCAGGGATGGGTTGGAGCCCAGCCCCCACCCCTCACTCGGTGCTGCTTGTGAAATGCCTTGTGTGCTGCACCCGCCTCAGCTCCGCTCCTTCATGTGGTTTCCTCCCCCTCTCCTCCACCGTGCAAGGGGCCACGGCTCCGGGGCAGCAGCAGCAGCAGCAGCCGCCGGCTTTGTTCTGGTGAACCCAGCCGTGCCTCTGCGCTCCGAACTCGGAAGGAGCCCTGCTGCCCGCGGAGGGATAGGATCCGGCCGGCACCCGGGGTGTCATCCAGTTCAGGGGAGCAGGGGCTGAGCAGCGTCACACCCCCGGGCCCCTGGCACTGTGGTCACCCGGCTGCGCAGCGACAACGGAAATGCAGCTCGAACTCTTGCTCCAAAAGCACAAACCCCAAGCCCTCGAGCTAACGGAGAACCTGTTTTAGCTGCGGGTAGCGTAGGGCCTGTGGCACGTGGCTGAGCCGCCCTGATTGCTTCCTGCACCTAGACACGCACCCAGCCAGGGAGTCAATTCACGTTCTCCCCATTTCGCAGAAAGGGTAAGTGACTTCCCCAAGGCTGCCCGATGCGCCATTGTCAGAGCCGAGGAGTTCCCAGCTCACCGCTGGAGCGCCCCACTTTCTGCCTCCGCTATCGCAGGTGGACCAGAGCCTGAGCTCCAGCTCCTGGCGCGGCAGCAAAGGACAATCGGTTTTTACCCTTTTCAAATCGGATTTATTGTGCATTTTAAGGCAGCCCCATCACTGGTCCATGGCTTCGGAGCCCAGAAGGACGGCAGCGGTTACAACAGTCTCACGGCGCGCAGCGGGAGAAGATGGCGGGGGGCCTGGGGAGGATTAGTGGGGACACAGAGCAGAGGGGAATGGCTCTGCTTGTTTGCACGTGTAGCTCTCCGTGCCATATATGGGGGTAGCTCAGGTGTCACCAGTTGGGGGTGCTGTTCTAATGGGTGCCAGCTGCGCTGTCATTCCTGGGCTCTGCCGAGAGGCGACGAGGGAGTTGCGGGGTGACCCATTTCCTCTGCAGGCTCGGGGCTGGGAGGTCCAGGCTCGGGGCTCTCAGAAGGGTGCGGATGGCTCAGAGGCAGTGGTTCTCAACCCCGGGGCCACTTGCGGCCCAACCAGCCCACAGCTGCGGCCCATGTGACATCTGCAGGGCCATCTGGGTGGTCTGTATGTGTGTGGATGCAGCCCACGTAACCGGCGTAAATAGGTCGAGAACCGCTGCTCCGAGGTCTCTGCACGTGGGAGCAGAGGCTCCGGGGATGATGTGGGAAAGGAGGGTGAGCGCAGCGGAGAAGTTGCTCCCCAGCCCTGCTCCTGACCTCCTCCTGTCCTTCTCTTTCAGGAGCGCAAGTCCTTCAAGTGGAAGCTGCTGCTGTTCCTCTTCAATCTCGTCACGTTCTCCTTGGCCGTGTGCGTCTACTTCCACCACAACTGGTACTGCGAGGCTGGAGGTAACACCCCCGAGGACGGGACGGCTGGGCCCTGGGTGGGAACGTCGTAACGCTTACGCTGAACCCCTGAGTAAAGAGCAGGCGTGGCCGGGCCCAGCGTCCCTGCTAGCCTGCGTCTGCCCCAGCCTGCTGGCCCCTCCTGGAGATGATCAGTCTCCAGCTACCACTGGGGCCTGGCTTTCTGGGGAGGCTGCCAGCATTGCTGAGTTTTATAGTGGGTGTGGTGGTGGAGACACATGCCTGTTAGCTCATGGACAGAGTTACACCATGGCCATGGGAAAGTAACAGCTTCCGCTCCCACCCAGCTGGGCTGGGGTTGAACGGCTCCTCCAGGAACGAGAGTGTCTTGCTTCCAGTTTTCATTCCCGTGGGTGCAGTAGGCTTGGTTAAAGCGTGGAGAGAGATTTGCTCTCGCTCGCATTCATAGTTCGTCCCTTTCATCTGCCCCGTTTCCTTGCAGCCCTGGGGTGGGCTTCCCGCTGGGGCCCCTTGTCAGAGCCACCTGAGCTCCCCTTGGCCCGGTGCTCTTGGACCAGGCCATGCTCCTGGCTCCTGCGCTCCCGCTTCCTTGAACCTGATGTGTTTCCTCCCTTCCTCTCTCAGCCTACACCATCTTCGCTTTCCTGGAGTACCTGGTCGTCCTTTCCAACATGGCTTTCCACATGACCGCTTGGTGGGACTTCGGCAACAAAGAGCTGGTGGTCAGCTCCCAGGCAGAAGACAAACGTTTCTAGGGCGGCCTCGTGCCGGATGCCCAGCGCCAGACACGCCCGTTGCCTGTGCTGACGTCGGCCTCCGGAGTCCTGCCGCTGGTGCTCCCAGGAGCAGTGGTGGGACGGGAAGGCTCGGATGTACCTCAAGAGGAAACCAAAAGCTTCCTTCATTGAGGCATCTCCAGGACCTCCCTGGGCTGGTGCTGGAGGGACCAGGACCTTGTCGTGTTGTGGCAGCTGTTAAAAACGCCTCCAAAAATACAGGAGAGTGGGGAACGGGCCGGTTACGCACAAATAACACAGCGACATCTCTCCGTGGATCTGTCATTCCTATCTACTGAAAGTACCTTGAAGCTGAGACTCCTCCAGGACAGGAGCAACCGGCTGGGTAAGGTGTTCGGATGGCTAGTCCCATGGTAACTAGGAATCCTCGTTCTACGAGGCCAACGGACGCAGGGTTGGGATCTGCTTTACGTCCCCCAGGAGAGGCTCAGCCCTGCACCTTTCCTGCACCCTCTGCCTCCCCCGTGCTCTGGCCGCAGCCCCAGCCTCTGCGGGAACCACCACGCGTAACAGTCCTGGTGCCGCCGAAGGGTCTTGTGCTGATTGCAGGTGTCGATTCGTTGCTGGGGCCCTGGGATTGGAACAGGAATTCTCCTCCGTAGGGAGGGGCTCTAGGGAGCTCCTGACCCCCACCTCCGCTCCCCTGCGTCCCCTTTCCAGGGAATGAGCGAGAACGTTGGAGGAAAACCCCTTTCAGCGCTCACTCATTCTCAGCACCTGGCAGCGGAGGCCAGGACATAACGTCCGCTTCCCCTTCATTCAGACACCTCCAGGAGGGCATTATTCACGGCGTGGCCCTTTTTCTGCACTGTGCTCAGCCGGCTCCTCCTCCGGGTGTTTTCTCACCCCTGCTGCCGTCTAACCGGGCGGTGGAGGCAGGGCCAGCTGTGCCCAGCTTGAAGGAGATCCCGAGGAAGAGAAATCTCTTTCCTCCCAGGGCCTGCTGAACAGGGGCGGAAGGCAGTGGAGTCGTAGGGCTTACGACTGATGTGCTGCACTGTCCAGGTGCCAGTGGAGGGGACTTGAATAAATTATACGGAGTGAACACTAAAAGAAGAAGAGAGTCTGAGCAGTTCCTGGGGTGGCCAGGGATGGGGGAGACATGCCCCCATCACAGGTGACTAGTGATTCTGGGGAAGCCCAACCTCCAATGGGCCAGAAGCCCAGAGTGCAGAGCACCTGCCTTCTGACAGCTGTACCCTTTTAAGGACTCCGGTTGAACACCCACAAATCACGAGTTCCTCTTGGAAATCATGACCCTTCGCTCCTAGGAACTGCCAGAGTGAGTCGGTGCTCAAGAGGTGAGAGCTGCAGAGACGGGGGCCAGATCTGATCTTCACCAAAGCCTGGTGCCACTGGGTTGTGGGGTTCCAGGCCGGGCTCCTCTTGGAGGGGCCACGCCTCCAGCTGATCAGGCATGACCGCCGAGGGGGAAGCCAGGGGTAGGGAGGGACAGCCAGCCCAGCCAGACGGGTATCTCTTTGGCCTGGTCTTCCTGCCTCCTTGACCACTCTCCCAGGGCTGATGTTGGTCTCCTCGTGCACAGCTGTGTCCCCTCCTGGCCTGGATCACTGGAGCTTGACGGGATGCTTGGAAGAGGAGCTGTAATCACGGGATGGACAGGGCCGTAGGCTCCCTGCTGCACTGGGATATCAGGCCAGAGAGCGGCAGCTGGAAGTGCATGGCTGTAGTTTACGAGGCGCCCGGGATTTCGAGGCGCACAAGGTCTCATTCTGGACGGTCGGCTGCTAGAACCACAGCGCATCACCGCAGCGGCCCCTACAAGAGACCCCCCCAGCTCACAAGCCTGCCCCAAAGTTTCTCTTTTCAGGGGCTGGTGAGTGACGCTGTCAGGCAGGTTTCAACCATCCCGTTCAGAGTGCTTTCAGGAGCGGGGCCGTCCCAGATTCCCTCTTGAGTCAGGGCAGCTGCTGAAATGCTGCCCCACACCCGCCAGGCTTGAGCTGGGAGATTCTGGCTGCCCCACCTCACCAGCTGTACTGGATCCAGGCTCCCTGGCAGTGGCAAAAGCTGGGGCAAGCATGCCTCTGACTCCTTCGGAGTGTGTGAATTCGGTGCGGCTGGAGGGAGAGCCCCCGAGACTAAACCCTCCCTCTCAGCCAAGCAGTGACGGCCAACACCCTCCCGCCTGCTGCCTGAGGAAGGGCACCCTGTGGGGCTGGATTTGGGGATGTGGCTCCCTGCCCTGGGAGATCTGCACTGAGCCCCGCCCGAGAGCCGTTGGCTACCAGCAATGTTCAGTCCCCACCAACCTGGCTTTGACCCAGCCCAGTGACTAGAGCAATTGTGTACAATTCAGGCGCTCCTCCCCGCAGTATCTGAGCGCCTGTAGCCCATTGCCTGGCCTTTATTCCAGCCACGCCCGAATAGATTCCCCCAGGGCAGCAGTCGCTGACTGGCTTCGTGTGTGCCGACAGCCGGGTGCTGTGTGAAACAAAGACTCTGCATCCGAACAGGCAGAGCCTGTGCTTCAGATACTGCGTCGGCAGAGCCGGCTGGCGGTGCCAGCCCTTCGCAGGGCAGGAACGGGGCCCACGCTGCAGACGGGGAGAGGAAGCCAGTGCTGGGATTAGAAGGGGCAGTGGCAAGAGGCGAAGCGGCTGATGAGTAATTGGCATGGCAGCGGGTGGGGCAGAATGGAGTGGGGTGGGTGAGGGCTGAGCCTGGTAGACAGCCTGGCAAAGATGACAGGAGCCTGCACCACGGGCGTTAGGCAAAGGGGTCGCCAAACCCTTCATGGCGTTTCTCTGGCTGACCAGACCTAGCAGGGTTTACGTGCCCAGATCCTTTGGTCAAAGCCGGAGCCGAGCTCCCGCGGCCATTCAGCAATAGCTGCATCCTTGGAGGGGACACAGCTGAGAAGTAACGGCGGAGAGGAAGCTCTGCCTAGGAATGCCCTTTGTTGGCTCCTTTTCCTTTGGCATGGAGTTGGGCAGGAGGATAGTACGGAGGACAGGCCACGGGGCGGGGTCACAGGGCATCAAACAACGGGGAAGGAACCTGGGTGATGGGCCTGAAACCAGGCAGAGGCAATCCTGGGCCGACCCCAGCAGAACGCAGGTCTGATGGGTCACCTACCTCCCGCTCTCCGAGCTGCCAAACGCCCTGTCAGAGCCCTGTGTGGAGATCAGCGGCAACCTACCCAGTAGCTCCTGGCCATTCATCAGAGGGAAGTGAGGCCCCCTGTGCCCGGAGCAGTGTTTGAGAACAGCCAGCACAAGACTGTCCGAGCACCAGGAGCGAATCTGCCTGGGGCTGCTCAGGCTTTTGTGGGTTGAGATAAAATCTGTCCCGTTCTTCAGCTTTAAGAGTTGCAATCTCACACCCTGATTTTCTTGGGTGTTTTAAAGCCGTCGTCTTTCTCATCAGATGCTGCTGCTTACGCGTGGAATTTGCTGTGCGGATCGTACGTTGGCCCCCACGCTCTGTATTCTACCCCAGCGCTGCGGGTGCCTCTGGACCAGTTGTACATATATACAGATGTAGATATTCATTGCGTTGCAGGATGAAATAAAGTGCTGAGTATTTTTGTCAGTTTATTTAAATGTTATCAGCTCCACCTTTCCCCCCAGTCCTGCCCCTGGGTTCCTGATCCCATCTCCCTGAGGGGAAAGTGAGAGGAGCTTTCCCCTGAGGTATCTCTTGTCTCCAAGTACTTTACAAACATGAATAATTCAGCCTTTTAAATCTCTGGGTGAGGCAAGTATTACCGGCTCAAATTCATCCCTAGTGTAACATCAGTGACTTCAGCTGGGTTCCACCAGGAATCCGTATGGCCTGTGCCCCGTAGAATCAAAGTCCTGATTACTTTGGTGACAGGCATGATCCCCCTTTTGCAGGTCAGGAAATGGAGGTCCAGGGAGTTTTGATGGTTTGCCCAGTGTCACTTCGTGGCAGAGCAGGAGTTCTGGTTCTAACTGCTAGGCATCACTGTCCTAAGATGCTAGAAACTTTCCAGGAATTGCCTGGTTTCCACTTAATAAAACTTAATAAAAATAGCCACAAGTTGGGTGGGGCCAGACTAACGGCATCGTCCTGTGACATCTTGCGGGTTTGATTCACTGACCATGTTCCACTCCCCAGACTGGCAGAGTGTCTGCTCAGCCCCCAACAGACTGTGCATGTTTCCTGAGACCCTCACGGCCAAATCACGCACGGCTGTAACCAAGACCAGAATCTGTCCCATCTCATCCTGTGGAACATCCACCACACCTATCTCCACCTGGCTGTGTCGCACCAGCTCTGCGCCTCTCAACCTGTCCAGTGAAAACCTCCCTCCCTCCAAACACCGGGCTGACCATGCACCAGGGGGATCCATGAGCAGTGAGACTTATGACTGGTCAGCATGGGCTCAGCCTCCCAGGCGCCTTCCATCCATTCTAACACACAGGTCAAGAGGACTCCAGCTGGGCACCATGAGTCGCTTGCTAAAATCCTGGCTAAACTCTAGATCGGGAAGATGCCATCCATAATCCCCCTCACTGGCTCAGCATGAAACTTTTTTTTGCAGGGTTGGAAAATATCACTTTGTCAAAACCAAAACTTGTTTGCAGTTTCACGTCAGTTTTGATGAATTTTCCAACTCAAAAAAACATTCAGGTTTTGAAAGTGTCCAAACGAAACATTTTGACATTTTTTTAAATGATAAATTGCAGCTTTCAAGCTCCAAGTGGGTGTTTGTTTTTTATATTTAAGCTAGTTATAGTCAATATAGATTAGATATAAATATAGATATTCAATCAAAAGGAAACAGTTTGAAATGAATCTTTTGGATTTTCAGTTTATGAACACCAAAGCAGCGTACCACGGTAGCATTTAATTTCGGAAAGGGGAACTACACAAAAACGAGGCCGTTAGTTAAACAGAAATGAAAAAGTCCAGTGGCAAAAGTGAAATCCCTGCAAGCTGCATGGAAACTTTTTAAAGACACCGTAATAGAGGCTCAATTTAAATGTACGCCCCAAATTAAAAAACATAGTAAGAGGATCAAAAAAAGTGCCACCATCGCAAAACAACAACAACAACAACAAAAAGCAGTTAGAAGCGAAAAAGGCATCCTTTCAAAAGCGGAAGTTAAATCCTATTGAGGAAAACAGAAAGGAGCCTAAACTCTGGCAAGTGAAGTGTAAAAATATAATTAGGACGGCCAAAAAAGAATTTGAAGAACAGCTAGCCAAAGACTCAAAAAGTAACAGCAAAAAAATGTTTAAGTACATCAGAACCAGGAGCCACTGGATGATTGAGATGCTAAAGGAGCACTCAAGGAAGATAAGGCTATTGCGGAGAAACTAAATGAATTCTTTGCATCGGTCTTCATGGCAGAGGATGTGAGGGAGATTCCCAAACCTGAGCCATCCTTTCTAGGTGACATCTGAGGAACTGTCCCAGATTGCGGGGTCATTAGAGGAGGGTTTGGAACTCATTGATAAATTAAACAGTAATAAGTAACCAGGACTAGATGGGATCCACCCAAGAATTCAAATGTGAAATGGCAGAACTACTAACTGTGGTATGTAACCTATCATTTAAATCAGCTTCTGTACCAGATGACTGGAGGATAGCTAATGTGATGCCAATTTTTTTAAAAGGCTCCAGAGGCGATCCTGGCACTTATTTCGGTAAGCCTAACTTCAGTACTCGGCAAATTGGTTGAAACTATAGTAAAGAACAGAATAGTCAGACACACAGATGAAAATGATATGTTGGGAAAGAGTCAACATGATTTTTGTAAAGGGAAATCATGCTTTGCCAATCTACTAGAATTCTTTGAGGGAGGGATCAACAAGCATGTGGACAAGGGTGATCCAGTGGATATAGTGTACTTAGCTTTTCAGAAAGCCTTTGACATGATCCTGCACCAAACCTCTTTAAGCAAAATAAGCTGTCATGGGATAAGAGGGAAGGTCCTCTCCTGGATCAGTAACTGGTTTAAAAACAGGAAATAAAGAGTAGGAATAAATGGTCAGTTTTCCAAATGGAGAGAGGTAAATAGTGCTGTCCCTCAGGGGTCTGTACTGGGACCAGTATAGTTCAACATATTCATAAATGATCTGGAAGAACGGGTGGAGAGTGAGGTGGCAAAATTTGCAGATGATGCAAAACTACTCAAGATAGTTAAGTGCAAAGCAGATTGAGAAGAGTTACAAAAGGGATCTCACAAAACTGGGTGACTGAGCAACAAAATGGCAGATGAAATTCAATGTTGATACATGCAAAGGAATGCACACTGGAAAACATAATCCCAACTCTACATGTAAAGTGATGGGGTCTAAGTTAGCTGTTACCGCTCCAGAAAGAGATCTTGGAGTCACTGTGGATAGTTCTCCGAGAACATCGCCTTAATGTGCAGCGGCAGTCAAAAAAGGTAACAAAATGTTGGGAATCATTAGGAAAAGGATAGATAATAGGACAGAAAATATCCTATTGTCTCGTTATAAATCCATGGGATGCCCATATAGTGAATACTACCTGCAGATCTGGTCACATCTCCAAAAAGATATATTGGAATTGGAAAAGGTACAGCAAAGGACAGGGGTATGGAAAAGCTTCCATATGAGGAGAGATGAATAAGATGGGGACTTTTCAGCTTGGAAAAGAGACGACTAAGAAAGGAATATGACAGAGATCTATAAAATCATGACTGGTGTGGAGAAAGTGAATAGGGAAGTGTCATTTACTCCTTCTCATAACACAAAAACTAGGGGTCACCATATGAAATGAATAGGCAGCAGGTGTAATACGAACAAAAGGCAGTATTTCTTCACACAATGCACAATCAACCTGTGGAACTCCTTGCCAGAGGATGTTGTGAAGGCCAAGACTATAACGGGGTTCAAAAAAGAGCTAGCTAAGTTCCTGGAGTATAGGTCCGTCAATGGCAGGGATAGTGAGGCCGTTCTTATGAACGCTTTTGAGATTTTGATTCCTGATTTCAGGTGGGAAGATTGTTCAATATCTTGAAGATAGTCAGAGGATGGGAAAACTGTTTACAAACATACTAATTCAGCCTTCTCAATCTCTCAGTGAGGCAAGTATTATCGGGGCAACTCCATCCCCAGTGTAACATCAGTAACTTCAGCTGGGTTCCACCGGGCGTCTGTATGGCCCATGACCTGTAGAATCAAAGCCCTGGGTACTAAGGTAGCCTGGGCACAGCTGGCTTTCCCATCACTACTGTTGCTCTGCATTATAACAGTGCTTAGGAGTGCCACGCATGGCCTTGCATTCTGCTAGGAGCTGTGCTAGGAGCTGTACAAACACAGGACACCACCTGGCCCTGCTCCAAAGAGTTTATGCCCAGATTCTCAAAGGTCTTTAGGCTCCTAACATCCACTGAAATCCCACCACCACCAGCAGCAAGTTACATACCTGGAGGGCTCTGGAACCTGGAAAGGAACTTGGCAATGGCTCCTTCGTGGCCTGAACAATGGATTGGAGGGTCTCCTAAGCCAGGAGCAGCGGGGAGGCCTCTAGGACTAACAGGAGGGAGTCCAGTGCTGCGGGCAGTTACTGGGGGGACGCCATTCTGTTACGCTGCGGGGAGACCAACTGGACAGGGCGCTGATTGGGCCAGCCCCGGGGCAACGTGCTCCACCAAGGCCGGGTCAATGAACCGTGGGCAAGCAGGGCTGGCGTTTCCGAGATGGGGGCGAAAGTCGTTCAGCCTCGACGCGGAGTGGAGACAATGGAGGTATCCGTAGAAATCAGTGGAAATTAGGAGTCTAAATAGCTTCGAGGCTCTGAGCTAAGTATAAGACGTGACAGCAGCTGGGCACACAGCTGCAGAGAGCCCATAGCGGTCAGCGTGATGGGCCATGGTCCCAGCAGCCCAGCCGCCTAACCGTGGTCATTACGGCCTCTGGCTCTGCGCAGATCATCGCTGGCTGCGGCCTGTGTGTGCCGGGCTGGCAGAGCTGTGCCCGTCGAGCCGCGGTGGCGGCAGGGGGCAAGCATTCCGTGGCGGAGATGCCCTCGGCGATGCGGCTGGAAATGGGCTCCCGCTGAGCTGGGAGGCGTCACGCCGGCACCGTTGAGAACGCGGTTTGGCCCACTGGGGTCAACGAAGGCTTTGTCGCAGCCGGGGCACAGCTACAAGCCCGGGCCAGGCTCCCGAGTCGGCGCTAGCGAGAGATTCACTCCTACGGCCGGCCGGGAAAGCAGCATTTTCCCGTGAGACCTTTCGAAACGCTCAGTGGTTCAAAAATGGCTGTTCCCCCAGACGGGAGCCGGACACGAATAAACGTTCCCGGGCCGTGGACCGAAGCGCCGCCGCTTGGTGGAGCAGTTCCCCTGGGGAAAGGCGCTGCGCCTGGGAATTGGCACTTGCCTGGGAAACAATCTGGTTTGAACAAAAACCGTCATCTCTTGGGTCAGGAAATCGCCTGCAGGGAGCATTGCCAGCAGCCTCAGTAAATTCCTGCTGGGTGAGTCCACGGACCCTTCCCGCATCGCCCCTTGTGTGGAGCCAAACCCCCCTGCACACAGCTGGACCAGCGGGGGACGGCCGCCGCGTCGGGCGAGGAAGGGCTTCAGGGTGCTTTAGCCGATCGTCCCTTTCATCCCGCTTGGATGTTAGTCGAGGCGGCGCGGCAGGGTGCCCAGCCCCCGCCCCGGGTGCTGCCCTCGGCCAGTCGGTTCCAGTTACTTCTCCACTTCCAAAAGCTCCTGCATCTTGTTTCCTCACCCCACGAGGCCGTGGGCAGGAATCCCTGGGTGCTGAGCCGGGCCCAGTGGGGCCCGGGCGGAGCTAGGCAGGACGGCAAACCACCTGCCCTTGTGGAGCCCTGTGGCCGGGGGGGGCAGGATGGATCTCGAAGCTCAACGTCTTCCCGTGGGGCTGAAGGACAGCGAGGAGCGGAGGGCAGGCAGGGACTGGGAGCCAGAGGGGCTGGTTCAGGTCCTGGCTCAGAATGGTGCTTAGATGCCCCCTGTTCCTTCCTACCCCAGACAGCCCCTGCACCCTCCCGTCCCGTCCTGGCCTGGACAGCCCCGTCCCCCTGCCCTTCATGTCCCCCCCGGCCTGTTGTCAGCCCAGCCCTGCCGTTCCAGGGCCAGTAAGCACCAACTCCAAGTGGCCACGTCTGGCCAGCCTGCGCGCCCCAGGCTGGACGGGGGCTGCTGGCTGAACAGAGGCATCTCTATCCTGCGGCGTCCCCGGCCCTTCTCAAGCGCCCGTGGTCCTGGCCACTGGGCTGGGCTGCCTCTGCCGGGGCCTTGGTGGACACCCGGCTGAATAAGGAGGCCTCAGCCAAAGCCACGTCCCCCCCCGCCCCACTCCAGGGCACCCTCACCCTCCTGCCATCCTCCCCCCCCACCTCTGCTGGGTAGGGCCGTAGGGGTGGCACCAAGAGCAGCGTGTTCGCTGGAAACTCCCCGCCCCGATGGGGCAGGTTGGTCCAGCCCCAGCTCCCTCCGGCATGGGCCGGCCCAGGGTTACAGTGCAGAGCGGACGCTCAGCCGTGGGCTTGGCCCCATCGTGTCCACAAGCCTGGGCCCTCGGGCCCTGGGGCGCCGTGCGGTGACTGCAGATGTCCCCGGCCAGCCGCCTCTGAAAAGGGCCGCGCCTGGGAACACCTGGGCACGCGGCAAGCTGGGGCCCGCGTCAGCAGCCAGTGGCCAAGGCGCCGGCCTGCGGCTCCCGCAGCTCGGCCGTTTGAGGCTCGCCTTCTCCTTGGGGTGTGGAAGCCCCCGACGCCCTCTCTGACCCCCGCTGTCTGTGGCCAGCCCCCTGGGTGCACCGGGCAGGCACCAGGGAGGGGCCTGGCCACACAGATTGGTGGGGAGGGGTGGTGAATCAGAGAGCAAGGGAAGCTGGGGGGGGGGATAGGGGGCAGCAGGACACAGCCCTGCTGGCAATGGGCAGGTGGGGTATTTGCTAAGGGGCGAAGGGCTGGACCCAGCGTCCCTTTCCCGACCGATTTCACCCCCTGCCTGGCTCTGGCCCTCTTTAGCGGGCTGGCCAGATGGGCACGAGTGGTCGGTCCCTAGCTAACAGCCGCTGTCGCGGTTGGGGGGTGGCGGGTCTCAGCTGGGCGTTCTTGTAGTCCTACAGAAATGAGGGCTCTGTGGCCAGGGATCGGGGTGGCCCGTGATTGAGCTAATGTGTCTGTCTGTCTGTCAGCGCCAGGCAGACGGCCAGCTCTGTATGCTCTGTGTTCGCCTGCTGGGTGTTACGCCTGGCCCGGCGCGGTTCAGGAATCTCCGTTCCCGAATAACGCCAGGTGTAGCCAAGCCCTGGGTACCCCGGGGCGGCTCGGATGGTCGCACAGCCTAATCCGGGGAAGGGGCGGGTCTCGTCTCAAGCCTTTATCTCCTTCAGCTCCCGGGGGCTCTCCTGCCCGGCATGGCCCGGGGCCACGGCTCACGCTCCCCACCCCTTTACGCTCTCACGCCGTCAATCCTCAAACTGGGCTCAGCCCGCAGCCGGCTTCCACCCGCTGCTCAGTGGGATGAACCGTTCCTCCCCTAGCGTAGACACTAATAATGCTGTCCTGGGCTATAGAGACGTCCCTCCCTGCAGCCCAAGGGCTTTACAAACCTCCTGATCCACGAGGAAGGTGTTCTTACCCCTATTGAATAGATGGGGAAACTGAGGCACAGCGCGGGCATGTCTTGCCCCAGGGCCACACAGGAACTCCAGGGGAATCCCCCCCCATCACTCTTCTCTTCCACAGACTAAGTCCACATCCTTCTGGAGCCGAGGCGCTCGGCCCTACGTGCCGGATCCCGGCCAGGCCGCACTGTTGGACTATCCGCTGGGTTATTCTCCATCCCGGCCCCTAGGCAGCCTCCCTCCTCGCTCGTTTTTCTGACCGCAGCGGCCCATTGAGCCGGGGTCGCCACTGAGCTGCCTTCGGGGATGCCCACCGTCCTGCGCTGACAGCCACCGCCGGCCACCGAAGAGCTTCCTGTGCCCGGCTGAGCCGCTCACGCCGCAGCCCTGGAGTTAGCGCGGACGCCGGCTCGTCTCTGGAGCTGTGCGCCTGACCTGAGACAGGGCACCTCACCGGCTCAGGGGTCAGCGGCCCCGTGGCGGATGCGGGCAGGGCAGGGCGAGGGGTGCCCTGGTGGGCATGGGGGGTGCCCCTGAAAAGAGCAGGGGGGCAGGGAGCGGTACAGGCTCTGTGCTGGCGCGGGTGAGCTGGGAACCGGACGTTGGGGCCATGGGGGGTCGCTAGATACTGGGCAGAGGGCTGTTCATGCCCGTGTCCTGGCCGGGTGCCCACCTGCTTTCAATCAGCTGCAGATTAGTCTTTTCCCCCCACACCCCTGACGCCGAGCAGCCGGCGAGGGAATCTGTCCGGGCCTCCGGGTGCAACAGAGACGTAAGATCCTGGGTTATTGCCTCTGCCTGAGAACGCCATTGCTGTCTCCCGACCCCTGCCGCTCCGCCCCAGCCAGCCTCCTTCTGACGCCCTTTGCAATCTCTGCCCCGCCACACAGGGCAGCAGCGCCCCCCCGCCGGGGCCCTGGGGCTCAGAGGGCTGTGCACAGCTGGCCATAGGCAGGGATTCCTCCTCCACGGGCCGGCCCAGGCCTCTGGGGAGTCAGCTCTACTCAGAGCCTAACCCAGGCCCGCCGTAACCCCGGGGGTCTAAGCCGCCGTGGCTCCAGGCCCTGCCACTCCGCTCCGCTAGCTAGTCAGGACCTGATCCTGTCTTAGGGAGGTGGGTGTTTTCCTGCCCACTCTGCAGCCAGCCAAGCCGAATCTCATCTGTCTTGGCGAGCAAGGACCCACAGACGCCCTGCCCGCCCCCCCACCCCGCTGGGGGGCTCTGCCACCGTGTCAAACCAAGCGGGGAGGAGACGCTAAAACAATTGAACGCGCCGCGGAGAGCCGCTGGGCATCACCCAGCCAGTGGGGGCTCCGTAGCCATGGATGTTACAGCCAAACGCATCCCGAGTGTAGGCACCAAGGTAAATGTTTGGCCAAGGTGGGGCGAGTCGTAGGCTGGCTGGGATTTCGTGCCAGCGCCACCACCCCTAGGGGGTGACCCCCTGCATCCAGCACGGGAACGCTCGCTGGGTATCATCCATACCCAGTTGCCTCTGCAGCGGGGGCTGAGGGCGCCCCGTTCCCTTCATCACTCCAATTACAGCAGCACTGATGGGTCCAGACCCAGACAGGCGCCTCCTTGCGCCGGGTGCTGCACGTCACGGGGGGGTGACGGCGACATCCAGCATTAAGGCTGAGCCGAGCTTCCTGGTTCCAAAGTGCTCTAAAATGTTCATCGAGAAGCAGATCACCCTGAAAACAGCTGTGCCGCATCAGGCTCCGGGGTGGAGTTAGCGGAGCAAATTTGGGGTCATTTGGGCTAGGGGTTCCCACAAGTGACCTGTTTTTAAAAGGCGCTGCTGCTTCTAACTAGACAGGCCGGAGGCTGGCAGAAAGGAAGCAGCCACGCCGCTGGAACCGGGGGTCACTTCGCTCCTGTATAACAACAGGCATCCGGGGGGGGAGGGTCTCTCAGCTGCCCAGTAGCATCACTCCCATTGTACAGCGGGGGAAACTGAGGCACAAAGCGGGGCCGTGACCCACCCCAAGGTCACAGGCTGCGGTAGCAGCCAAGCTGGGACCAGCACCCAGGTCTCTGGCTGGCTAAGCCAGTGCGCGACCCACTAGCCCACCCCGTTAGAGGCCTGGGGAGGGCTGCGACATGGCACCTGATGGCCAGGCCAGGCCAGCTGCACGCGGGAAGGCAGCGTAGTTGTAGGGCCGGGCTGGGAGCCCGCCGGTCTCACTCTCCCCTGCCCTCGGGGCTGGCCTCTGCCCTCTTCCCCCGGCAGAGCGAGACCCTTCTGCGTGCGGGACGGAGGGTGCCGGCCGGGGCGGGGGCTTGCTCTCCAGATGGCCTGTGGGATGCCCTCGGCCCAGCGGCCCCCCCACGCCCCGGGGCGGGTTGGCTAGTGAAATGAGGCGGCGGAGGGGAGACAAGGAGGGTCTGTTGCCGGCCGGGGCGGGCGCTGCTCCGGCTCTGGGGCCGGCCTTTCACCAGGAAGCCGGGCGGGCAGACAAAGGGCTCCATTGCCTCGCTGCGGAGGTGGGGCAAGAGGCACTGCCAAGCGGCCCTGATAAGCCGGGGCGGCTGGCTCCAGGCCACGCCCGGCCGCGGGCCAACACCTGCCTCCTGCCCACGGGCCTCCCCTGCTCTCCAGCCTGAGGGACGCCGAGGGA
This sequence comes from Emydura macquarii macquarii, assembly GCF_026122565.2. Lineage (NCBI taxonomy): Eukaryota > Metazoa > Chordata > Testudines > Chelidae > Emydura > Emydura macquarii. The sequence continues at coordinate 294,780 of NW_027133002.1, read as the reverse complement.
GGCGTCCCCCTCGCTGGGGCCAGAGACAGGCCCTGAGGGGTCCCGTCCGGGCTGAGGGGGGGCCCGTGACAGCAGCCCTGCTCGGTCCAGGCTGGGCTGCCCCAGACGGGGCCAGGCCTTTGAGCCTGGGGACCGGCCTGTGCCAGCGTCCGGGGACGGTGCCGCCTCCAGCCCAGAGCCGAGTGCGCTACGACGAGCGGATGTTCCTTCCTGACCCGCCGTCTGCCCTGGAGCCTGGCGCTGGCCCTTGGCGTGTTCCGCCTGGCGTCGGGCCCAACAGGCACCTGCGCCCCACCGCGGCAGCAGGGTCTGCTTCCCCCCGTGCCCTGGATTCGCCCCGTGTGCCGGGAACTTCCATAGCGTCCCCCTCCCCCGGTACCCTGCATGGCCTGCCAGCCCCGGGCGCAAGCGGAGACACCGCGGGGCGCCAGGGCGGGAACGTGCCCAGAGCTCCTGGCTGGTGGGAGCAGCCAGGCCCCGTTCCCGCGCTGTGCCGGCACGGGGGGGCCTGTTAGCCGGGGGCTGGCTAGGGCAGGGGGACCCTTTTCCCCAGCAGGACTGGTCCTGGGCTAGGCAGACGCTCCAGTCCCCGGGCACGAATGCCGCTGGCCAGGCCCTGTCTGAGACCCAGCGCGGCCGAGCCCCGGTTGGTTTGTGCGCGTGGGGCTGGGGGATCTAGGGCCGGGGTGCCCCCGGGCCCCGCGTTTGGGGGACTCGCCACCGAAGCTGGGCAAGGCAGGATCTCTGCTCTGCAGCACTGGTGGGCTGGAGTCGCTGGGGGTCCCCTCTTCTGTGTGCACTGAGTCTCGTTAATGCTGGGCCCCGGGGCAGGAGGATCCGGGGGCAGGCAGGTGCTGGTGCGGGGGGGGGGGGGGGGGGGTGTCCTGAGCCAGGCACATGCAGGGGGGAAGGGGAGGGTTCCCTGGGGCAGACAGATGTGGACAAGGGGGAGGGTTCCCTGGGGTAACAGATGCTGGGGGGGTCCTTGGGGCAGGCAGATGTGGACAGGGGGGAGGGTTCTCTGTGGTAATAGATGCAGGGGGGGGTCCTTGGGGCAGGCAGATGTGGACGGGGGGAGAGGTGCTGGGGTAATAGATGCAGGGGGGTCCCTGGGGCAGGCAGATGTGGACGGGGGAGGGTTCCCTGGGGTACTAGATACAGGGGTGGACGGGGGAGAGGTCCCTGGGGCAGGCAGATGCTGTGGGTTGTATTGACGGAGCAGGCAGGTGAAGCACACTCGCACTGGTTTGGCCGTGGGGGAGGCGGGGGGGGGACACAGCATCACTCTCCAGCCCCCCCCCCCTTTCGGCCCGGGTGCAGCTCCGGTGCTGATGGGCCCCAGAGGCGGCAGCGCCCAGCCCTTGGGGGTGGACGTGGGGTTCCAGTCCCCCCAGCCCCTGAAGCGGGAGGGCAGAGAGAGAAACTGAGTCGCAGCTAGTACCTGTTTAGCTGGGCCGTGCTCCCCGAGGGCCTGGGGAGTCTGTCCCTGGGGCCAGCCTCCCACCTCGCTCTGGGCACTGGGGGGGGGACGTGCTGGGCTGCCGGCTGAGCGGGAAGAAGCCGCAGCTCCGATGCCCTGGGGACGCAGGGAGCAGGGGCTGCGGGGACAGAACACCAGGAGGGCAGAGCGGGGGCTGGTCGCTGTGCCTGGGCCGTCCAGGACCACCACCCGGGACGGCGCCTCGTCCTGCCAGCTGTGTTCACACGGGGCCTGCGATGCGGCCACCTCTGGGGAGGAGCAGGGCCGCTTTCGAACGGGCCGCGGCGAGGGGAATGAGCAAAGGACAAGCCAGTGAGCACCCCCTTGTTATTACTGACACCACGGTGCTGAATTCGCTCAGTCCCCGCCCCACCCCAGCCCCACGCCGTTCAAACCCATCGGTGCCGCACCCCTCCCGACCCCCGGGGAAGACGGCCCGTCTTTGTGCAGTGCTCTGTGGTTTTGGCTGCGCGGCTCCAGCCACCTTGGATCTCCAGCAGGGCCAAGGCATCCCCCCCTTCCCCTCTCCTCCCAGTGCCAGCTGGGAGTGCTGGGGTGCATGTGGGGGGGGGGCCTCCGAGAAAGAGCCCCAAGGTTTCGAAAGCCGGGGCCCTCAAAACCGGGGCCATTTCTGCAATATTCAGGCCTTCGCCCGTCGGGTAAAAGGAGGCTGCTGGGGCCGTCTGCCCAGGCAGGCTGTGAACACCCGGCAGGGCTCGGAACAGACGTGGCCTAAGCAGTCTTGGGCAAAAAAGGGAAACAGAGGCACAGTGACATACCCAAGGTCACCCGGGGAGTCGGTGGCAGAGCCAGGGACAGCCTCCCAATGGAACCCGCCGGGGGATTTGAGGGGGGGACCACACGTCACGCCCCAGGCTGGCATCAGGCCAGGGCATGGGGCCGAAACACTCCTTGGAAAGGGGCCAGGGGCCAGGCTGCCCGGACAGCACCGCCTCGGGGGAGGAGGGCGGAGAGAGCCTCGTTCTCTGTCCCCAGCCCCACGCGCTGCACCGGAGAAAGGGGGGGTCTCCTTGGCGGTTCCCCTTCCCACCCCTTCGTGCGTCGAGCCCTGCGGGGTGAACTCAGACCGGCCTGGCGGGCTGCTCCCATCACCAGGCTGTGGGGCAGGGGCACAGGGCTCAGAGGGGAAGTGCTGCCCCCCCCTCCCCGAAGCGGGGCGGGGCTGGACCACAATCGATACATTTCAGTGGGGCTGACATGGCTAAAGCTCCCAGCCCCTGCTCTTTAAGGGGTGTCTGCTTCAGCCCCAGGGTTCCTGCCCGGGGGGGGACAGGGGTCTCTCCCCTGCAGAGCAGCTCCAGGAGTCCAGCAGAGCCGGGGGGCCCAGGCCCGTTCCAAGCGCCGGTCTTGCAATCCGGGTTTGCCGCCGGGCGCCCCTCGGAGAGCGCGGAGAGCCCAGCGCAGCCGCTGGGGAGCCAGGCAGACGGCGAAGCGTCACGGGCAGGGGCTGGAGAAGGTCGCTGGGCCTTGCGCGCGCTCGCCGGACTTAGCGGGAGGGTTCCCCCGAGAACGCCCTGCCCCGGCTGGGCAGACCTGGGGACCGGTGAAAGGAGCAGCCCAGCCCGTCTCACTGCTGCCGCCACACCCGGGAGTCGGAGGCTTTAAGGCCAGAAGGGACCCTCTGAGCGGGAGCCCCGATGCCCCGGTGAGGGGTGCAATATCGGAGCTTGGGCAGAGATCAAAACCAGCTGGATATTCCCCTTGTGTCTCATGCAAGTGGCTGTGAGAACTAGGCCAGGGCCCCCCCCCCCCTCCCCCCCGACCCGCTGAGACATTCCCCACCCAGACGCTTTTAACCGGAGACTCCGGGAGCCTTGACACATTCTATTTATTAAAGCAATGCCACCAGGAGCTCCCTGGGGGGAAGACCCTATTGTTTCTATTTGCTTTTCACTAAGCAGATCCCTTAGGAATAAACTCTCTTCTCTGTGCGGTGCGGGATCGTTTACAAGGCAGGCTCCGGTTTCACAAAAGTATTAAAAACAGAGACAGAATTTCCCTTAAAGACATGTCAGCAAAAACAAAGCGATGGCCCTGCATTGCGGGAGCTGCTGGGAAAACCAGAGAGGGCTCCGGGCCGGGAACGGGAGCTCGGCTCTGGCATCCGCTCGGAAATCGCTGCCCGCTGGGCTCCGTGCGCCGGATGGGAGGCTGCTTTTGATGGTCAGCCTCTTTCCTCTGCCCCTGAGGCTGGGCGGCTAGCGGAGAACTCGGAGCTGTCCGTCACGCTGCTAAGTGACCCGGCAAAGGCAGCTGCCACAAAGGTGATGGCCCCGTGGTTCGGTCTAATTTCCTGGGACGCGCCAGCTGCTCTGTCTGCAGCACCTCGGACCGGCTCAAGCATCTTTGGCTCATGTCTCCTTCCAGAGGCTGCAGCCGCCACAGCGGACGAGCGCCGCTGCTCGTCTGGCTTCTCCTTTCGCTCGGGTGGCACCTTCTCGAGGGCTGGAGCAGAAGGTGCCAGAGCAAACGCTGGTTTCTGCTTTCCCAGGAATTTAACTTCCAGGGCTGAAGCAGGCTCGGCGCTGATAACGCTGCCCAGGCCCCCAGGCGCTCTGGACGGCTGGTGCCCGTTCAGGCCACGGGGATCCTCTTCCATGCCGCGTTCGCTGGATGGGGCTAATGATCTGCCCCTTCGCGAGAGGGACCTGCCGCCCGCACCACGGGAATTCTCCGCCACGGGGGCTCTCCTTCCACCGGAGCCTCCCCGCTGCATTTCACCGAGAGGCCTGCAGTGCCTCCCATCAGGGCTCCCTCGGCTGCCTGCTCCCTTTCCCGCGGGGACAAGTAGCCGCCCTGAGCTGACGGTGAGAGGCTGCTTGACCTGCAGCGAGAGAGGGCGCAGACTGCACCCTGGGTTAGGGAGACAGAAAATGCATTTGAATCAGGCTTCCCTGCCATCGCAGGGCGTTCCCACTGATCTCAGCTTCCTTCTCTGACCTCACTCACGAAACAGGCCAAGTCCTGCTGGCCAGGACCGCCCAGGACGCGCTGCGGTGCGGGAGTTGCTTGCCTCTTTATTCAGCCAGCGCTGGGGCTGACAGGCTGTGCTGTTCCCTTCCTCCACCTAGGGCGAGCACCGCCGGTAAGGCAGTCCGCTGGGGGTGTCGCACAGTCACTAACGATGTGGCGGGAGGGATGGGGGGAGACAGACACTGGTGCCCTGAGACCCCCGGGGCCCCAGGCGGTCCCACACGTCCCATGAGCCGCCCCTTCTTCCCAGCGGTCTGCTGCAGTCTCCGAGAAAGAAAATAACCCCCACTCAGAGCCCCACATGGGGGGGGGGGAAGGGTACACTTTACTGGGGCCCAGAGGCCCTGGGGGGCTCAGGCCAAGCTGCAACCCCCATTCCCATGAAGAAAAAATATTTCCTGGCCCATGAGACCATACGTCTGGGATGAGGGATTGTGGCGTGTGTGTGGGAGGGAGCCCTTGTTACAAGTTTGTGCTGGGCCTGAAAAAATTCTGCTTGGGCCCTGCCCCCACGCTCCCTTTTGCTACCCAGCCATTTAGTATCTCAGCTGGGGGAAGCTGAACGCCTCCTTCCCCCTCCCCGCCCCCAGGCTCTTTTCCTGGCGTGGCACAAAGGTTAGTGATATTCGGTGACTTAATTCTTTGCATCCGCTGGAGCCAGCGGGCGAGGTGTGCGGAAGTCGGAGCAGCGAGATGCTGGATCGGGCTGTACCGGGTGGAGGGCTCAGCTGGGACGAGCTGCCCTGTGAAGAAGCTGGATTCAAAGGGCAGCCGGGGGGGGGGGGGGGGGGGGGAACAGGACAAGGAGGAGGAGAGATGCTTCCCTGAAGGCCTTCACTGAAGTCTTCAAGATCAGCCCGCTGGGCACACGGCCTGCACAGCGCTGCGCACGGAAAACAAAGAGCAAAGTGAACGGGCTGTCGCTCATCAAGCAGGAGACCGATAAGAGCCGGTGGCTTCCACAGCTCTTTGGGCACGTCTGGTCCCAAGGAAGGAGACGGGTGGTCTCTCTAAAAGAGGAGGCTGGGTGCAGGAGGAGGCACTGGCCCAGAATCTCAGTGCAAGCAGCAAAAGGCCCCGGCGCTCAGCAAAGCAGGATGTTCTTTGTAAAGAGGCGACCTGCCCGGGGAGGCGCTGACCGCCTTGTTCTAGCCGAGGAAGAGGATGTGTGTAGCCAGCGGCTCTGTAAACGTCTCTCTGGTAATGGGGCCACCTCAGAAGAAAACAAAAAAGTCCTTCGGAAAAAAAGAAAACCCCACAGGCAAGCACAGACGCCTTCCCTTTGTGAACAGGTGGGACTCGAGGAAAGCACCTTCACGAAGAGGTGGCCTCTCCAAACCTGCCAGGCGGCCGGGTGGTCTCTATCAGCAAAGGGCTGCTCAGGTCCAGAGGAGAAGGAGAGCCAGGAGAAGACAATCAGAAAAGTTTCTGCAATTTCCCTTTCCCGGCAAATCAAAATTCAATCCCGTGGAAAGCCGGGCAGGTCTTCAGTGTGACGAAGGGATCCCAGGGCACTGCGTCTTTGGCAGCTGATAAACTTCAACCTGTAATTCAGCAGGTTCTTCAGTTCTTCCAGCTGCGTCGGATGGCTCCGCGCCCCATCAAACAACCAAAGCAGCCACCGCTAACTGGAGGGCAGGCGGGCATGGGCGTGGAGCGAGGTAACGGATGGTTTGGAGGACCGAAGGCCAAGGAGCTGGTGTAAGTGGTTGCAGATGCTGGTCTGAGCGCTTGCTTCTCAGGAGAGGGGTTTTCAGTGCAGTGGTTTCATTTTAGTGGCCGTCTGAATGGCTGACCCATAAACGGAAGCTACGCACCCTGGTCCCGAGAACATGATGGGGATCAGGGACTCCTTGGGTTCACATCAAAGGGGAGGGGAAACCACCCTAACGAGATATTAAGGTTAACCCCTGCCAAAAAAATGTGATCCAAGACAATCTACATATTAGTGCAAACGTGGTTTATTATTATTGCGAAGAGCCGTGGTTTCGCGGCACCCAGGTTGACAGCTGTCCAATCACGCCTTCACTGGACAGATGCCAGGCTTGGGGAGTGGGGGATACAATGGAGGCGGGACATCCTTTGCCGTGTCCTGGGACATACATCTGGGAAGCATCTGGAGAAAGAAGGACTGTACACAGGAGCTTCACGGGGAGCAGAGGGACCCGGCAAGGGTGGGACACGGACAGGGTCATCTCAGGGTTGCAAGGCCCCCTTCTCCCGCCCCACATGGCCACCAGGCCCAGCCGCATGCTTTGGTTTTCAGAGTCCTCTTCACAAAAGGAGGCAGTGCCTTTTAGGTTTCTCCGGGACAGGGTTGAGGACAGCCCGCACAGCCTCCGCGAAGACCTCCTTGATGCCTTCCTGGTTAAGGGCAGAGCACTCCATGTACTTGAAGGCGTGGATCTGCTTGGAGAGGTTGACCCCCTGCTGGAAGGTGACGGGCACCTGGTTCTGCTCCTTTAGCTTCTTGACGGCCTCGGGGTTGTTTCTCAGATCCTTCTTGGTGCCCACGAGGAGGATGGGCACATTGGGGCAGTGGTGGCAGACCTCCGGGTACCACTTGTGTTTCACGTTCTCGTAGGAGGGCGGGCTGGCTATGGAGAAGCAGATGATGAAGACGTTCGTCTGGGGGTAGGAAAGCGTCCGGAGCCGGTCGTACTCCTCCTGTCCTGCCGTGTCCCACAGATTTAAGTTAATAGTCCTGCCATCCACCGTGTTCTGGGCGCTGTAGTTGTCGAAGACCGTGGGGATGTACTCCTTGGGGAAGGCGTTGGTGGTGTAGCAGATCAAGAGGCAGGTCTTCCCCACCGCGCCGTCACCCACCACCACGCACTTTATGCTCTGCATCCCGGCTCACGTTCCCTGGGCTCTCCTTCAGCAACCTGGAGGGGGAGGAGACAGAGGTGATGAGAGCGTGCCTAGCGCAGGAATCCCGGGAGACGGTCTCCCGCCCAGGGGCTGGGGACAGGTGATTGTAACATCACGTTCAGGCCTTAGGAAGGGGGGTGGAAGACAAATAAGCGCAGCTGCCATTTCACCAGCCTGTTGCTCCCACCCAGGGTCCTCCACTTAGACGTGCAGTCACAGAAATGTCGGGCTGGAAGGTCACCTAGTCCATTCCCCCCCCACACTGAGGCAGGACCAAGGAAATCTAGACCAGCCCTGGCAGGGGTTTCTCCCACCTGTTCTTAAAAACCTCCAGTGACGGGGATCCCACAGCCTCCCTTGGAAGCCCGGTCCAGAACTTAGCTACCCTGAGGGTTAGAAAGGTTTCCCTAGCATCTAACCTAAATCTCCCTAGCTGCACCTTGACCCATCACTTCTTGCCCTGCCCTCTGTGGCGGTGGAGAACAATTGATCGCCGTCCTCTTTATAGCAGCCTTAACAGATTCGAAGGCTTATCAGGTCCCCCCTCGGTCTTCTTTTCCCAAGACTCAACACGCCCAGGTTTTTTAACCTCGCCTCACGGGTCAGGTTTTCTAAACCTCTCAGCTGTGGGGCAGGAACTGTCTTTTAATAAGAAAAATCAAGGAGTGTCCTGTAGCACTTTGAAAACTAACAGATGTAATTTCTGCCGGCATAAGTGGGCTGCGACCCCTTCGTCAGATGCAAGATGCTACCCTTCTGGAAGTTTTAATAAGAGTTTGCCTGTTGCCTAGCGCCATGGGGCCCCGCCCTTACGTGCTATGTAATAACTGGACCACGGCCTTCCAGCACACACCACTTCCCTCAGCCGGGAGCCCAAAGGTTCCTGAGATGCAGGAACAGAGAATAAGGACCGAACTGAGCCTTCACGTAAGGATCCTGACTCCCATGGGCCCTCACCCCATTCGTGACAGGCCAGCTTAGGTCTCATGTGCGCCAGACGCTGGAGTCTCAAGGGGCCGTGCGTTTGTAGGGTCGGAGGCCTCCAGGGAAAATCACAAAGCGATTGAGTCAGTGTGGAGCCCACTCCCAGCATGGGGCTGAACTGAAGGTTACCGGACAGCGACGCCCGGGAGAGGGGCACACAGATAGGTGCGGGGTGTACCCAGTCACAAGCCATGCCCCACCGGGTCCGGCGCTGTACAGAGAGATGCTTTCTTCCCGCAAAGCGCTGACCATCTAAGTATCAGAGGTGTACAACAGGTGGCTAGGACAACAACCAGCTGGAAAGTGCCCTAGCTAACAGCGGGACAAAGCTAGATGTCCTGTCCTTCCTGAGCGGTGAATGAGGAATTTTTTTTACCCCAATAGTAGTTGCGTTAGCCCTGGCTGTCTGGCCAAGTTGCTCTGGTTGGTCTTTCAAAAGTTGACAACTGAACATTGACTTAACGCAGTTTGGAAACACTACGATGCAAAAGAAAAATGCTGCTTTCCTTTTTAGTTATTTTTTTTTAGTAGTTTACGTTTAACACAGCACTGTGCTGTACTCGCTTTCTTTTTTTTTTTTTTGGTCTCTGCTGCTGCCTGATCGCGTACTTCTGGTTCCACGTGAGGTGTGTGGTTTGACTGGTCAGTTTGTATCTCTGGTGTTCGGAACTCCTCTGAGGTCTGCTGCTTCCCTTCCAGCCTGGAAGATCCGTTCAGTGGTGCAATGCACTGTTATGCAGCTGCCACATTCCACCCCAGAGGTAGCTGCATTACAGTGACGGGCAAATAGCAGTCCTCATCCTAAAAGGAAACCTGCACACCACTTCCGAAAGGCGAGCCTGGGAATGTAAATTCATTCCTCTTTTAATAAGAGTTTGCCTGTTGCCTAGTGCCATGGGGCCCCGCCCTGACTGTGCTGTGTAATATAAATAACTGGGCCACTGCCCTCCAGCACTCACCGCTTCCCTCAGCCGGGAGCCCAAAGATTCCTGAGATGCAGGAACAGAGAATAAGGACCAAAAATCATGGATGGAACAGAGGCACTGGATTTATTCTCTTTACAACCCACTAACCCCCTCTTTTTGTCCTAGGACTGCAGATGTGCTAACTGGCCACTTCACCGTAAATGGTCTCTTACAATATGTGCACACTACTTACACGAAACAATTTCTTCCGGGTCCCTTCCCCAGCCCTGAAGAAGAGCTCTGTGCAGCTCGAAAGAAGTCTCATTACCCCTGTCTGACATTGTCAAAGCCGGGAACAGACCCCACAAATCCCAGCCCTGCCCCCTAGCCACGCAGTATTATCACTAGGCACAGACTGAAGCTGTAACTTGGGCTGATAAGATTTATCAGCCGCGGATCCTGGCTGCGAGGAGCGGAAGGGAGATAATCTTATGTTGTCATCACATGCCACTCGTGAGAAGACAGACACCCATTCATCAGGCAGTGGCAGAGCCCCGCGGCCCTGCCAGGAAGTGTGGCGAGCTGATCTGCAGGAGGCTGCCAGGCGGCCGACCCGGCACCGCCTCCAATCTCCTCGTCGTTAGAAGACGGAAACGGTTCAGAAGCGAGCGCTCGTTCCAGACCGTCCCTCAACCCTGCACCGTTGCTGCACGGGCCCATTTTTCAGGCTGGGATCTCGTGGGATCGGTCAAGTTACCGAGCCTGACCAGACAGCAAGTGAGAAAAATCGCTACCGGGGGCGAGGGGTAATAGGTGCCGGTATAAGAAAAGGCCCCGAATCTCGGGACTGTCCCTATAAAATCGGGACATCTGGTCATCCGACAGCTACCAAGGGTCAGGCCTGCTCAGACTCGGCTGGAAGATGCCCCAGGAAAAGCCCGGCGCTGCAGGGGGTGGGGTAGGAGATCTGGCAGGGGGTACCCTTTGCTCCAGTCCGCACTAAGCCAATGGGTAATTACCTTCCACCCCCCCCAAATTCCCCCTTCTGCTTGGGTATATTCCTCGGCTCCGCTCCCTGTCCTGCGCTGCCAGCTGGTTTTCCTGTAGCTGCTGCTGTGTTACACCCCAGAGGCGGCGGTACCGCCCTAACGGGAGTAATGTTGCCATGGCGATCGCTGGTAACTTTGAAGGCCGCTTGTTAGATAGGAGTTCCTCTGTGAACTGCGGCCCCCCCCCCCCTCCGGCCGCTCATGTGCCACCTCCTCCCATCACCCCCTGCAGCCGGGCTCCCATCGCGCCCCCCCCCACACTTCACTTATAGACATTTATAGATAACTGCTCCGAAAAACTGGGGGACCAGGTGGTGCAGGGGAGACGTGAGACGGCCGGGTGGGGAGAAAACGGCGCAGGCCCGGACCCCGCTGGCTTGCAATGGGGCTGGCGTTCCCAAGCGACCTCCCACCCCTCACAGGACGGCTGGGCAGCCCGTGGCGGGCTGCGTGGCGGGGTGCAGGCGGGAGGCGTTGGGATCCCTGGGGTCCGTTCTAGGCTCGCTGGAACCCCAGCAGCAGTGAAGCGGCAGGAGCACAGACTGCAGGATCCTGCTCGGGCCCCTGGGTAGGTCCGCGGGCGGCTAGCCCGGACCGTTATCGCATCCCTCGAGCCAGGCTGCAATCCGCCCCCCGACACACTGCACACCCAGACCCTAAACTGTGACCTCGCCCTGCGCCGTCAGAACCAGGGCGCTCCCCACCCAGCCTTGCACCAAAACAAATCCAGGAACTGGAAGGGGCTTCCCGTTGCACCGGGCTGGCATCGCGCCCCGCGCCCCTCGCCACACAGGCCCGGGAACCGGCCGAGCATCGCGCTCTGGGGACGCCCGCACCAGGGGGAGGCCGGGTGAAGGTTTCGCTCAGGGCAGGTGAAGGCAGCAGGACGCTGGCCTGATGCCAGGGCTAACAGCCCTGCTCTCGGCTAAAGCCCCCTGGACTATTTAGTGACCACGGGATGGGCCAGCACCTCAGGCCTACGGCTGGATCCTAAAGGCAGCCAAGGCTGCGGAGAGCCCCTCCCCGTGCCCTGGGGCAGGGGCTCGGCAAACAGACCGAGGGTCACTCGCTGACACGCCTTCCTGCAGCGTGCCGAGTTCCCTGGGGGAACGGGCCCGGCCGAGCCCAACCCTGCTCAGCCTTCGCCCCGAGAAGACGCCAGCTGGGGCATGGGGTGAGCCGGTCTGTCCGGCCCCACTCCCCGGGGAAGGGAAAGACGTGCGCTTTCTCTCAGAGGCAGCCTCGGCCGGGTGTTGGCTGCTGGGTGCAGGCCGTGGAAGGTGTTATTTCCTCCCGGTGATGATCCCTTTCCCCAGGGCCCGCCAGCGGGATTTCAGAGGAAAGGCACAGACACGGGGGATGGACAGCTGCGGCCCCCACGACCTGGCTGAGGGATTGCCGGACAAGTCAGACCCCTGGCCCATCGACTCCGGGCTGCTTCGGAGGTGGGGGGCGAGAGCCCTGCAGCCGGCAGACCTGGGACAGTCAAACGCTTTGTCCCACCCCTGGCAGCAAACTCTCTGCCTAACGTCTAACAGACCCAGAGAGCGAAGCCCGAGGCTGGCACCGGATCTGCGCGGCATGGCGGAACAGGACGGGGCAGGCGAAGCGGGACGGCGAAGGAAGGGAAACGTGACCAGGCAGCACGTCACAATTCAGGGGGTAGCTGCCCCAGTGAATTTCAGCGGCTGCCCTGCTGCCGGGCCGAAGGGACAGAGGAGAGGGGAGAGACCTCTCGGGCCAGGCAGCAGGCAACACACAGAACCTGCACCAAAGGTGCCTCACCAAAGGCGCTTAAGCAAAGTCAGCTGTCATGGGGTAAGAGGGAAGGTCCTCTCCTGGGTCAGTAACTGGTGAAAGGATAGGAAAGCCAGGGTAGGAATCAATGGTCAGTTTTCAGAATGGAGAGAGGTAAATAGTGGTGTCCCCTGGGGTCTGTACTGGGACCAGTGCTGTGCAACGTATTCATAAATGATCTGGAAAAAGGGGTGAACACTGAGGTGGCAAAATGTGCAGATGATACAAAACTACTCAAGACAGTTAAGTCAAAAGCAGACTGTGAAGAGTTACAAAGGGGATCTCACAGAACTGGGTGACTGCGCAACAAAATGGCAGATGAAAATCAATGCCGATAAATGCAAAGTAATGCACATTGGAAAACATAATCCCAACTCTACATATAAAATGATGGGGTCTAAGTTAGCTGTTTCCACTCCAGCAAGAGATCTTGGAGTCACTGTGGCTAGTTCTCTGAAAACATCCCCTCAATCTGCAGCGGCAGTCACAACAGCTAACAGAACGTGGGGAATCACTAGGAAAGGGATAGATAATGAGACAGAAAATATTGCATCGCCTCTTTATAAATCCATGGGATGCCGACATCTTGAATGCTGCATACTGATCTGGTCACCTCATCTCAAAAAAGATATACTGGCATTTGAAAAGGTACAGAAAAGGGCAACAAAAATGATGAGGGGTATGGAACAGCTTCCGTATGAGGAGAGATTAATACGAGTGGGACTTTTCAGTTTGGAATAGAGACAACTAAGGGGGGATATGACAGAGATCTATAAAATCATGACAGGTGTGGAGAAAATAAAGAAGGAAGTGTTATTTACTTCTTCTCATAGCACAAAAATAGGGGTCACCAAATGAAATGAATAGGCAGCAGGTTTAAAATGAACAAAAAGAACTATTTCTTCACACAAAGCATAACCAGCTTGTGGAACTCCTTGCCAGAGGATGTTGTGAAGGCCAAGACTAAAATGGGTTCAAAAAAGAACTAGATAAGTTCATGGAGGATAGGTCCGTCAATGGCTATCAGTCAGGACAGGCAGGGATTGCTGTTTGCCAGAAGCTGGGAATGAGCGACGGGATGGATCACTTAATGGTTACCAGGGAACTCACTGGTAGCAGTAGTAGGCTCTTAACCTCTTATATGGACGAAGGTCCGTGTTCTCACAGGGAGGATTACAGGGACGAGAACAGAGGGTGGTCAGAGTGGGAGCTCCTGCCTGGCCCCTTCCTCCCATTCCCCACAACCCAGCTGGACTCCACCAACACGACCTGTGGGTCAGATTAAAACCCCAGACCCCCAACCTTAGAGGCATTCAGCTGAGAACTCTGGACAGGTTTGCCCCCGGGTCTGCCAATGGCTCCCATCTCTCTAATGGGCCGAACTGAAATCCCAGCTTCACGCAGCCCTGCAGTCCCATCCCGGTCCAACGCCCCAGCCCCACTCTGCTCGAAGAGACGGCCAGGGTCACAGAGTCACTGTGGGAGGCATTCGGGGGGGTAGCAGAGACTAGTTCAGACTCCAAGTGTGAGGAAAGGCCACTGGATTCAAAAGATCCATTAAAAATAAGAACCGAGAGCCAGGATCTAAACACGCAGGAGCCAGGACTCCTTTCTTCCCTCACCTCCTAGCCACAGGCTTCTGCCCACCAAGCCAGCTCTGTGACAGAACCGACCTTCCCTGGGGTTCAGGAAGGCGCCTCCTGAGAGAAAAGTCCCTGCCTTTTATCAAGCCACACTTGGCTTCCCCCTCTGTTTGCGAGGGGCCTTCAGAGAGGGCTACAACTCCCCGTTCCCTCGTGTTACCAGGCTGGGGCCACCAGGTGATGCTGGGAGGCTTGTTCTGGCCTGGAGGGCAGAGCCAGGATGCGCCGTAGCACTAACTAGAACCACCCGCAGAGCAGAAAAAGACAGCGGGGGATCGTAGACGTCAAGCTCCTCTGAACAAAGCATGCTGGGAAGGGGCGGAGCCTGAGTCCTTTATAAGGCAGGCTCCAGGACGGCTCTGGTGCGATTACCACAGGGAGCCTGGGAGTGGAAACCCATAGCCCCTGTGAGCTGGGGCGCTTGGAGAAAGTCTATTGCCTGGGCTGGGGAAGCCTTTGGCGCCCTGAGCACTGTGGAAGTTACTGCATCTGTTGGGCTGTGGCACATCCTGGCTTTTAAGTAGTTACTTTATCTCTGTTCCCCCTTATCCACTTGCTGTCGTGCTAGGATATCTGGGCTCACTGTAAGATCAGCCCTTTAAACAGCTCTCTTGTTTCTCATCACATTTATTGAGATAGCACGAGGAGCCCCAGCCCTGGGTCAGGACCCCATTGCGCTAGGTGCTGTACAAACACAGAACCAGAAAAGAGGGTTCCTGGCCCAAAACGCTGACGAGCTAGCTTTGTTTCTGTGGATTGCTGCACGCCTCTGCCCTCCCTGGCTCTGATCAGGAACGGACGCTCCAGAATACCCTGAGCAACCGCATTCTCAGGGCATCTCGAGATGAGGAAGTCCCCCATGAAAGCCCGTTCTTGCAACATTTCTAGGTCGCGGCGCTTAGGGGAAGAGCTTGGCTTTGGGAAGTTACAAGCTGAACCTCTGGAGGGCTGCCCATCCCTAGCTTGGACCTGGGGCCAACTCTGAAACCTCAAGCCTGGATCCTGCCAACCGAAGGGTGGGACCACAAGAGCGGCCAGGCTGGCGCAGACCCAGGTGTCCATCTAATCCAGTATTTTGTGTCCCCGAGGGGAAGGTGTAAGAAACCCTGCAGCAGGCAGATGGGGGATAACCTGCCCTCAGAGGACGCTTCCTTTTACTCCCCAATAGTTAATCGATTGGCGTGGGCCCACAAGTCGGAGGTTGATACCCCTTCTGAAGCTCTTGCCTATAGTTAATCTGTGAGAGTAACTCCAAATAGTCTTATCCCCATAAAACAGCCTGTCTTCCTTTGAACCCTGCTAATCTCTTGACTTTAGTGATATCTTGTGGCAATGAGTTCCACGGGCTATGTGCACACTGGGTGTAAAAGTGTGTCGTCCTTTTACAATGTTAATTTTGTCCCTTTTCAATTTTATTGAACGTCCCCATCTCATCCTATTAGGAGACAGGGAACATCTGTTCACCCCATCTCCCTTTTCTATCGATTCATACATTTGTATTCCTTTAGTATGTCTACTGTTGTTTTTCATCGAAACACTTTTTGATTAAAAACGGCTCTTTGATCAATGAGAACTCTGGAAAAATTTCCTGTTGGTTGAAATTTTCTCTGTGTGGTGGGTGGGTGTGGGGTGGACTTTTCTTTCTTTCTTTTTCTTTCTTTCTTTCTTTCTTTCTTTCTTTCTTTCTTTCTTTCTTTCAAACCAGTAACATTTTTTATCTCGGTTTTGGTTTTCAAAAACCTATCCTTTGTACGGAGAAGGTTTTGTTCTTTCATTGTCAAACTGAGACCTTTTAGTGGGAAACTTGGGGGGGAGGGGGAGAAATGTTTGACGCGTCCTGTGAAATGTTTTTGACCAGCTCTAATTCAGTCTTTTCACTAAAAAAAAAACCAGCCCTACACTTTTCAGTCTCTTCCCATACCTGAGTGTCAGAGTGACTGGCCTCTTTAAGGGGACATGGGCCAGCTCCATCTATGTCAGAAGCCTGGGGCAGTGGGGCGGGGTGGGATAAAAGACTCATCTGGGCATCGTAAAAGGGCTGAGATGGATCATCTGAGGGCATGGAACCACAGGGGTGGGTAGGCTGGCTATTGGCTCGCTCCTGGGGAAGGCCATAAGCCAGGGTCTGCAGGGGACTAGCCTGGCGACCGTGCTGTGTCCCGGAGCAGGGAAAAGACTCGAAGGTGGCCCAAAAAAGGGCCCAGAAGGTGGGCTGGAGAGAAGTCCGTGAAGGGCAGAAGATCCTTTTTGGTTCGTTCGGCCCTTGGTCACCCTGGAAGGGGTTAAGCTCACGGGCGACTTGGCCGGAGGGAGGTCGAAGCTGCATCTCCAGCCAAGCATGGCAGGATGGGGGGGGCCACACCCAAAGCCAGCCAGTCTTCCTAGAAACCTAAGGATTGTAGTCAACACAGGACAGGGCGCGGTGTTGAAACAGACACATCAAGGCGAGCTCTGCCAGTGACAACCCCGGCCTTCGGGGAACACAGGAAACGCAGAGCTGAGGTCGCAGCTGAGGCCCCCCCACACAGGCAGAAGCCAGCCCTGCCCCACCTCCCAGCCTTTTGGAGGATTTCCCCAGGCGCTTGGCCACCGTCCCGACCGACCGGGGTGGTTGGCTCGGCTGCGGCGGGACGGCAGGCGGCTCTGGGGGAGCGTGGGCCGGCCCGGCGAGCTCTGCCATTAGCGGCAGGAAGCAGAGCGGCTCAGACGGCTGCGGGAAGGCGGCCTGGTGGGGCTGAGCGAAGCTGGGCGGGGGAAGAGGGAGGGGGGGAAATGCCAACTTCCCGTGACGTGCACAGAGCCGATTTAAAAATGCTTTTCCCGCCCGCCGCGCTTCGGAACGAAGCCTGGGCAAGGGCGGAGAGGCAGCCTCGCCTGGCTGCACGGCCAGGGGAGGCCGGGGCAGACCATGGTAGCCAGACACTGGAGGCTCCCAGCCGGCCGTCTCCAAGACCGGAGGGGAGGGCAGCCTCGTGCAGGAGGCCCCTAGGCTGGGATCAGGAGGGTTGGGTTCAATTCCTGCCCACCCTGCCCCTCTCCAGTCCCCGTCTGTGGAATAGGGCTAACGATGCCTCCTGGGGAGGTTGAGGCAAAACCCAGCAGCTGTGAAGAGCACCGGGAAGGGTTTCAAGTAGACGGACGCCGATCCGGGTAGAAACAGGAGCGCGGGCCCAGCCGGTGGAGGCAGAAGGGACTCCAAGGAGTCATAGGAGGGTGAAGAGACCCAAGGGAGTCGGGGTTGGTAGCTCCCTATTGCGCTCAGACCCACCTCGCGCGGCTCAGAAGGTCTGCAGCGCCGCGTGGCACTAACGCAGGCCTCCAGTCTGTTCCCCGTGAACTCACTGGGGCTTTTCCACTGACTCTGGCGGGGGCGGAGCGGGGCCCTCTTTGAACAGAGGCGGGCGGATGGCTCTGCGGGAGCTGGCCCACGCACGCTGAGAGAAAGCCCCACGTCAGGGAAGGCATGGCGGAGGCCGAGTGTCGCTCAGCGTGCGAGCCGCTGCCTTTCGCAATTATCCAGCTGATTTGCCTAACACTGATTTGCCTAACGCCAGCTATTTGCATAGTGGCAAATCATCCTCCCATGCACGCTGCGGCGTAAAGTTCCAGCTCCGTTCATGGACTTTCCAAACGGCCTTTTCATCTCTTTGCTTGGTCTATCTCACGGCTTCGAGGATCTCGCCAGCAGGTGCCTTTATGGGCTGTTAAGTCTCGGTTTCCCTGAGTGCAGTTTCAACCCAGCAGCAACCTGGTCAGTGTATATTACACCTGGGCTGGGCTTCCTTCCTGGAGGGCGCCAGCTTGTCTTTGCTGCCTCCCTGACCCTTTGGCGTCGCAGCCCTTGTGCACCACTGCTCAGTGTCCTGACTGCACTTCCTCTGGCTTGGGATAAAATTCCCGACACCCTTCTTCCCCCCGTTTGGCGTGGGATATCTGCTGTCGCCAGCAAAGCCTCCACTGCACAAGGCTGGGAGAGGGGATGGCTGGCCCTGCCCGAGCCCTCGAGCCCCCAGCCTGTAACTCACCCAGAGTGGCCGCGGGGGGCTCAGAGCGAGTTCAAGTCCCAGCTTCCACCTGATCGTTGTTAGAAGAACTCCAAGGACTGAGGACACCAATCTACTATGCCTCCCCCACCAGCTCAGACCAAGCAAGTTCCCGGCAGAAGAAGCACCGTTCCCTTGCAAAGGGAAAACAAGTCTGTCTGTAGGACCTACAGAGTTCTGCGGCTGCAAGCACAGCCAGCTAACAAACCCAGACGCAACTTACAAATCCCGAGCGCCCGGCACGCCGCGAGAGCCACACAGAGCTGGAGCCGGCCCGGGAGCGCTCAGCACCCCTGCACCGGGCCCCTTGCTAGGCGCCTAGCTTGCGGCCCCGGGTGTGAAAGATTTGGCCTCCCCCCCCCCCCCCCCCCCACACACACACGCCTCAGTTTCCCCATCTGTATAATGGAGATTCGAGGCTCACCCACATTGGCTTCTGAAGCATTAATGAGGGACCGTTTGCCCAGCGCCAGGAACAGCCCAGCCACCCGGCGTTGTGACGAAGTCCTGGCCAGCCAGGACCTCCCCTGCCGCACTCGTGGCTGCTTCGTGCTGACGGCAGAGCTGGGCTACTTGGCATCTATACAGCCTCCAGCAAATCCAACCCTCTCTCCTCCTTCCCGGCCTGGAGGTGAAAAAGCTGGGGAGCAAGGGGGGGAGCAGAGAAAGGGAAGCCCCCCCCAGCACAGAATTTCCCAACCCACGAGACTGTTTCCCAGACACCTCATTTCTCACTCTCCTCTGCCCTGCAGCACCTAGCAGCCTGGAACCAGGCCTGGTGGATTGGGCTCTGCTCCACCTCGCCTCTTGGAGCCCGGGCCAGGGGGGTTTTGCTGGAGACACGGGGCCGGTGGGGGAGCAGCCGCTGGCAAGGCAGGGAGCACCCGGCCCTCCCACACATGGAATCAAAGCCCAGCCATGCGAAACCAACCTCGTTACAGCCCAGCTCCCAGCCCAACGCTCGCTTCCTCTGCAGGTGACGTTCGTGGGCTTGCCCCGCACGGCGCCCCCTCTCCCGCCCCACAGCACGTGGGCAGAGCTGGGGGCGCTCCCATGGGGGGGGGGAAAGCCAAATCCCCAGCCCGTTAGAAAGACGCGCTTTGTTCCTGGGCGGCCTGGCAAACCCGGAGCCGGACCATGCTCTCGTCAACCCGCCCGCGGCAGGGAACGGGACCGGACTGGGAACCGATGAACGCTACGTGGCCTTGCTACGTCGCCCCGTCCGTCCACGGATCTCCTGGCGCTCGACAGACGCGAATTCGTCTGCAGTAGAGAAGGGTGGTTATAGCCACGTAACCGACGGGGCATTTCCTGGCCACAGTCACAGAACGAGCTGATGTCCATGGCGGGGCAAGGCCCCAGGTGTCCTGCTCTGGCCACTAGACAATACTGCCTCTAAATCTGAGCCAGCCAGAGGTGACAAGGACTGCTCCTGATGGCTGGAATAAATCCTCTCTGGAAGGCACTGGAGGGCCAGATGTAGGCGAGAAAGAGCCAGAGTTACCACTGGAGCAGGTGTGGGGGGATAAGGGTGTGTGTGCCAACTCAGTGCCCACTAGTGAACTGAATAAGAAGGGCAAAGCTTTGGTCTTGGTACCCTGTAAATCCTTTTGAAAGCAACGTTGAGTCTTTGCTGTGTGCTGCAGCACTGGAGGGGTTAATCTGAGGGGTACTGGAAGAGCTGTTCACAAGACCAAGCCCCGGGGGACTTAGAGATGCTGCAGGTGATGGTGCCCGCGCTGTTTCTCTCCTAAAGCGAGGTAAAAGATCTTGCCACCATCACCTCTAAACTCTAAACTGGGAAGGGAAAGGACTTTCCCCTGAGAATCCATCGCAGGCCTGACCCAGGACCTCACCTGCTGAGGTCCAGGACTTCAAGGGGTGAGGCGCCGGCACATGGACACCCCTGCGGGCGACGCCAGTGTGAACGACAAGGGCTTGTCTACACACAGCGCTTGCACCGGTTTAATTCTGTGGGCCCCTGTGTTGGTTTAAAGCTGGTTCCGTGGGTCGAGCTGGTGCCTACGCCACCACCCGCTGAGCTGCCGTCAGCCAGGTTTAAACTGATGGCAGCATGTCCATGTGCCAAGCTGCACAGGGCTTAACTAACTGGCTGTAGAATAAAACCTTTCGTTCCACCGGCGCCGCTTCGTGTGGACAACGCCAGAAAACGCCGCCTCGGGGCTCCAGGCCCTGATGTGAGATGGGCCGAGAGGATCCCAGTCGTCCTGCACCTTCCCTTCCCAGCTGCAGTAAGAGTCAGTTTGCTGCCGCAACCAGCAGTTTGGTTTAATTTCCGCTCTGTCCCCTCCTGCTTCCAGAAAGCCCAGCAGGCAGTTTGCTGGAGGAAACCCTGAGGCTGCTGCATTGGAGGAGGCATCGGGCCAGCGTCTGTGAAGAGTCCCCCCGGGGAGACCCTCCCTCTGATCAGCAGGGAGGATGCAGGAGCCCAGCCCAGCGGCTGCTGAGGGAAATGGGAGGAGGAGGTGGTGGTGGGGAGGGAAGGAAGGAGGCGAGGGAAATGAGAGTGGATAATCTGACCTGGGGGCAGGGGAGCTGCCAAGTTTTGAGACTCTGTGGAAATTTGCAAACAGCAATCGCTCCCCCGGGCAACCTCTCCATGCCTCAGTTTCCCCACCTGTGCAGTGGTGGGGACCCTGGGGGCTTAGTGCATTGAGGACTGTTAGGTGCTCTGAGCTCCTTGGACAGAAGTGGCATGAGAAACCCTGTTCTTCCTGGAGCGGTGCCCATCACATGGCATCTGAGCTGTACTGAGTGCTACGGCTTGCGGAGACGTTAACCGGTGGATGCTCTCACTGCCCCTGCGACTGGAGGAAGGTCTCTGGGTTGTCACCGTTTTACAGAGGGGAAATGGAGGCCCAGAAAGGATTAAAGGCCTGCTCCAAAGCCCACTGGGCTACCCATACTCCCATTGACTTCACCGGGCGCAGGAGCCGGCCACGAGCCACAGGGCCTGGACTGAAGCCAGGAGTCCTGACTGTGCTCCCACCTGGGGGCGGTGAGATCCCGTGAGCAGGCAGCTTCCAGAAGGCACTGGTTTCTAACCCCGTGGGCTGTTTGTCGCAGGGGGGAGTAGGCCAGCTGAGCGGTCCTCCCCCCGCCTTCGCTGAGTCACCCCGATGGCAACGGCACTGGGAATGCATCATCGGAGGAGGGATAAACCAGCGCTGGGGGAAACCCAGGCAGGAAAACATGAGGCTGCCCATATGGGCAGCCAGAGGACGGAGGAAACGGTGACGTGCTGTGGCAGGTCAGCCAGCCCAGGACAGCTTCACAGAGCTGGCCTCATGGTGCTATCCACATACACATCATACAGTCTAAACCCCACGCAGAGATCCAGGCGCGTACCCCACGTCCATCACCGTGGCGTCGGGGCAAAGTGCTAGGCCCTGACCGGTTTGTAGGATCAGAGTCTAATACTTTAAAATCCCAAAGGGCTTCACGGACGTCAGTTAAAGTCTCGGGCTCATTATCCCCATCCGGCAGAGGGAGAAACTGAGGCACGGGGGCGAAGTGGCTTGCTAAGATTAGACAACAAATCATTGGCAGGGCTGAGGCGCTAGCCAAAGGTTCCTGTCCACACGCTGGGCCGGCCGCCGTTCCCTGGAAGGCTGTCCTTCCTGCACCAGAGCCGGCTATTGTAGTCCGGGTCCAAACTCCAGCACAGCAAAAAAACCACCCAGCCATCATGCAAACGCTCTCTAGGCAGACACAATTCCGCTTCTATAGACCGTATTTCCGAGGGCGCCGCTCCCAACCCAGGACATTTGCATTCAAATCTCGGTTTCTGAGCTGCTCCAGTATCGATTCCCTATCCAAAGGCAGAGCCTTTGTTTGCTACCATCGACGGATCGAAGCTAACGCAGGGAGCCAGAGCCCAAAGCCAGCGGCTCTAGATCTCATGTGGTTTCTTGAAGGCTGCGTTGGCTGGCTGTGGCAGCAGCCGGCCGTCCCCCAGCCCTGCCCGTCCCTAGACATCCTCCCCAGCGCCTCGGCCCAGGACGCCTTTCCCGGCGCCGCCCACCCAGGAGGCATTGGGGCTCAGCAAGCGCCCCTCTGTGGCACTGACAGGAGCAGGGGTCTCCGGGCGGCTCAGGGAGCTCAGCGCGTTAAGCACCTGGCTCAGCAGTGAGCGGACATGGTTCCAGGAGCCGCAGGTCCACCAGCGCTTCCTGGCCAGTGCTGCTCAGAGGCGGAGAAAGCCACACTCCTCCACCAGAGCCCCTAGCCTCGGCGTAGCGTGGGGACAGAGCTGGGAAGGGCTCCTCTGCTCCGCCCAGCCTCCCATCGGGCGGGAGAGTCTCGTGGCCATCCACACACAGGCCCTGCGGTGCTGGAAAAGGTCCCTGTGCTGCAATGCAGCTCACAGCCCCGGCACCTCTGGCCTTGACAGATCACAGCCCCGGCACCCCTGGGCTTGCTGTATCAGTCCTGAATGTGAAAAAAGAACCCCTCTGGGGTGCCCCGGTGGCCAGGTCCCCTCTCCCTGCCTCCCCTTTACTCTCCTGCCGGCGGATGAACCGGCCCTGAATGAGGATCCGTCACAATGAGGGGTCTGTTCTCCCTGCCTGATGCTGGAAAGAGCAGCTGGGCAGATTTCCCTGCCCTTTGCCAAGGCCCTGCCTCCGCCTCTCAGCACTTTTACCCTTCATCCGGCAAAGAAACTAGGGCGCTTGGAGCTTCTGGGGACCAGACACAAACCTCCCCAGGGCTCTCCTGGTTTCTAGCATCAAAGCTTCCATCACATCCCCTGGAAGCTAGTCCAGAGCTGAACAGATCTCAGAGTCGGGCAATGGGTCCGAATATTCAGCCTAAGTTCTCCTCTGTTCAGTTCAGCCTCAGTCCAGGACTCTCAGCTGCATCAGGCCCCCTCCACGCATCCCTGCCCTGCTCGGGGACTGACCTGGGCATGTGCTCAGTAATTTCCATGGAGTCTTTCAGCACGGGGCCTCCCGCGCTCGGAGCTGTGGGGTCGCTGGCAAAAGGGGCAGAGGAGCTCCCAATCCAGCTCAGACGAACTGTGCGATCAGGCCGGTGTCCTGTCTCTGGCAGGGGCTGGTACCAGAACCAGAGCCCGGGGACACTATTGCAATAACACGGCTCTGGGGGAAGCTTCTCCTGGACTCAGGCAAGTGATGCCGGCCAGCGAAAAGCCCCCCCTGCAGCCGGGGCACAGTGTGCATGGCGAGTCAGCAACACCCGCCTGGCGGGAAGGGAAGAGACTCAAGGCCGCTTTGAAATCGAGATCAGGCAGTGCAGCAGTGCAGAGGGTGGTCCAGTGGTTAGGACACGTGGCTGGGATTGGGAGACCTGCTACCGACTCCACTTGTGACCTTGAGTGAGTCACTTCGCCTTTCCGTGCCTCAGTTTCCCTTCTGTACAATGGGGAGAACAGCCCTGTCCCGCCTCAGGGGTGCCGTGAGGATAAATGCATTACAGATGGTGAGATTCTCCTCGGTTACAGTGCTGGGGGCCAGCTACACCCCTGAGCTATGGCTGTCTCCTGGGAAACTTCCATTCTTGTTCTGGCGACGCCTCACACGAGTGATGCGCTCCCGATGCATCCGGCTCGATGGGCTGGGGGGTGACAGTGTTGGCCCCGTGCAGAAGGAGCTCCCCAAACAGAAGGTTTGTCTCTCTGTGCAGCGGGTTGGTGGGTCTCAGTCTAGTCCCTCGTGCTCAAGGCCGACGTTTTCAAAAACCGCCACTGGGGACTCATCGGGTGGAAAGGACAAAGGAGATCGTAGATCTCGGTGTGCTAGTCGGAGAGTGTGATCGTGGTGCGGATGTGGCAAAGGCAGGTGTGATCCACGCAGGCACCAGGCGCGGCCTTTCCAGTGGCGATAGGGATGCGTTAATGCCACCGGACAAGGCGCTGGCGAGACCGTACTGGGAATACTGGGCTCAGTTCTGGTGACCCGGGTTCAAGAGAGAAGAACTCAGACTGGACCAGGTGCAGAGACGGGCTCCTGGGAGGGTCAGGGCAGTGGACAGCCTGGCTTAGGAGGAGGCTAAAAGAGGCAGGCGGGGCGGGGGTCGGATTGCTCTGTAAATACACCCCGGGGTAAACGCCAGGGAGGGAGCGGGGCTATTGAAGCGAAAGGACCGTGTTGGCACAAGAACGAACAGGGACAGAGCAGCCAGGAAAAGTGGAGGCTGGAAAGGAGGAGAAGGTTTCCAGCCGCCAGAGGAGGGCGGTTCTGGACCAGGCTCCGAGCAGGAGCGGAGAAGGACAAAGAACCTGAGGGGTTTTAGGGTGGTTTTTATTTGTATGCGGGGACGGCCTGTGCCACCAGGGGCCTGGGGGCCACGGGGCGTCGGCTGCCCAGAGTGCGTCACTTGGGGGGGGCAGCGGGTGCTCAGTCGCTCTGGAGAGCAGACGCCCGCTGCTGGGTGCCCAGAAACCGAGGGGCGTAAAATCGGCGGCCGTGTTTGAAAGCCTCCGCCTCAGAAGAAATAAACCCCGTATCCAGCCGAGGGGCCTGCGAATGGCAGATGTGGGGCGCTCCCCTCTGCCGCCGAGGCTGCAGGGCCGGGTCAGCCTGGTCCCCTCCCGACGGCGCACCCCAACCGGGGGTCAGGACTGCAGCCCCCCTCCTCCGTCCTGCGCCCGCCCAGCCGGCCGGGGAGTGAGGCTGCTCGGCGGCTGGCCCTGGGGGCGAGGGGTGGAGGGGACTGAAGCCCGCCGGGGGGGGGGGGGGGGGGGGATCTCCAGCTGCCGGCTTCCTGCCACAGCCCGTGCCAGGGCTGCGGGGCTCCAGCCCCGGCCGAGGGGGCGAGCGCCCCAGGCCCTGACGCAAACGGCAGCCGCGGGCCTGAGCCGGTGACAGGAAGTAAACAAACCTTAACCCAGGGACCCAGCCTGCCCCCCCCATGCGCTGGCGGCTGGTGGCTGAGATACCAGGCCTGCACCCCCCCACACACACTCCGCCCCACACCCGTCCACTGCCCTCCACTACTCACCCACACCCACACACTGCCCCACACTGCCCTCCTGCACCCCCCCACACACTCTGCCCCACACCCATCCACTGCCCTCCTGCACACACCCCCACACCCTCCACAACCATCCACTGCCCTCCTGCACCACCCCCACACCCTCCACACCCACTGCCCCCTGCCCCCCCCCACACACTGCCCCACAACCACACCGCCCTCCGGTACACCCTCCCACACCGCCCCGCATCACCCACAGCCCACACCCCACCCACAGCCCTCCTGCCTGTACACCCGACACACGCGGCCCCACCCCACGCACAGCCCACACGCCCACTGCCCTCCTTCCCACACACACAGCCGCCACCCCCACCTCTCAGAACACCCTCTTCTCACACAGGACACCACACGACACACACGGCCCCCCCCCCCAGTGGCCCAACTGACGTGCTGCCCCCACCTTCCCCAGGCCCCCCCCACCCCAACACACACGCACAGCATCACCCCCTGGCCACAGCCTCCTCGCGCTGCCCTGCCTCCTCTGTGACCCCCACCCGTCTCACCCCAACCCCGACGGGTCCATCCCTGGCCCGTGCCCGCCTGCAGGCCCTAGCGAGGGCAACGGGGGAACCCAGGGGCGCCTGCAGGCTGCTCACGCACTTCCCTCTGCCCAGCCCCGATCCTCATCTGGTGCCGTTGCTTCAGCAAGAGGAAGCTGGGGCCAGGACAGCCGAGCCGAGCCGCCCGGCGGGTGATTCATAACGACCCCTCCCTCCCCCCCCCGTCACCCAAAGGAAGGGAAAACAGCTCATCTCACACCCAGCAGAAAAGGGAAGCAAAACCCTCTCTCCACCCCCAGTCCCTGCCAATAACTCTGCCAGGGCGGGGGCTTTCCACCAACGTGCCAGCTGCTAAATGCCAGGGTGGGGCCTTGCCCACGAAGCCCTGGCGCCCTCCTAGACGGGTCCCGCCCACTGTGTCCCTCCCCGGCCCCGAATCTTTCCATTAACCCCCCCGCCGAGCAGCCCCCTGCACCTGAGGCCCTGCCAACACCCGGCGCGGCTGAGGCCTGGGATACTCGGCCGACGGGCGCCTCTCCTCGGGTGGCTACACGCACACCGCTGCGACTCGCGTCCCCCCCCCAACTCCACCAGCCTTCGCCCCGGGAACCTGGGTGAAAGCACGTCGCCAGGACTCCGGCCGTAGCTCCCGGGTACAAGACAGCACCTCCTTCTGCCCCAGGACTGACCTGCCCCGGGGGGCAGAGCGTGCCGGATGAACAGCGAGCGCTCCCTGGGCTTCGCTGCAGGCTTCCCCTCTGCCCTATGGTCAGGGGCCCTAATGACAGCCCAGCTCTGAGTGGCGTGGCTGGCGGGGGGTCTTCAAAAGCTTCCCACCTTTTCCAAAAGGCTGCGTCAGTGCCTTTGGACACCTGTCGGGGCCATGAAGGGATCGTCTGGGTCGCCCCCCTTGGGCTGTAGTAGGATGCAATATTTGTACTGCTGTGGCATCTAGCTGTCCCCATCAAGGGTCAGGGTCCCGTTGTGTTCGGTGCTGTACACGCTGCACGTTAGGGCTCCTGGGTTCTGCTCTAGGTTCTGGGAAGGAGCGTGGGCTAGTGGCTAGAACAGCGGACAGGGAACCAGGACTTCTTGAAGGAACATCGGACTTGCCATACTGGATCAGTCCAGTGCTTCATCGGGTCCAGTCTGAGCAGCCAGTAAAGAACAGTTATGCCCACTGCTAATGGAAACAGTCAGAGACTCCTTCAGAGAAGCACATCTGTCAAACCCCTTGAAAAATGCACCAGCTCTCTCAGTCTTGAAGAAGCCAGCAATTGACCCTGGCGTGCAGACCGTCCCCTCTCCGACCTCCCAGTCACGGGCAACGTGACATCAGGCAGCATCCTGGGTGCTTCGCAATCCGGAGTCAGATCGGGGCGAGCACAGAGATCTAGGGGCACTAAAAGATGACCTCCTTGTGGACACAGGGAAGATCTTCATGGCCGCACCATTGGGCCTCTCTGCCCAGTTCGGTCCCGCTAACTTGCCTATATGACACAGCAGTGTCTCCAGTCATTCCTCTCCAGCTGTGCGCAGAGAGGGGTAACTGCTTCTCCCCCGTGAATGCCCTCGCCTGTGGGGTCCCACAGGGACCCCTCCTATCCCCACTTCTCTTCAATCCCTGCGTGAGACCGCTGGGAGAGACAGGGAGACGACAGGGGCTGAGCTGCTAGCAAGGTCACTCAGTTCTAGCTCTCATACTCAACGGACGCAGCCACCGCTCCTACGGAAACAGCAACACACCTGCAAGAGATCAGCTCTTGGAGGAAGGGCAGCTGGCTGTCTCCACCTTCCACTGGAGGTGCACACACCCAGTGCATCAAAATGGGGCAAAACCTCAGGGCCCTGTTTGATCCCCTCACTAAGTCGGGGTGATCATGGAGCATCAGTGTCTAAAACATCAGTGTCTTTCTTTCACCCCCAGCTCGCTAGGAAACCTTGTCCCTTCCTCCTGGAGGAGATGTGACCACAGTGATCCAGGCATGGGTTACCTCCAGACTGACTTACTGTAACTGAAACGGACTCACCATGATCACTGCACTCCCCTGGGACAATGCAGATCACAGTGCGCTTGAGGGCCGGGCCAAACTTTCTCAAGTCCAGGGGATCTGCCTGTGGAACAATTGTCCAGAGCGACTCGGGAGAACCCAAAGACTGACCGTCTTTAGGAGACACTGCCAAAGCTTCTTCCTCTTTGGAAAAGCCTCTCCATCGTCAGAACAACACTCACAAGGCTGAAACCCCCTACGCCCTCCAACCAACCCAAAGCCCTACGCCTGGTAGAACTGAGAAACTAAACATGGAGAAGGGCCAGAGGTTGCACGAAGCCCACGAGGGACTTTGCTATTGATGGTAGGTGTAGGAGGACTTGCGCCCAGTGGAGTGACTGCTTTTCTCCTCTGTTTCCTGCTTCTGATACATTCAAAGAACTCCCCACCCTGTGACCTGTTTGGATGCCTTTGGCTGGGTGCTCCCCGAATGCCACCTCAGCCGTCCCAATCCGCAGCTCACATTCCACCTGCCACGGTTTGTGCTCCCGCCCTCAGGCAGACCGAGCGACAGAAAGGAAGGATGCTCTTGAGGCTTGAAGCACCTCTTGAACCTTACTGTTTAACCAGCGGGCCGGACTTCTTGACTCGCTGCTTCCCTTTTTGGTGAGCGGTGTGCATCCCTCGTGGGACTCTGTTATCGCTGCTTCCCCAACTTCCACGCGGAGCCTCAGGATTTTAATTTTCCTCCTTTTGGACCATTGGGTCCCCTTGACTCATTCCTTCACTTTATTTTTATCTCTGCTACTTTTTGTTACCTTTCCTCCCCCGCTACCATGCATGCCCTAGACACAACCAGTCTTCCTGGCAATCTAAATTTAGCCTCCAGGACCCGTTGCTTACATCACCCTACGTCACTGATACTAATATGTACCATGACCACAGGCTTCTCCCGCTGCACTTGCCAGAAGCCTGTCTAGATGTCTCCCGAGATCCGCTACACGCGGACCCAAGAGCCTGGTCATTGATTGTTCCTCTGGTCACCACATTCCCAGCTATGGCTATTTCTAATGAACCAATCTGCCATCTTTACAGTTCATCTGTCTCACAACTACCACCCCATCACTTTCTTTCTCTCTGCTTTGATAAAGTCCTCATCTGCAGTCTGTCAAGTTCAGCCCCAGGGCTCCAGGCACCTTTCGCTCCAACTCAGTGGCAACTGGACGCCTTTCTGAAACATCTGCCCTCCCTCCACCACAAGAAATAGGGCACAAAGCAGGAATGAAGAGGTGAGTTTCTCTGGTCTGTGCTATGCAGGACGTCAGACTAGATGATCAGAACGGTCCCTTCTGGCCTTAAAAATCTACAGATCTGTGAACTAACATCCCATCTGTCAACTGCTTTATCTTTCAGTCTACGGTCGGGTTTTGTACCGTGCCATGACTGGACTGTCTTACTAGCAAGGGTTACATATTTTTGGTTAAAAGCAAAAGGCAAAGGGTTAACTAAAAAAGTAGCACAAGGCAAAGGGCTCAACTTTAGAAAAAGGTGAGACAAACTTTTTCAAATCGCTACAGATAAGGCGAGAATGAAGTCCAAAAAAGACAGAAAGTGACACAGCCTGAGTTCAAAACTAAACAAAGGGGAGAGTCAAACTGAAAAGGCACCGGAAGAATAGATTAAAAAAAGAAAGGTCAGGCTTCAAAATAAGTTAACAGAGAGAAGACTGAGCTTGACTATCAGGAAAAAAGAAACAGAGGCCAGGGTTTAAAACACACGAAGTGTTAATTGTGCACAAAATAGGAAATCTAGACACACAGAGATGTAAAGGCAAGGTTGAAATGTTTTTAAAATTAATCATTATTTTAAGACTGATAAGGCCCCAGTCTTGCAAAGACTCTCAAACAGTAATACCAGGGGGGCTGGTAGTTCCCTTCCGCACCAGGGGGCTGGGAGGGTTAATTCATTCGTGTTTGTAAACTCCTTGGGTGAACGGTGGGACAGGCAGACCAGCCGCCAGCCCTGACGAGAAGAGACGCCTCTGCTGCTGATTCTCGTATCTGCTCCTGTGTGCGCGCAGCTTTGAACACACAGAGCAGCTTGAAGGTGTGAAGTATCATTATGATCACCAAGACTGTTCAGACATTAAAACTCCCCTAATTACGACACGCCGGCTCCTGGCTGCCTGAGGAAGACAAGGGAGGGGCCCCACATGCCCGCCAAAGAGATTAAATAATCATAACCCTACGGTAACAAGAAGAACCCAGGGGGAACCCTCGTTCCATATTACCAGATAGCAGGTGACTTCCTTAACAACCAACCAGTCACCGCAACACACAGCCCCGCTCCGAGGGGGATTGCATTGGGGTTTATAGCACACGCTCACATTCAGAGGGAAGGGTCCGGGCTCACTTTTTCCTTTAGCTGCCTCCACCTTATGTCAGGCTCCCTCAGAGTAAGACAACCCTAATCTGCTGACTACAAAAAGATCTCTCATCTCCTGCCTGCCTCCAGCACTTCTCCCATCCACCTCCACCCTCACCCATCCTGCCTGATCCCTGCTGGATTCGAACCAGTGACCTGGACTCACCCAGGTCCCCGGGAATTGGTCTATTTTGCCTGAGGCATCAACAACGTAAAATGCATTGTGCAAAAATACAATTCACAAGGTTTAGTGTGTCTGGAAAAATATGCAAAAGGCCTTAAATACATTGTGATGCAATGGTGTGGGCATATGAGCAAGTACATCATTGCCCTCTGCTGGACAGAATCGGAGCTGCTGAACTGCGTGTCATATGCCCTATACTGCAAATGGCTAATGGAGATTCTCCTTTAGCTACAAAGGCAGGGGTCTGTGCTTTTGAAGCAGGAGGATCTGAAGCCAATCCAGGCCAGTGCCACGAAGTTCCAAGCAGCCATAATGCATAGCATCGTCCCAGTCATGACATTGGGGTGGCCCTGGCTTTGTTACCCTATTTGAAAGGCTGTTTCTCACGCTAAAGGGTTCTGTATTCTTCAGGCAGGGCCGGCTCCCCCATGCTACCCCAATGAGCTTAGCTCTCTAGCTCCCTCCATCCTGACCTCAGGTCTAACCAGCATCACTGGCAGCCTCCGACACTGGTGATATCAGCCCAGGTAATACAGCCCTGCCAGGAAATCTGCCTGGGGTCAGTTCCCAGGTTATGCCTGAGTGGATGCCCCTCTAGGTTCGGATTTCCCCCCTGCTAGAGCAGGGCAGCTCATTAGAAACGTGGCTGTTTGCGAGCTGTCCCGGCCATCCTGGCTCAGGCCTGGGCCACTGCAGTTTGATGCCCACTTTTACCCCTAACACAATGGGAGGCTGCAAACTTTCACACGCAAAATGCTCCAACCTGCTGCAAAGGCAGCAGCAGAGCCGTCAGGCGGTCTCCGTTGGACCGGACCGTTCTGGGATGACGAGGGCGAGGCGGACACTAGGGGTAGGGAGGGGATAGACGCAGAGTCACAGGTTCCAAGGCCGGCAGGGAAACACGTGTTCTGCCAGGCTGGCCTCCTCGTACATCACTGGCCGGAGCCCTGCCCCACACTAATCCCCAGCGCGGAGCTTCGAGCACATGAAGAATGAAATCCATTCCCAGCCCTGGGAGAGGAATCTTCTCGTCCCTGCCCCCACCCTGAACAAAAGCCAGGCCTGATCCAGCCCGACACCCCCCCTCCCAGAAACAAGGAGACACAGAGGAGGAGGAGCCCACAGCTTTCCCAGGCACCAAAACAGAACACAACACACTCTTCCCCGGCGACTTTTTGAATGTAACAGTTGCCTGGTCTAGCTAACGCAGCACGTCTGACCTAAAATGGCTGACTCCTGTTCAGCCTGGCATGGAATGGCTCAGCCCAGTTCAGCCTGGCACTGAATGACTCGTCCCAGTTTAACTTGGCATGGAATAGCACAGCCCAGTTTAGCCTGGCACGGAATGGCTCAGGTCCCAGAGGCAGGTCAGTTTGGCTCCGTGGAGCCTGGCCTGGAACGAGTTGGCCAGTTCTCTGCAGCCCAGCCCGGACCGGCCTAATAACCCCAGGAACAACAATGGGCGCAAGGGAAACTCCTCCTTGTTCTGGGTCAAAGCCGAGCCAGGGCAGGGAAATCGGAGCAGGGTCTGGGGAGTGAGAACGGTGCCAGGCGGGGGGGGCGGCACAGGGCAGGCTGAGTTCTCAGGGCACCGCCTTCTCCCCCAGCAAACACAGCCAGCCCGACCCTGCCCGGGCTGCCGCCACCCTGCCCCCGGAGCAGACCGCGGCACAGCCAGGAGCGCCCCGGAGCTGGCTGCGCTCCGCCACTGTCCTCCCGGAGTTGCACCTTTTCCGTCTGCGGCCCGGCACGGCCCGGCCCGGCACGGCCCAGCCCAGCCCGGCACAGTCCAACCCAGCCCAGCCCAGCCCAACCCATCCCTGCTCGGCCCAGCACTGCCCAGCCCTGCTCGGTCCAGCCCAGCCCGGCACAGCCCGGTCCAGCACAGCACAGCACAGCCCAGTCCAGCCCGGCACAGCACAGCCCAGCTCGGTCCAGCCCAGCCCTGCTTAGTCCAGATCAGCCCAGTCCAGCCCGGCACAGCACAGCCCAGCCCCGCCCGGCTCGGTCCAGCCCGGCACAGCCCAGCCCGGCTCGGTTCAGCCCGGCACAGCCCAGCCCAGCCCCGCCCGGCTCGGTGCAGCCCGGCACAGCCCAGCCCAGCCCCGCCCGGCTCGGTCCAGCCCGGCACAGCCCAGCCCAGCCCAGCCCGGCTCGGTGCAGCCCGGCACAGCCCAGCCCAGCCCCGCCCGGCTCGGTCCAGCCCGGCACAGCCCAGCCCAGCCCAGCCCGGCTCGGTGCAGCCCGGCACAGCCCAGCCCAGCCCCGCCCGGCTCGGTCCAGCCCGGCACAGCCCAGCCCAGCCCAGCCTCCCGCACCCGCAGACCCAGCGGCTGCTCTCGTCAGTTGCGGGCGCCTTCGGTGAAAACTCTTCCTCCTCCACCCACCCCCGCCGGCCCCACCGCCCCCCGCCTGTCCCCGGGTGGGGTGCTGGCCCCCCCCCTTCCACCAGCCGCTCATCGCGCCCCACCCCGCCCCGAGGGGACCCCCGCGGAGCTGCAGTCCCCCTGCCAGAGCCCCCCCCCACACACACACACACTCTCTGCCGGCCGGGGGTCGGGCAGGCGGGACTCACCGTGGCTCATATCTCGGGGGGCCGGGGGGGTGTCTCCGGCTCGGGGCGGCCGCCGCTGTTGCTGCCGCTGCTGTCGGGCTGCAGAAGGAAGTGAGCGCGGCCAGAGGAAGTCTGCAGAGACAGGCACAAGAGAGCGTGAACAAGGAAGTTTCTGCTGCTCTCGGGCACTTATTTCCCCTCCTCTCTAGCCCTGCAGGACTTTCCTCCTCTCCAGGGTGTTAGAGGCACGGCCCTGGCCCCCCCAAACTTCCTCCCTTCCCCGCCCCCCGCCCAGACTCCAATCCTGGTCAGGTCCTGCCACCCCCACGCAGAGGGAGCCCCAAATCCTTGGGGTGACGGCGGCCTCGGGGGAACGTGCCAAGCCAGGCCTGCCCCCTTCCGTTCAGCTAACCTGCCCCGGGACCCCCGTCCAGCCTGGCAGCGCGCCGGAGAGGGACCTGGGGCGGACCGCGGGCAAGTGAAGGACGTGCCCGGATGGCGCGGCGATGGGCGTCAGGGGAAAGGTCTGAGATCGCCGGCCAGGCGTTGCCAGCCGGCCGGCCTCGTGCGTGCGGCATGGTCTCCCCACCACGCCTTGCGCAGGCCTTGCAGCGCCATCGCATTGCAACGTGGCCCCGTGACATCCCGGGGAGCCGCCCAGCCCAGAGCACCCGCTCTCTGCTCCTCCTGCACCCCGTTTCTGAAGGACTTTCTCCGTCTGTCCGTCTGGTTCCAGAGCGGAGGGGAGGCCCAGTTATTCCTTAGCCCAGCCGTTTGCAGCCTTTTTTCAACTGCGGACCCCTGAACGGTTTTGAAACTTTAGGTGCGGTCTGCGGACCCCCAGGTGGAAAACCCTGGCCTGAGCCACTCCAGTGCGGCGCCACTTGCAGGAGGGGAGAGCGGGGGACAGATGTGCGGCCCGAGGTCAGGACACAGGCCAGCGGAGCAGTGCTCTGCGTACAATCAGAGGAGCCTGGGGCCAGGCCGCAGGGCTGGCGGCTGTGTCAGGTGCAGCGTCCGGATGTTATTATATAAACGCTACACTCCCCTGTGACAGACAGTGCCCTGCACCACCCTCTCCTGTCGCCTTCAAACAGCTGGAGCCTCGGGGTCAAATTCACCCCTGGGGTAAGCAGCCGCTTCAGTCGCTCAGGTTTCTTTGCACAGAGCAGGCGAGCCCAGCGCAGGGAGGCGGCGGCTGCCACCCAGAGGCCAGATGGGAGCTGTGTAGCAGCAAAGGCTGAGTGATAAAGGAAGACTGGGCAGGCACCGGGGGTGTTGATCGTGTTGGGGGGCGATGGGACAGGCCCGGGGGGGCGTTTCTTGCTCCTGTTGAAGTGTTCACGGCAGGGTTCAGATCAGTTACGGTGCAGGGACTGGAGCCGGGAACGTGTCTGGAACTGCAGTATGCGTTGACCACTCATAGCTACACGAGTCACAGGACGGAAAGGGGCCACCTGGGTCATCGAAGCCAGACCTTGCTAATGCAGGCAGCCCCGGCGTATCAGCCCACTCCTGAACGTATCCACCTGAAAACCAGTTAGGTTTCTTGTCTCCACTGCTCCCGTTGGGCGGCTGGTCCAGAACCGCCCTCCTCCGACGGTTAGCAACCTCCTCCCCCTTTCCAGCCTCAGTTTACTCTTGGCTGCCTTGTGGTTGGTGGAACGGGCGTCAGAGGGCCCATGTTCCCGGGAGGGGGCGTTACGAATGGACGCCCCTCGGCCGCATGGACAGAGCAGTGCACAGGGTTTAATAACGTGCCGTTTGTTCGGCTCACCCTCCTTCACCTTCGCTAACGAACCAACGGCCATTTGTTCCTGTCCTTTAGCTTCGTTAGCTCTTCTCCCTCCCTGCTGGGTCTCCCCGATGCACCCAGTCACATCACAGGGCCCCCTGTCCCTCTGCCCTCAACATTATTCCAGACATCCCAGAGCATTAGGAATCGTGTCTTCAGTAAACCCAACTTTCCCCATCGGCCCAGACGCTGTCCGCAGCACAGTGCTGTGGCCAACGGGCCGCCCGCTAGCCAAGGCCCTCAGGGACTCTAAGGATCCCTCCCTCCTGTCCCCAGCAGGACTCAGAAGGATGGAGGAGCTGCCGCAGGGATACTGATACATCCCCGGGGCTGGTACACGTCACCCCTTCCATGAGAGGTTTGTTCTCGAGAACGTTGACGGGCCCAGCCCGGAAGCAGGTGTGTGTTTGGAAGGCTTTAACCTATCGAGCCAGCCTGGGGCAAAGGGACCGCTGGGGTGGCAGAGTGCCCGTGGCTGTGTCAGGCACGCTCTAACCTGCCCCAGGACCCCTCCGGAGCCCAGCCTTGCGGCTGGGAAAGGGACCGTAGGTAGATCATTCACAACAGGGAGGAGCGCCAGGGCTGGAGATGTGTCCCAGTGGCTCTGAGTCATGCGAGGGGCCCTGATACTACAGTGATGGGCGCCATCGAAATGAGCTGAGCGATAACTGCTGCTTAGCAGTACTTTTTGTTTCTATAATGCCAGAAACATGCTTGCCATACGTTCACAGCCGCTCACCTCTGCCTTCACGATTGTTCTGTATTAACTTGATAACAGAGACAAGGTGGGGCAGATGATATCTTCTATCGGGCCAGCTTCTGCTGGTGGAAGAGACAAGCTTTCGAGCCTACGCAGAGCTCTTCTTCAGGTCCCCAAGGCGGCACCCACACTGCGTACTACCTTTGTAATGTTAGCTGAAGATACTGAGAACAGAAACTCTCATCTCACCAAAGGTATCTGGGGTGTCCCCAGACTTGCCCGGACACAGAGTCGTGTGTTTGCCTGTGAATTTGACTGAAAGTCTTTTTATGGTGTGTAAATGAGCATTCGCTGTCTGTCCGTAGGACACCAGAACAGTGTCAGAAGCAGCTCGCTGGAGAGAGAAGAGCTGTGTGTGTGTGTGTGTGTGTGTGTGTGTATGTATGTGTGAGAGAGCGAGAGAGATGTGGGGAGGTGCAACAGGGTAGCTGGCCCCTTAAATGAAACGGGGCTCAGTTCTCTTGTTCCAGTCCAGAAGCACCTTGGTTTGGTGTAATGAGGAGGGTGGGGGCTGCCCCTGGCGTTGTAAATGAGAGTTCAGCAGCCGATGTGCGGAGATTGTGATACAGAGAGAAGGTGGCTAAGGCGGCGACCCTGGATCATATAAAAAGAAGAATGTGTAGGTGGATCTATGCAGGTCAGAGCTGGGACATACACACTTACAAATAAATAGCCCTCCACAAGAAAGCGTCACCAGTCCTCCCTTATCACGACAAATGATCTTCCCAAAGAGACAAGTGCAGGACCAGGTATCACTCCGATTCCTGAGGATGGCCATGTGGGGCAAACCCAGAAACCCTGCAACAGCTGCTCACAGAGTAAGTGAAGGTCTAAGGAAGGGTGCGGAGTGGTGAAGCATGAGGGGCTTTAAATTCTCAGTTGACACAACTAAGGGAATGATAGTCACCAACAGGCAAATTCAAAAAGATGATGAATTGTATCTATATGGACAGCAAATAAGTATAGTTAAGAGTGTCACCTTTTTAGGTGTGGTAGCTGATGGCAAGCTCTCTTGGAAGGATCGTATTGCAAATATTAGAGAAAAGTGTCGGGACAGGATCATCTTTCTTAGAAGTATTTCTGGAACTTCCTGGGGTGCGGATAAGGCAGTGGTAATACTAGACAAAATGCGAAGAAGCCCAATTATCAACTGTAGGTGTCCGGCTTTCAGTTTGGCATCAGAAATGAATTTGAGAAAGCTTGACTCAGGCCAGGCTCAGGTGTTGCGAACTGACGCCAAACAAGGCCGCTGTGGGCACTGCAGGGAGCTGTGGCCAAAATGCCGGTCACTTTAAGACAGGCTTTTAGACTTCACCTTTTGGGCTAACGTCACTAGAAAGCATCAAAGGCCTGGCTGGGATGATTCAGTCGGGGTTGGTCTTGCTTTGAGCAGGGGGTGGGGCTAGACACCTCCTGAGGTCTCTTCCAACCCATCTCTTCTATGTTCTTCTTCTATGATTCTATGAAAGAGTGAAGATGGAAACACTAGGAGTGCAGACGATGTATGCTGGGAAATAAGTGGTTGAACATGTAGAGCAAAAACTCAAAGGGCCTCATGTACGTAGGGTTAAAGCGTGGACGAAGGATCTTAGTGAAGAGAAAGGCCTAAATGAGGTTGAAATCAGTAGCTTTAGGAAAATGCATGAGAGGTGGAAAATGATACCTCCTGAGATAGATATGGAATTGCATTATGAAATTAGAAGAGGAAAGGGAGTGTGAAATGTGCAAGATATTGCAAATCAATACGGCTGTGCTAAGGGGGATGCTACAGTCAAATGTCTACCGCCGGCTCCAAAGATGGGAGAACAGGAAGAGGGGAAAGAGCATTCTGCATGCCTTCGCTCAGGATGAAGAAAGCGTTCCGGCTATCGAATTGTGTAGCCACTTTGCTGCTGAACTGGCAGGGATAATGCTGGCATTAAATAAGGTCACAGAAGTGTGCCCAGCTGCCATGGCCATCCTGTCTGAATCCTTAGCAGGACTCCTACCAATCAGAAACGGACACGATACACTTAATGAAATATAACTGCTAATAACAGCATTGCCACAGTCGGGGGTAATCACGGTAATAGCAAGGATCCCAGTGCACGTAGGGGTGGTGGGCAAGGAATGGACAGACCAAGTGGCAAACAATGCTGGCAAACTCGAGCAAGCTGATTCAGAGGTCACTGTAAGTAAACTGGAGGTTAAAAACCTAATTAAAAATGAGTTAAGAGAGGAATGGAAGGAAACAAGGGCAGAAGAAACAAAGGGGAAAATAAGCCGTGAAATATGCCCGAGAGCCAAAACTGCTGATATATTCCAAGGCCCTGAGAGAAAGGGTGATGTGGCTCTGTTTAGAATTTGAACTGGCCAGTGTGACTTAAATAGTCATTTCTTTCTAATAAACGTGAAGATGGTTTATGTGGGATGTGCAATGTCCAGTTAACAGCTGATCATCTCCTGTGGGCGTGCAGCGTGGGCCATTGAAAGGGGGTATTTATATGGAAAATGTAGAGGCCTTGCATTATAGAATTTTCTCTGCAACACCTACTAAGAGCTTCAGGAAATAGGGCCCTATAAAAAAAAAACAATATTGCAATTCTCCAAGAATACTGGGGAAAGTGAAAGATGTGAATTCTTGAATGATCAGTGGTGACCAGGGCTTGGCAGTCATAGACTCAGCAAGTGAGTCTGCTTTGCCCTGAAACATGAGAAGGAGAAGAGAGGGGAGCTCAGAAGGACTCCAGACTCCTCAGATAGCATTAGAGGGAGAGTTTAGACAGGACAAGAGTCCAGAGTCCTGAAAGCAAAGCGAGCTCAGAGGAAGAGCAGAGCTGGGCTGAGAGCTCCAGGGCGGGGACAGCCCTGGAAGAGGAAGTGGTGAGAATTCCCTATGTGAGCAGGAGAGTCAGATCAGGCTGGTGAAGGCGGAAGGTAGTCAAGGGGTCACCTACAAATTTCCCCAGGCCAGAGAGGCATGAAGGGCGAGATAGCAGGAGTGGACTGCTGGATCCCTGAGCAGGTGGGCCAGAGCGGGCTGATGGCTGGGGAGGCGAGCCCACTGATGTCTGCCGGCAAGAGCTGGAGCCATACCTGGGAAGGAAACAGGGCAGAAAAACACCCCAACGAGAGGGGCTGGGGAAAGGTGAGGTGAGCCCATGGGAGCTGAGCTGGGGCATGGTGAGAAATGCTGGAGCCGTCTATGGGAGCTGAGCTGGGATGTGGTGAGAGATGCTGGAGCCAGACACGGTGTGGGAATGTTGGGACGAATGTACTAGTTGTATGGTGCTGTGGGAATCTGGTTTATGGCCGTGGGACGTTTGCTAATAAATTAACCCCACAAAAAGGGCTAGTTGTATTCTCCCGAGGCTGTAACGAGTCTAACTGAGGAATCAAGAAGGAAACTGAGGCCAGAGGCTGCTGGCAGGGCAGCCTGGAGACCACGCATTCGTTCACAGTTGTTACCTCAGGCGGTTGTCTCCCTCTGGTTTACAGACGGTCGGGAGAAGCCCTCCGCTCCAGTGTACTGCTTAGAAACGCCTGGTCTTTCCTTCTCATTTACCTCCGTTCGCTCCCTCCGCCCTGTCACTCCGGCCTGTAACCTCGGCTTCCCCTGCAGCTCCTCCTGCCTGTTCTCTCTGCCCATGCGCTTACCACTCTCCTCCGGTCCCTCAGCATCTCCTGACCTGCCTCTTCCTCCTCTCGGCTCCCCCAGCCTCCGTGGGCGCCCCCTCCGATCCGTGCAAAGGCAGTCGCCAAGACCATCATCCGGTTCTGCTGATAAGCCCCTTCCTTGAATCCCTCCACTGGCTCTTGCCGGAGGTGGATTGACGCCCGTCTCCGGGGGGCAGCCGTCTCCTGGAGCTCTGAGCGTGTGGGCCCACTCCTCGTTGTGCCCAGCTCCCCTGGGGCTCCTGGCCTCTGCCCTCCCACCCCATCGAGGCTGCCCTGCTTGTGCTGACCTTTGTGCCTAGGTAGCCTCTCTCCAGGAGCAGGGACGGTAGCTCAGTGGGGCAGCCCCTTGCCCGCGGCTGGCCCCTGGGAGCAGTGGCTGTGGAGGGGGGTCGGACAAAAAGGAGCCAGCTCTATGCTGGGGGGCAATCGTTGCCATAGTTACATTGGGACGGTGGCTTACTGCCCTTGCCCGGAGCACCCCTCAGATGGGCACGGGGTACACGTTAGGCTCCTCTCACCCTGCTGTGTGCTGGAGCCCCCAGCAGGTCTGGGGGGGTCCAGTGGGAACAGGCACTGCCCCCTCATCTCAGTGCCCAGGGCCCTGTCTCGCACACAGGGATGGGCAGAAAGTACTTCGCTCCTCCAGGGAGCCGCGGTCGGGAGCCAGGACTGGGGCTGGAGCCGCAGTCGGGAGCTTGGGCCAGGAGTGGAGCCACGGCTGGGGTCCCCGGCCGGGGCCGGAGCTGCAGCTGGGGTCCCAGGCCGGGGCCGTGGCCAGGTCCAGAGCTGCGGCCTGGACCGGAGGCCGAAGTTGTGGCTGGGGGCAAGACTGGAGAGGAACTAGGTGGCGCTCCCTCCTCGCACCCTGAGGGGGCTGGCCCGGCCCCGCTGTGCCCCTCCAAACATTCCTCCACGTCCCCCAGCTTGGGGAACACTGCTGTAAGGTAACGTAATTGTCCCCCGGAGCATCCTCTTGTGTCAGGGTGAGATGTTGCCAGGGGTTCTCATCTTTGGCTCCCCTCCCTCTTGTCTTCCAGTCGATCAGATCAGTGAAAGAATTGTGGGGTTTATGGCAGAAGTATGAAATTTGCCAATTTTAGGCACGACCTAATATAGATTTTCAGATATGGGGCTATTGCCAACCCGCGCCGTGTTGGCTGGCATAACCATTTTAAATGCTGAATGCATCTTTTTCTACCAATGGTTTTCTGATACCAATTGCTTATGGTATGAAGCCATCCCAGTGGGTTTTTATTTTTGTACATTTATATTCCTATTGTCTTAGGTGTGCTAAAAGCTAAAGCAATGAAGTGCAGTGATTTGAGATGACATAAAAATGTTAAGAAGGAACATGCTCTGCAGCATGTCACCAGGGTGTATTTACTAAAATATTAATTATATAGAAAAATAACACAAATAGTTTACAAGTTTCTGTTCACGAACAGGAAGTTAAATGTCTCTTTGCTAATAAGGGTAATTCAAATTGACACAGGAGCTCAAAAAAATAGAAAGGCTTCTTACATAAACATGCAGCCGAAACTGAATTAAGAAACACGAAAGATTTTTGCAGTCTTCAGTATATTGAAACATCACATTCCCCACCATTTTTCAAGGAGGACAGCAGCAATTTGGTCTTGGGGATCTCCCTTGCAGGAGGTCTGCTGAACAAGTGGAGTTTATTTCACTTGACAGGCTCTGTTAATGGCTTGGTTTTGTCTTGCAATCTCTCTTTTACAAATGTAGCATACTGCTTCTGCCCGATCTTCTCAGCCTGCCTCACAGAGACAATCACAGCAGAGTCTGTAATGTCTTTGGTGTCCAGTTGAACTAAGTATGTACTGTCTTCTGAGATGGCATCGCCCATGACTTCTATTACCTCAATAAATGCCTTGACGTGTCATGCTAGAGAATCCTACACACCCTTCATTTGCTCATGGTGCTTTGTGTTAGATCCTTTTCGCACCATTTCTTTCTTTGCTGTGGCTTCAGATTCTCCTATTGACCTGGCCACTCTGGTCCTGTATCATCCAGCACCGAAGGGCCTCTGGACTTTGCGTTAGACCAACAGCTCCACCATCTCCTTTGATTATGGCATTATCTTGCTCATGAGTTTGGTCAAGTGCAACTGCAAAGAAAACATGCTGTGTCTCACATGCATGCGGTGAAGTTCTCCTTTAGGAATTCTAACTGTGTCTGGATGCACTGTGCAAAGGCTTGCCATATCTCGGAGGTGAACAGACGCCCAACGAGCATAACCAGTATGATCTAATGAAAGAACCAGGGTGACAGCTTTCCACGGCACTCAATGTAGAGAGCAAAGTTTGCCTGATGGATTGATGTCACATAGGTCAACACAAGAAGCTCCAGTTGAAGTGTTGTAGACCAGAAGTGGAACACTGTGATTACTAGTTTTCGTTTGTCTCACCATTTATCGTATCCCATGGGGGCCTCATCTTCCCTGAGACTTTGGGTATACCGTGTACACGCCTCTGGAGCAAGATGTACAGACTGCTGGCAGTTACACACCTAGAACGTGTGACATGAGACACTTCCAAGAAGAAGTCAGCCGCTCCTGGTGAGGCCTCATGGGCCTGGACAAGAGCTTCCGTCCATCCACTATCTTCTAGCCCATCTCTAATCAGGTTTAGACTTGCCATTTCCAGATTCAGCCCCCCCACCATAATGACAGATTTGTTCTTCCCATACCGAGCAGACCAGGTCCACTGTACCTGATTGGTTATGGTGAAAAGGGGCTGATCCACCGTGAACCCCGGCACCTGGCAGGGGTTAGCTGGTGTACAGCGTTCCATATCACATTCAGGGTGTGAGGAATCATTGCCGCAGACTTGGAGTCATCTGGAAAGAGGGGAAGAAGTGCAGTGATGGCTGGGGTGAAGTCTGGCTCTGGCTGTTTGCTGGCACGGTAAGATGTCCAGGAAATGGCTCGATCGCCGTTGAAGGTATCCAGACTTCCTGCTTGCCTTACTTGTTCAAGCCACCTGCAGGGTCCTTGCAGGCTTGGGTAATCAGCTGGCTGTCAGTCTGAATGTCAGCATTCACGGCAGGGATGGGAGCATTGGTTTTCTTCGCAATCAATGGAGGGGCAACTGCGTAAGGTTCAGGCAGCGATGATCATCTTCTTCACTGATGCGGCAGCATCACAGTCCAGGGTGGGAATCCCACGGACAGCTCCCTCCACTTGAGTACTGGGATGCTGAAAAAGTGGGATCCCAGTTCTATGGAAGGAGTCTATTCTGTGGTGGTGGTGGGAGTGTGGTTTGTGCTGTCTTTGGCAGCAGTAGGAACAGACCACCAGGAAGCTTTAAAGGACAGACTACATTCTCAGTCTCAAAGTGGTGGCATGCGCTGTTCGCCATGCTGGTAGAGATGGCTAACGCTGTCGAAGGAGATGGACAATCCAGGTTTATAGATGGTAGCTATGAGCTCACTTTTTTGTGTCTGTGCATGTTGGATCAAGCCAGCGTAGATTGGTGAAGGCACTTCTCGAGCTTTGTTGTAGTACGAACTTTCTGTTCCTTCTCAGCAATGGATGTTGCTGTTGTACTGTTACAACTGTGCCAAAATACAAGTAGCGGCATGAATGGAAACTTGTTCGTTAGGATTAAACGAGGGCTTCTTCCCACAAGGCCCATTGTTTCCTCCCATTTAACCCTGTAGTGAAAGGATTGAGTGTCTGAGATGCCACAACCACTGGCTGAGCGACAGACTGTGATGTCACAGGGGCCGGGGTACAGTATGATGTCACTTGGGGCTCAGGTTCGCATACTCTGCTCCAGCGCTGATATGGTGGAGTTAGTCAGCAGATGAATCTAATCCTTAAAGCAGAACTTTCCTTCAGTCCCAGTGTTGGGGGAAGGAGATCAGATAATACTCAGCTGAGTGTGAGGTCAGGTTTGCTCTATCCTGCAGCCCACATCCCAAAGTCAGCCAAGTGCCTCTGGAACTAGCCCTTTTTACCATTTTTCCAGGAGTTGGCAGGCTCAGGTGTGTTCAGGGCAGGAAGAGGCCTACATATAAAAAGCCCCTGCATCTAGACTAGGAGAACACAGAAATGCTAGGCAAAGCAAATACCACCCCCAGGCCAGCGTCCCTCAGGCCCTGTTTGGGCAATAGAACTCTTTCTGTGTCCGAGGAGTAGATCTGGGGTCTAAGTATCCTGAAGATAACTAGGAAGGCACATCAGTCCATAAGTGCATAGCCCAAAAACCCTGCAGGAACCCTGCCCATCACATACCCTGCCAATTAAATCTCATAGCTCAATACTATTTTCTAGGCCCATTCAATTGTCCTCCATGGATATAATGCACCTAGAACACTGCCTCGGGTCAGG
Organism: Emydura macquarii macquarii; assembly: GCF_026122565.2. Lineage (NCBI taxonomy): Eukaryota > Metazoa > Chordata > Testudines > Chelidae > Emydura > Emydura macquarii. The sequence continues at coordinate 251,781 of NW_027133002.1, read as the reverse complement.
ACTTGGCAGAGACTTTCCAAATTAGGGCTTCCAGCCCTGGAGAATTGTGGGGAACTGCAAAGACTTAATTAAGCAGATGGGTCAGGAATTGTTTCAATACATTCAATCTGTTTATGGATTTTAAGGCCAGAAGAGACCTTGGTGATCAGCTAGTCTGAGCTCCTACGTATCACAGGCCAGAGAATGTCTCCAAAATATTTCCCAGAGCAAATCTTTTTAGAAAACCATCCAGTCTTGATTCAAAAAGTGGCAGCGATGGAGAATCCACCCCAACTTTTGGTAAATTGTTCCAATGGTTAGTTAGTGTCACGGTTACAAATGTCTGCCTCATTTCCCGGCTGAATTTGTCTAATTTCAACTTTCATTTGCTAGACTGAAAAAATATGATTCAATATTTGTTCCCCACGTAGATACTCACAGACTGTAATCAAGTCACCTTCTCTTCGTTAAGCAAAATAGGCTGATCTCTTTGAGTCTATCATTATGAGGCATATTTCCTAATGTTTTGATCATGGTCACGGCTCTTCTCTGACCCTCCCCAATTTATCTACATCCTTCCTGAATTATGGACATGTATTCCAGCAGTAGGTGCACCAGTGCCAAATGCAGAAGTAAAAGAACTTCTCTCCTCTACTATAGCTACTCTGCGAGTATGAAGAGATACTAGGGAAAGAAATCCTCCTTCCCCCCCACCACCTGCATCCCAGAAGAGAGGGTCACTCCTTCCAGTCCTGAGTCCCTGAGGATGGAGCTCTCACAGTCCCTGGTTTTTCAGTATCAGGGCTCGCATCCTTTTCCTCGGGGGACTGACCCGAAGTCTCCTAGATCTTTCTGCTAGGAAACGTTTCCTGCTCCTCAGCCTCAGTTTCTCCTTTCCTCCCTGCTGGGGTGTTCAGGGAGGGGAAGGCAGCACCCTCCCCGGGCGTGCAGGGGGGGCTCAGCCGGGCACCCCCAGCCCAGGCTGTTCCCGGGCCCCGCAGGCCATGCGCCTGCCCCCTCGGAGGAGCTGAGCTGTGGCGTGCTCATTGCAGCCAGGGCAGAGGCTGTGTGGGGTCTGTCCGCCCCTGGGCGGGTGCTCAGCACCCCGGGCTCTCCTCTCTGCTGGGGGGGCCGGGGACTGGGGGTCTCGGCTGCAGGTGGTGGGTGCCCACCGGGGGCTAGGCTGCAGGGGCAACACCCCCTCCTTGTCCTGGGCAGCCCCCCTGGGCAGGCCCCTAGCCCGCCCCCTCGGGGCGCGGCTGGGAACAGACAGGCTCTCGGGAGAGCTGCGGTCTCCCCTCCGGGCGCCGACCCCGCCGGACCCTGCTTAGCTCCGCGCTCCGCCGCCCCGCTCCGTGGCAGAGACGCCGCCTGCAGAGCCCGCCCTGTGCCGCCAGAGGCCGCTGCGGGGCAGCGCGGAGCTTCCCCCCCAGGGGGCGGGGTCAGTTGGCCGTAGCCTATTGGCTGCCAGCCCGGGAAGGGGCCGGGCCCGCGGCTGGTTCCTGCCCCGCCCCCTTTGGCGGCGCGGCGGTTGGCGCCTCAGCGCGGCTGTCAGTGTCCCGGTGTGCGGCGGCGGCGGCGGGGCTGCTTCAGCCAGCTCGGGGCTCAGCGGGGTAACCGGCCACCGGCGGCGGGGCCTGGCCGAGGGGAGGGGCCTCGGGAGCGACCACCGGGCGGGGGCGACGGGGAGCCTGGTACCGAGTGGGCTGCCCGGGAGAGACCATTGAGCCGGGGAGGGGGGTTGGGCTAACCTGGGAGAGACCATTGCTAGGGGTCAAGGGCGAGCCTGGGTGAGACCATTTCGGGGAGGGCTAGCCGGGGGGGAGAACCATTGCTCCAGGGGGTGGGGTCAAAGGTGAGTCTGCGCGAGGCCGTTGTGAGGGTTAAGGGTGAGACCATTCCTAGGTGGGGAAGGGTTAGGCCTGGGGCAAACCATTGCTGGAGGGGGTAGGGGCGGGAGTGACCATGTCTGAGGGGGGAAGGGAGAGAGGTTGAGGGTTAGCCTGGGTGAGACCATTGCCAAGGGGGGCCTGTGGGGGAAGGGCTAGCCTGGGAGGAATTGGTGGGGGAGGGGTCTGAGCAGAGGGGCTGGAACCAGCATTAACCATCTGCACCTGTCCCAGGGCGCCCCAGACCATCGTGTGAGAGCTGCCCCAGGAGCCGCGAGGACTGATCCTGGGAGAAGCCAGGCCGGCTGGATGAGCAGACTGTCCCGGGAGAAGCCAGGACACGACAGGCACTAAATCTAATGAGTGAGAGCCGTCCTGGGAGCTGCTGGGATTTCTTAACGTCGTCCTCAGAAATAACTTGCCTAGGAAGATCCGTGACTGAACGGATGCTGTTGATTTAAAAAGGGGGTAAAAGGAAAAAAAGAAAAAAGCCTATCGGATCCAACAGGTCTGGGATAGATCATCACTGAACTCTAGGAAGAGAGCTGTGCGGGAAAGGAACTGGGCCAAACGAACAGAGATTCTGGCAATTTGTTGAGCCAGAGAAGAGTTGTTGATAAAATAAAGCGACCTGGAAAACCCAGAAATAAACTGAGATTTGCTGGAGTGCATAAAAAGAAATCTTGGTCAAAACTGAGTGAAAACCAAATTTTGGATTAAATGGTTCAGAGGATTTTTGGATTAAACTGAGAAAATCTGTCCTGGGTAGAGATACTAACCCTGGGAGACAGCAGACAAGACAAATCATTTTCAGGTGGTAAAACTGCTGCAGTTTGGTGCTGCTGAGGTGGGAATAGCAGAGCGGATAGTTGGTGTTTTACTGCTTTTTTTTTTTAAAGGGAGTATTAGCAAGAAGGAAAGAAAGCGTCGGGTTATTTGATATCTGGCAGGGTCCAGGTGTGTTAGTCTCCAGCTGAATAAGGTGTCACTGTTTGGCGTGTTTTTATATTTTGTATTGTAATAGAGAAGTCTGGCATGTGAGGCTTTTTAACACTTCATTTAATTCTGAGTTTTTTAAACTCTTTTCTGCATCTCTAGAAGAATGTGCATTAGTGTCTAAAGGTATCGGATTAAAATGCATGGTATTTGAAGTTTAATTTAAAGCTTTAAGTTGTCACATGCACAGACATTTAGCTGACCAAAAAAAAATTCCTTTTAAACAAGTGTGATTGGTTTATTTTAGTCTTCCTAAACAATTCGGAATCTGAGAGGGGTCGAGGCTATGCTTGACTGCAAATAGTTAAAACTTGGATGCTGCAGCATTTTGAACCACAGAGACTCGGCTGTTAAATCATTCAAGAAAAACTGTCTTTTTTAAATACCAAAAATGTTAGGTTTTTTTTTTTCTTAACTAGTCTTTAAAAATACAAGACTTGAGAGAACTTTCTTCAGGGCTAGGAGGGCTAGTTAAAATCTGTTTTATCTGGAGATCAGTTTAATTGTGAGGTTGGTTTTGGGAGACACCATAGACCTAGGGCAAAATTTCAGCGTATGCTGGAAGGGGTGGGGAAAAGGACCTCAAAGTGTCACCATTCTTTTTTTCTGTAGCCTTTGGAATTAACCTGGCACCATTCTTGGGATATCAGACACTTTACTTGCTACACCATTTTGGGATATAAAGCACAGAGACACAATCTGGTTCAGGGTGAACTAAGAAACTTGAACGTATCCATTGGGGACTGATGCTGAGGAAGAGCTGACATAAAAAGGAATAAAGGCCTTAATACTAAACAGAAATGGATGTGTGGTCAAGAGTAGCAGTGTGGATCCTCTGTGGTTTTCTTCTGCACCAAGGACAGGGGGAGAGGCCCCCAGGTTCTCATCTGGATGAAACTGCAATTACAGGTAAGAAAGAGGCTTTAGGGCCTATATGCTGTTAACTTTGATTAGTTCTTTGACAAAAGATAATTAGTTTTAGTTCATAATGCTTTAAATTTCACATACATTGCGTGGGATTGGTCTCTCCCATGGCAGAACTTTAGTCAGCAGCATCCCCATGTCCTATCGTAACATGCATTAATAACAATGAAACTTAGAACTTTAAACTAAAATTTCCCGCTCCTTCAGCAAGGGATGTCCCCAAGAAGGTATAATACGTTAGGATAGTGCAGACCCTGCAATAAACGACACAGACTCTGGTGGTGGAAAATGCTCATCAGTTCTGAGACTCTTACGGGAGTCAGGAAACCCACTGCTTTCAGAAACGTTTAAGATGGCCAAACAACAAATACGTTTATTTCAAAACGGATGATAACTCTTTACTAATTGGAGGTTTTTTCACTATTTATTTTGGAAACTGATTCCATCTGTTTGGGAAATTTCAGATTTAATTTTGTTTTTGGTTGTTGGGTTTTTTTTAAAGCCACCTCTCTGATGCAAAAAGCACTGCCCCAAAATATAAGGGGGAAAGATCAAAAAAGGAGAAATTGCCTGCTTCTCTTAGAAAAATCACTTAAGTCTCAAAATATTTTTTTCACTATTGTCCTTATTGATATTCTTAGGGAAATAAGCATTTGATCTCCCATCTTGGCAGGGAGAGAGAGAGAGAGTGAAAGTATGACAACTGAATTTCTTGCTCTCTAATTCTTCCTCAGCCCACCCCAAAAAGACTGTCTCAGTCTGGTTCCCATTAGACAAATATTGGCCTTGTGTAAACATTTGACAACTTTGCTGACGACTTGATAGTCTCAGTAGAGGGAGGGGTCAAGGTTTGAATAGGCCATTATTTGGGATGATATACCTCCACTCCTAGTGATAGTCCCTGTATGTCAGGATTGAGGCATATTAGAGAAATTTGTGCTGTTATTGCTTTTACTGTGGCTATACAGGGATGCCAGTCTTGCACCTTTCACCAATATTGAAGTAATGTGCACACAAGAAAATTGAAGGGTATCTTATGAGCACTAGGAGACAAAAAATGCAGTTGATTCAGAGAGCAGAAAAAGTTGTTGCGAAAATGCTTTTAGGTTGGGTGCAGGCCAGATTTTAACAGCCCAAGTATAACTTCCCTCTTGAAAGCATCCCAGTTTCTGGCTTGCTTTTATCTCTAAATGAGAAGCAATCAATTGCAGTGTGGTAGGAGGACTGCGTGAGGCATCCAGTCTCTGGTGCAGGTATTCAGGCAGGGTTTCCCTTCTAAAGGGCTCTTATTCACTGTATGTACTCCTGTCTGTTCACTCCTAGTCGCTATGCCGATTCCAGTTGGATTAAAAATAACTTCAGATTAACATGTGTGGCACTTAGAAAGGATACAATAGTGATTACAGTTCAGAAATCGACAGAGAGGTAAATGAGGTCTGACTGGACTGCGTTGACATGTGTTGATGCATAACACAGGTATTCACTCCCAAGCCCAGTAATTCATGGTATTTAACTACTCTGTGTGTGTTCCTTTATTAGATAAATTGTTAAAGGTTTTATTATGCATGCCACACGCAGTTCAGAAGGCCCACAGCAAAAAGGCCCTTTGAGATGGTTTTTAACATTTGCTTTTTAGTTGTTGTAGTTACTACCAGTATTTAAGTGCAGAAGGCCCTCACACATCAATATCACTTTCTGCCTTATGCAGTCCTCTAGGAACGGACAGTATGAATCCTGTTAGTTGGATGCATGACTGTACGTTACCATCATCATTAAACAGAGGCAAACAATTGTAGGACTCTACTAGGTTTTGAAGTGAGGCACAATTGGTTTTCTTTGGCTTGGCTTGATTTTAATACTAGAAAAAACTAGACGGCAATGGTTATTTATCATCTCTGTAGAAGGTAATGAGATTCTCAGAAGCAGCAGAAAAGCAGTTTACTCAGAAAGCTGAGGTGTGGGAGTTGGAACAGTGGTTGCTGATTAGGCTTTTCTTGCTTTCAGAGCTCTAGATTCGCGTGCATGCCCAGGGAATGCCTTACAGAAATCTGTCTTTTATGTCAACAGTTACTTTTATCAGTCAAACTTGTGAGCTCATCCAAAATACAGTGTCAAGTTTTTTTGACAAGGCCAAGTTTCCATAAAGCCATATTGATCAGCATTAATTATGGTAACATAATTCCCCCTTACTTAATTATGGTGACATAAGTAATGCCAATCTGATTGCATCCCATATTAGCTCTTCCACTGATTTGTTTAGTTCCTGGTGGACTGCTGAATATCCACAGCACAAAAAGTATAATCACAGCTGGGTATAGTCACCTTGGGTATCTAATTAGAGATGCTATAGAGGCTTGGAAGTGGGACCTTCAGGTTGGGGTTGGTGTGCATTGGTGGGGGTAGCATGGGGAGCCGGTCGTATAGTCATTGTGCTTGGGCTGCTGTGTACATAACTGGGACTTCACTCTCCGCTACTGCAGTTGTGACAACTTTCAGCCACGCTTCGGAATTTAAAAGGCAAAAGAAAAGTGGGCAACCGGTTCACTTTGTCTAGATTTGTCTTCTGTTTCTGTTTCCATGTTAATAACAGATGTCTGTACATCTGCTTTCCTGTACCTTATTCTGACGTGTGTCCGTACTATGTGTAAGGAAAAGGCTCTGCTTTCCTGTTTCTACTGGAAGAAATGCTGGATCTTGGTGGGATGTCTTGTATGAATGGAATCAGTTTGTTCCTCCTGGGGGCATGGCCCAAATAAAGTAATGATCCTTGCTCCTGTTAACATTATTGTTGTGATACTCCTTGGATAACAGCTATGATAGATAGCATTCAGAAAGCACAGCTCCTACCTAGTACTGAAGCTCTTGCACTAACTGAGTAGCTAAACTGCAGTTGCTGAATTTATGCCTCCTCATTTTCTCTACATTTCCTGAAAATTATTGCTGGCTGTGGCCTGGAAATCACTTGACCAGTGTTGTAAAGTACTCTCCCTCTGGTAGGGCTGTAATGAAAGGGAAGATCGGAGTGCTGGATTGAGTTACAGTCAGAGGAGTGCTTTTGTGGTGTGCTTGAGGGGTGTTGCTCCTTGGCTGCTTCCACACCACAGCAGTTACTTGATGTATTGTCCCCTGCGTGAATTGCAGTCCGTTACATTGGAGAGTAAATGGAAGAAAAGAATGAAAGGTTCCTTTTCCCTTGGAACTTAAATGCCATGTCAAATTCAGAAGTATTAGTCTATAACAAAAAGTTCCCCAACTCCAGGAGTGTCATGGGTCCTACTCAAGAGCCTAAGTAGTCTTTTTGTGTGGCTCCGCTTACCTGTTGGAACAATTTACTGATCAATCTATTGATTAGGCAAATAGTGAGCTGAGACTTACATTTTTCTGCTACACTCTGTTTTGTTACCTCATTCTCTCATCCCATTTGTCTGTTTTGTCCACCGGTTGATCCTGTCTGACACCTGGACTGTAAGCTCTTTGGGGTAGGGTCAATCATCTTTATTGCTTGTCTGTACAGGACTTAGAACAATGAGGCCTTGATCCTTGACTGGAGCTCCGGAGTGCTATCAGAATATACACAATAAAAATGAATAGGATGCCAGAGGAGTAGCTTGAAAGCAAGTTGTCAGGACCACTACATGTTTCTAAAGCACTGGTCCAGAACAGTTTATCCTAGATAATTCTAAGGTTCCTTTTCCCTTGGAACTTAAGTGCCATGTAAAATTCAGAAGTATCAGTCTATAACAAAATAATTGTTGTTTCCTTCTGTTCCCTGTGAACAAAGGTATGTGACTACAAGTTTTCAGTCAGGGTCTTTTAGGGTCAGAAAGAAAAGTTTTTGATCTGTGGAGCTGAGTTTTCTGTAGCTGATGAATTGTGCTCCAGGATATTAGATTTAAAAAAAAAATTGTTTCTAGTTTTCTTATGGTTGCAAAGAAAGTCCTGAAATCATTGAGTGTGTCATGGAAAAGAATCACACTGCTACATTTTAGAGGTGGATCGGGTGCAGCTTTAATTGTGACACACACATAATCACATAACCATAGCTATGGGGAATACTATAGCCATAGGGAAAACCCAGGTGGCTATAGGGAAGCAAAGCAGCATGTCTGGATGCTGGGCACATGTACTTCACCTGGCTACCAGATACAAAAGACTTATATAGGGGTTGCTTAGGTTCATTTACATGTTGATCGTATAGTGGAATTTGATTAACAGTTCAGGAAAGACAATTATATGTATAGTGGGGTACACCAGATGTTTTCACAGGAAAGAGCCATTTGATTATACAACGTGTTTCAGGTACCCTGGCTATCACCTGAAGATGTGTGGCTACACAATACATGTTAAAATGATAATCTGTATGGAGTAAGTTCCTATGGGGCCAGGAAGACAGGGGGGCACATACCTATCAGAACAGGAGACGTCGGTTCACAGACTTCAAAAGGCCTAACGCTCACAACAGACGATTTGCATTTAGAATGTGATATCAGAGACATCCTGTGGGATTTTAGCATCTTTATCTTAGTTTCAGTTGGGGCATTACTGTTAATGGTTCAACCTGGGACTTCTGTTTCAGTTTCCGGCTACAACTTCAGGCCAGGCCTTCTATGATCAATTTCAGGCCAGGCATTCTATTAATCAATTCTGTGATTAATTCTTTGACTCCACAAGTGTAAATCACTGCAAACCTACATCTAGTTCAGAGAGGTGTGAACGTCTGAATGGTGTATTGACTCTGAAACCTAAAGATGCTAATTTAAATATCAACATTGCTAACTGTTTGATCATTTTAGCTGCAATTTAAGCCCTTTGCTTCTGTCCTATTTTCAGAGGTTAACAAGAACAATTTTTCACCCTTCTCCTTGTAACAAACTTTTATGTACTTGAAAACTGTTATGTCCCTTCTCTTCTGCAGACTAAACAAATGCTATTTTTTCAGAAACATCATCTAATATGTTGTTCCACAATTCTAAACTGTCCCCACGTGTTCCCTGATGCCAGAAGTCCCTCTTTTCCCCCAGCTGCCACAATCTTCAGCTTCTCCCCAGGAGCTTGTTAGATGCTGTAATGAATTGTCAATAGAAAAATCTTTGGTATATTGAAAATGTGGGGAAAAAATAAATGGAGTTGATATAAAGCCAGACAAGCTGAAGTACTATTGAACTGGTTCATTTTTATATTAAAAAATATAATGTTTAAATTGAAATGAAGCTGCTGCAGAATTTCATCTGTCACACCAGGTGCCACAGAATTCAGGAATCTTGCTGCAGAATGTAGGTTCAGAGAGTACACAGGCCCCTGAGATAAAACAGAAAGCGAAGAGAGACAGAAACACCTGGATAAGTGAACAATGTAAAGAAGCAGAAGAATATACAAAGAGAAACGACACAGGTTGTATTGCAAGATAAGAGAACTGCATGGGATATGTGAATTGAAAACATCAACAGTGAAAGACAAGCATGGGCAAATAATTGACATTGAACAAGCAAAGAAAACGGAAAGAATGTTTTGAAGAGCTGTACAGTATGCAGAACACAGCAGATGAAATGGTCCTGGAGAAGCTTCCCAGTACAAACAATGGGAAGCAGATTTTGGAATTTTTGAAGTTGTCACGCAGGCTGGCTTGAGTGTGTGTGTGTGTGTGTGGGGGGGGGGAGGGCATTTAGTATATTGTGTGACATCAGTATGGCAGAATCATAATAATTCGTGTGAGATATATCATGTCAGGTATTGTTAGAAGGGATATATTGTGCTGAGTAAGATAAATATACTCATGTTCATGTATTATATGTGAAATGGAAGTTATGAATGTATTTGATATTTCTGTATGTCAATTTGGGCTGGCTGGGACACACCCCAGACAGAGAGGCGGCAGAACAGTAGCCTGCTTGATGGCCCATTAAGACATTCATGGACACAAGGGGCCCAGGAAGAAACTAAAGGCATACCTGAAGAGTTACCAGGATTGACCCATGTGACTCTGGACTCCATTTTAGTTCTTGTAACATTCCACAAGGCCGCATGGCCAGGAACAGAAGGTATATAAGATCAAACCACAGAAACCATTTTGCCTTCTATCCTGAGCTTCAGCCACCTACCTACCTCTGTATCAAGTCATCTGCAACTGAAGCTGTGTAACAAAGGACTGAGGCCCATCCAGGTACTGGATGTGTACCAGAAGGACTCTACAAGCCTGCAACTCCACATTTCTTCTAGAAACCTGATGTATATGGACTTTCAATCATTTGTATGTATCTGATTTGCTTTGACCCTTTAACATTTCTCTTACGGTTTCTTTCTTTCTTTTTACAATAAACCTTTAGTTTTAGTTACTAAAGGATTGGCTGGCAGTGTGGTATTTTAGGTAAGATCCAAACTTATATTGAACTGGTATTGTGGCTGAGGGAACCTTTTTAGTAAAGAGCATAGGATTTAAACAAGTGGTCTCTTTACTGGACTTAGTGCTGATTTGGGAGCCAGGAACTGGAATGCAATAAAGGGGGCTGTGGGCATTTGTGGACTGGCTTCTTGATAACCAGTGTGGGGAAATCAGAAGCAGTTCGTGGCTGGTTGGGAAGCCGGGCTTCAGTGTCACCCACCAGCGCTGGGAGAATCTGCTCTCCTTTTGCAGCTTGCCCTGATCTTGGCATTCTCAGGTGGCTACTCTGGGCACGGACGGGTCACAGAAGTAGCAAAGAACTTGATAGAAAGTTTGAAATAGAAAAATGTGCCGGGAAGTAACAAAACTGCAGAGCTGTGGCAAACAGGCAAGGAACACACAGTAAAGGTGATGCGCAAGCTATTTAACAAGATTTACTGGAAGAGTGAGTGCTAAGCGAATGAGGGAAATCAATAATAGTACTGATATATTAAAAAGAGGGTAAGAGTAAATGCAGCAGCTGCAGAAGAATCAGCTTATTGAGTGCTCCAGTAAAAGCTGTCACTAAGATGTTGCAGAGGAGAATGAAGAAGTACGTGGAAGCGGCACTTGCAGAGGAACGGGCTGGATTTAGACCAGGATGAAGTAAAACAGGTCAATTATTTGTGATAAGACAGATACCAGGCGAGTACATAAAACACAACTGAAGCTGCTAAAACAACTTGATAGACTTCAGACAGGCTTTTGTCATGGTGGGCAATCAGCTGAACGTGAGCTCGCCGTGTGACACTGGGGCCAAAAGGGCTAAACTATCCCTGGATGCATAAACAGGGAATTTAATTATGGGCTCTTCAGTCTAGCAGAGAAAGATATAACATGAACCAATGGCTGGAAGTTGAAGCTAGACAAGTTCAGACTGGAAATAAGGTGTACATTTTTAACAAGTGAAAATAATTAACTGTTGGAACAAATTACAAAGGCTTCTTGTGGATTCTCCATTGGACCATTAATGACAACTTTAAAATCAAAATTGGATGTTTTTCTAAAAGATAGACTGTAGGAATTATTTTGGGGAAGTTCTCTTTCCTGTGTTACACAGGAGATTAGATGATCACAATGGTCCTTTCTGCCCTTGGAATTTATGGCTCTGTGAATCCCTGAGAAATTGATCAAACTGATAGAAAACACCTATAGCAAGTCCATGGAATATGGGAGATTTGATAAGTTGATTGAGCTGTTTGGGACAACCATAGGAGTGAGACAAGGATGCACGCTATTGTCAGACCTGTTCAACTTGGTACTGGAAGTGGTAATGGCTGGAGTATTGAGCGATTAAATGAGATAAGTCATGTTATGTGGAAGGACAGCGAATAACCTTAAATTAATAGATGACATTGACCAGATAACATTGACCAAGAAGGATTTATAAAAAAGAACTGAAAAGGTAAACCAGGAAAGCAGAAAATTAGGACTGAGGATCAGCACAGAGAAGACACAAACTATAGCAACTGGAAGACAAGAGGAAAAGGCAAAGATCAAAATCAGAGACTCAGAACTAGATTAATTGGAAAAAAAAATTTTGTATCTTGGAGGACTAGAATTGAAGAATGGGAATTTGAAGATGACATAAGAAGAATCTGAGGTCACAGTTGCATTTGGAAAATTCTGTAAGATCTGGAAGGTTAAAGACATCTTGATAAAAATGAAAATCTGTGTATGTGGGAGAGTTGGCATGCCGATATGGCTGTACGAGTTGGAATGTTGGAGTATAAGGAAAACTGATGAAAAAATGAACTGGATGAGGGGAGTGCTGAGAGATTTAAGACTGCAGAAATTAAAATACGATGTCATAAGAAAACAGGTAGGTCAAGAAATAAATGTTGCAGAAGATTCACGAAAGAGGATTAGGATGGTTTGGACACATGTAAGAATGGATTGGAAAGGGTACTATCCATGGTGATTCGTAGTAGAGTGCAAGGAACTGGAAATAGAGGAAGACTGAGGATGTAGTGAATAGATACAGTGAAGAATGACCTAGAACAAAAAGGTTTAAAGATGAATGAATCCATTATGCTAGTACAAGATGAAAAGTGGTGGAAAGCCTTCATTCAGCCCCATTGTTGCTGCTTAGCTAATGGATGGGTATCAAAGAATAAAGATAGAGGCCGTTGGCTATATACATGTGTATGACCATTCTGTTCCCAATGCATCCTCATGGGAACTCTGGCTTTCTGCTGGAGCTCTGTGTAATAATTATTGCATCCTCTTCTCAGCCTCAATTCTGAGGAAACTTGCATAACTAATGACTTTGTAATAAATGAGAAAGTATTGAAAGCTGCCTTTAGTTGATGCTCTTCCAGATCAGCAAGGATTTTTGACATTGTGCCTTCCACTTATGACTTCAGTCAGTTCCGGGAATGTTAAATCACTTGCCTGACAGGCACCTTCATGAGATGCATGAGCTGCAAATGCTAATGGCATTTGATTGGGTAACATGGGAGAACCTTAGTGAAAGATGGAATGAGTGGTTGGGAAAGTTTCTCTGTTGTTTGACCCTTAGTCTATTTACAAGGCACATATACTGTCAGTACTCCAAGGTTAAATCCGGTGACCTAGCTAGTAAAATGCTCTCATCTTCACTTATTTAACGTGCACTTGACTCTCTGTAGAATTTATACTGGCATTACAGTTTTGGCCACATCCATTAAACACGTTTCAGAAGAGACCATTACTACTTCCTTAGAGCATTTTTAGAAATCCTATCTGAAAATGTGAGGAGCCCTGTTCCAGCTTGCATGGCAACTTGAATAGACAGCACAGTCTTTGGCTTATTCAAAAAGGAGAAAGGATTTATCCTGGAGGTAATGATGTTTTGAGAACTGTAGAAATTGGAGCTGGAATCCATTTAGATATTTATATAGTCCCCATCATCATAGTATCTGAGCCGTTCACAGGTATTCATGGATTTACTCTCACAAAACCCTTGTGAGTAGTAGCTATCTATCTTAGCTACTTATGGCTAGGGCTGGGTAAGTAACTGATTTTTTTTTTGGTTCGTTGGCAGTTCTAAAAAACTTTAAAAAAAAAAATTGTTCTGAATTTTGGCAAATCAAAAAGGAGATAAAAATTTTGTTATAGATCAAATGAAATGTTTAGTTTCAGAACACTTTTAACCTCTTTTTTTTTTTTTTTTTTAATACAAGCAAAGGCTCTCTCAATCTCTCCTGTTGAAGCTGTTCCAGTTTGTGTAAAATACTTGAATAGTCATAGAGAAAGGGTGAGTGTAAGACTGATTGACTATAACCTGGTGGTTAGGGCACTTCCCTAGGATGTGGAGACCCGAAGGTTCAAGTCCCTGTGCTAATGAATATTTAATCATTTATACAATGTGCAATAGCTTCAACAGGGCAGATTGAGAGAGACCTCAGAGTACCCTATCGCCTGGCAGTTAGGGTACTCACTTAAATGGGAGGGAGACCTGGGTTCAAATCCCTGCTCCAGGGCCCCAGGTACTGTGCAGTTGGGTATAAGGCATAGGACTTATGAGGAGAGGCTGAGGGAACTGGGCTTGTTTAGTCTGCAAAAGAGAAGAGTGAGGGGGGATTTGATAGCGGCCTTTAACTACCTGAAAGGGGGTTCCAGGGAGGATGGGGCTAGGCTGTTCTCGGTGGTGGCAGATGACAGAACAAGGAGCAACGGTCTCAAGTTGCAGGGCGGGAGGTCTAGGTTGGACATTAGGAAAAAGTTTTTTACTAGGAGGGTGGTGAAGCACTGGAATAGGTTACCTAGGGAGGTGGTGGAATCTCCATCCTTAGAGGTTTTTAAGCTGAGGCTTGACAAAGCCCTGGTTGGGATGATATAGCTGAGGTTAGTCCTGCTTTGAGCAGGGGGTTGGACTAGATGACCTCCTGAGGTCCCTTCCAACTCTAATATTCTATGATTCTATGAGTGGGGTGGCACCACCACCAGTTTTGTGAATGGTGCCTATGCTCCCTTGTGAATCTAACCTGACATATTTTTAAAAAACATTTTGGTCCAAAGCTGTTCAGTGAGTTTGTGTCAAGTTTGTGAATAGTTTCAGCTGGCCTGAAACTGCATGTTTTTGGTAAATAAGCTATTTGACGAAAAAAATTGCCCAGCTCTACTTATGGGTCCCCTAACTGTAGTATCGAAGCACCATAGTTTGTAATGTATATATCCTGACGACACCCCTATGGGGTAGGGGAGTGCTATTTCCCGATTGTACAGGTGGGGAACTGAGGCACAGAAAGCCTGACCAACACAGAGCTCTCTGCTTGTGCAAGACACATTTGTCTGACCTTGCTGTGTCTCACATAAAGATATAGCAATGTGTGTGTGCATTTGTCACAGTTTGGAGGGGCGCGTTCTAGACCACCAAGGGGTTGTATCACCAGTTGCTCTCAATCCTGGGTGCCTTCTGATGCTTTACTGCCGTAGCTCCCCACCTGGGACACTCACAGCTAACCTACAAGCATGCAGGTCACACCTGAGTGTCTGTGTGCTAGACAGCTGTGGTTCAGTAGCTCTGACCCCAGCAACCTGGCTACAGCCCATTCTGGCTTCCACCAGCCTTGATTACAACCATCAAGGTGATCCCAGCACACTCCCTGTCCTGAGTTTCCCCAAACAGTGTGTCCTGAAGTGTCCAGTTCTCTCTTGGATAGCTCAGAGAAATAATAGTTTATTATTCCATTCTAGAGACACAAGCACAATGCAGCTTATTAACTTAATTGGGGAAAATATATTCTTCCCTTCAAACATTTCACTGAGTTGGTTCATAGTAAAATAAAATACATTTATTAACAATAGGACATAAATTAGGTTATGCCAAGTAAAAAAAAGAAAAGTAAAGATGGTTACATGTAAATAAAAAGTGAAAACATGCACCTAAAAGTCTAAAACGTAATTTGAGAAGGTACAGACTTTGTTCAAGATGGTTTCGCTCACCAATCTGCCTTCTTCCCAGCCATGGCTGACTTTCCCTCAGTCAGGACCTACCGCAGACGTTCAAGGTACTGCCTTCCTTTGTCTTCCTAGGTGAAAGTTCTTTGCCTAAACAGGTTTCTTACCTATATTCAGTTACCAGAGACTTCAACATCCCCCCTTTAACTGAAGGACCCATTTTTCTCTGCTTGCAAGAGCTCTGTTCCCTTGTTTCTGTCTAGTGATGGATGCTGAAGATGGCTTCTGTATCTACTTATATCTTCCAAAGTTCAATGACCATGTTTCAAGAGGCAGGACGACCTCATGCTGTTCTACCCTTCCTGTGGGCTTCCTCTCCCCTGCTGATTTGAATGTAAATGGGGCTTCCATTGTTTTTGATTTTGCTTGATTTCATTGGAGACAGATAGACAGCGGTGACGTTCCCTCCTGTCCCTCCTCCTGTCTGTTTCTCCCTATGTTCGGTCACAGACTATAAACCATAATATTAATAAGTATCCATAATTTCTTATGTTGTGTTAATACATACAGTTCACAATTATATTAATCACCAGTGTGTTACAGACTTCTATAATACAGTATACAGTCAGTTGATTCAATTGCTTATCACGTGAGGTTCAGCCTTCCTGTCTTCACAGATCAGTAAACCTTTGCAATAATATATTCTTTGAAAAGTAAACCATGACCAAGCCTCTCTTTCCTGTTGGGTATAGACATGTTATCTCATCCCCCACTTGTTAGCTTATTAGCTTTGTTTACCTAATTTGTAAATAGACCTTCGTTGTCTCTGCCTCATGACTGGGCTGGTCAGAAAAACATATTGAATATAATTCTTGCACATATTTATAACTCTCTACGCACAGCCTGTGCATACGTCATGCAAAAATATTAATGATCATTGAGTTATTAGTTTTCCAATGACCTGTTGCATGACACCTTTTAGATACAGATTACAACCATAGTGAGTTGGGGTACACTGAATTGGTCAGGCCAGTTGAAACTCATTACCTGGTACCAGTGAACCCCTTGCTCTCTGGCACTGGGTTGCTCTTAGGGTCACAGTATTATATATTTAAAAAAAAAAATTCAAACCAAAATACTCCTCTGCGAACCCCTTTCCCCCTCAGAAGAGGATGAAAGAATGAACATGTGACAGATGTTAGTCATGTCATTTAATGCATTACTGGAAGGTGCTTTGGTGGTGAACACCATATAAGAGCCTATGTAAAATAAAGTAGACCACTTGGTTAGACTGAAAGTAACATGGCCTACTAATGGAGTGGTGCATAGGGTAGATACAAGATCCTCTGTCATTATTCTGTGCTCCGCTCTTGCCCATTTGGTTTGTGTTTAGACTGCAGGTTAAATAAAATCATTGGGTGCAATGCCTTCCTTCCTTGCTAAGGCCTTGTCTGCACTAGAAAGTTTTGTCGACGGTTGTGTTTTTGGTGATAAAAAAGCGCTATAATTACAGCGCTCGTACCTGTCCACACAGCACTCATTTTGTTGCAAAAATGTGTCCACATTTGGTGCTGTAATATTGACAGTAAGAGCAGTGCATCATGGGCAGCTATCCCATTGTGCAACTCGACAGCTTCTGCCACTAGGAATTCTGGGATGGGGGAGAGGAATGTGGAGCAGCATGAGTGCTGGCTTAATGTCCCATAGTGCATTGTGTTTCCGTGCCATCATTCATTGTGTTGCTGGCAGTGACTTGCACCATTTTTTCAATGGCTCCCTGCCGTTTACTGCGCACCTGCCATCTCCATCTGAAAAGATGGATCATGCGCTACTCTCCACTGTTGCTTTCAGCGTTCTGAAGACATCACGGCTGGTCCCGCAGTACATCATGAGCTCCTAATCAGAACAGGAATCCAAGGAGCCTGACCTGCTGAGTGACATACAGACAAACAGTACCACATTACTGTTGTCATTCACGGAGAACCTGTACATGGTGAACCGCTGCTTTTGGGCATGTGAGACAAGCACTGAGTGGTGAGATCGCATCATTCTGCAGGTCTGGGATGACGAGCAGTGGCTACAGAACTTCCGAATGCGTAAAGCCACCTTCATGGAATTCTGTGCGGAGCTGGCCCCTGCCCTGTGAGGCAAGGATACCAGAATGAGAGCTGCCCTCTCGGTGGAAAAGTGCATGGCAATCGCTGTGTGGAAGCTGGCAACTCCAGACTGCTACTAGTCAGTCGCTAGTCAGTTTGGAGTTGGCAAGTCCACCGTTGGAGCTTTGTTATCACAGGGCCATTAATCGCATTCTGCTGTGAAGAACAGTGACTCTGGGCAATGTGCATGAAATAGTGGATAGATTCACAGCAATGGGATTCCCTACCTGTGGCGGGGCAATAGATGGCTCACATATCCCCATCTTGCGATGGAGTACATCAATAGGAAAGGATATTTCTCTTTGGTGGATCACCATGGGCACTTGTGGATCACCATAGGCGTTTCACTGACATCAACGCGGGTTGGTCAGGAAAGGTGCATGATGCTCGTATCTTCAGGAACACTGGTCTGTACCAGAAGCTACAAGCAGGGACTTTCTTTCCAGATGAAAAGATTCCAATAGGGGATGTTGAGATGCCCATAGTGATTCTGGGAGACCCAGCCTAGCTACTAATGCCATGGCTCATGAAGCCTTACACAGGCAACCTGGACAGCAGCAAGGAGTGCTTCAATAACAGGCTAAGCAGGTGCCGAATGACTGTTGAATGTGCGTTTGGCAGGTTAAAGGCGTGCTAGAGATGCCTTTATTGCAGGCTGGATTTAAATGAGGACAATATTCTTGTGGTTATAGCCACCTGCTGTGTGCTCCATAATTTATGTGAAGCTAGGGTAAGAAGTTTGCCCCTGGGTGTATCACAGAGGCAGATTGCCTTGCATCTGAATATGAGAAGCCAGATGCCAGGGGTATTAGAGGGGCACATCAGGGGGCCATACGTATAAGGGAGGCATTGAGGGCCCATTTTGACAATGAGAACCCATCAAGTGTGTTTTGAAACTGTGCAGTGACATTCTATGGCCGCTATACAGCTGTACGTGTGTGTCGGTGGTAGGTGCACATATCATGTTCAACACATAAAGAGTGCTTCTTGTTTTGAGAGCTTACTTTTATTATTAAACACAAAACAGCACACAACACAAACAAATCCTATGGGGGGGAGTTGTGGGGGGCAGTCCCAGCTATGACAGCTGTGTGTAAGTCCAGCTATCATTCTCATAGCTGTCTGAGGGGGTGGAATGAAGGGGTTAGCGAAATGGCCTGTGACTTTGGTAGGACTGTGTAGGGGGAGTTGGTGGAGTGCAGGCGAAGAAGTTCTGTTGTGGCTGAAGGGGGGGGGCAAGCTTGCATGAACAGTGTCTGCAATGACACTATTGTCTTTAGAAGATCTGTTTGCTCCTCTGTCTGTCCGCTGGCATAGGGGCCTTGGCTATGAAGGTCACATGTGTAAGAACAAGAAATAATGGACAAAACCATTATTGTGAGTGCCCTAACAGTACACATGAATCACTGTGAAACACACCTCATTCTCACTGTCCCCCTGTGCAGAGTACAGCTCCTTGATCAGCCTGAGAATGGTGAGTTTGGGGGAGCAGGACCACATAGGTAGGTCCTGGGTTCTGGGTGGGTGCTCGCTTGAGGCAGAAATGCAGGTACATTGGGAAAACAAACTTCAAATCGTGCCACCATTCTCCACAGGCAGGGGCCATAGAAGCAGATATCTCGCTCCTTAGAGTCAGCAAGGATGCTAGGATGCATCTTGTCCACGCAAGCAGCTTCAAACGGGGTCCCTATGCTTCATGACTGTGCGCTGCTTTAGTCCCTGCTCAAGTGATTGCCAATTGACATGGTAAACTGACCTACAATGAGGGCAGAAACACAGCTGCTTTGCCCAGCAATTTGAGGCAGAGAATCGGGGAGTACCTTCAAGAAAGTTTCCTAGAGGTCACACCGGAGGATACCCGCAAAATCTCAGCGTGCTTCTCAATCGTACTGCCTAGATACGCAAGGGAACCGGAAAGCACATGCAAACACAGCTACTCCTGTGCATTTCTATCCCTTCAAGCACCTGTATGTTTTAGCCAAACTAAGGACCCCCCCAACCTCAAGTACACAAGCAGCATCAGCTTCCAAACACTTACCAGAGCTCCCCTCTCTTGCTTCCTAAGCACGTGAGCTGAAGGGCTGGGGCTGCCTGTAGCCTTCTGGGGTCTAGAACAGCTCCTGGCTCCCAACCTCAGCAACGAGACTGTTCCCCGGCTCTGCGTCATCCTCCAGCTCCACTTCCTCGTTGAAGACCTCTTCGTTGGGGTTCAGTCCAGTATCCGGTGGCCCCAGGGCCACGGAGGTGTCTACGGGCATCTTGGGGATGGATGTGGGGTCGCCGCTGAGGATGGATTCCAGTCTTTGTAGAAGCGGCAGCTCACTGGCTCCGCACCAGAACGACAGTTTGCCTCCCTAGCCTTGTGGTAGCTCTGCTGCAGCTCCTTGATTTTAGCTCGGCACTGCAGAGTATCTGGCTCTTAGCCCTTCTCCGCCATGGCACGAGAAATCTGGCCGTAGGTATCAAAGTTGCTTCGGCTAGAGCAGAGCTAGGACTGCACGGCAGCCTCCCCCCAAGTGCTGATCGCGTCCAGCAGCTCCGGTGTGCTCCAAGCAAGAGAGCATTTGCTGCGTGGAGCTGGCATGGTCAACTGGGAAGATGAGAAGCTGTCCATGCTGACCAAGCAGGAAATGGAATACAAATTTCAATAATATTTTGTTAAATATTTTATTAAATAAATAAAAATGGCAAATTTGCGACTGCAAAGGGGGAGGGGTGGGTGGCTGCAGAGCAGCGAGTGCAAACAGATGTCCAGAGTGATCAGGATTGGCATTGTGGGACATTTCCGGAGGCCGACTACTGCGATAAAAACATACAGTAGTGTCTACTGACGATCTGTCGCTAAAAGTTTGTTGCAAAAACCTCTATACCTCCCGTTGAGGTGGTTTTATTTTGTCGATAAAACGGCAGTTTTGTCAACAAAAGGGTCATTGCAGTGTGTATTCTAGGATTGTTTTGTCGACAAAAGGTGACTTTTGTCGACAAAACTCTCTAATGTATACCAGGCCTAAGTGGCCACAGCTTTTAGTGCTCTGGGCAAGAGACAGATTTGCCTCTGGGCATGCTAGTGCTTGGGCAAAGCAGGGGCTGTAAAGGAATTATCTCTATTGTCAGGTGATGAGATGGTGTAAGCTATTCTGTATCAAGAGCTGTTTGATGCAAGTTTCATTGCAAAAGGGCACACTATTATGGCATCATTCCATCTGGAATTGTTTTTTTAAATAGGGACATTGACCGTGAGGCTGTCTCTATACCTCTTACCGTTCCTCTCCTGGTTATTAAACTCTGAGGCTGGGTTAATTAAAATGATGTTGACAGTAGCACATACCCTCTTTATAGCTCTTAAAGACCAGATCTAGTGGAAAGGTTACTGTTTTGCTGCTATAATCTGCTTGACTGCAGCTGGTGCTGATTTTTTTTTTTTGTTAAAGATATTCTAAAATTGCACCACATGTTTATTTGCACTGAAAAACCTGATGAATGGCTTCATTAGTCAGCTATACTGTAAAAATAAAGCTAGATGCTGGAGAAATGAAGTCATGTGTAGATCACAACAAACTTGAAGCTTGGACTAGTCTGTATGGAATGAGATGATTTCCTGCAGCAATCCTGGGATGAACCCCAGTTCACTAGAGTGAATTTTGGGTTCTTCTCCTTTCCCCGGCAAGACCAGCTCATTTGACTGAGCTATTAACATCTTGACCATAAGATGGGAATATACAGCAAGCTTTCTTCTGTTTTAACTGATTTGAATACTTGCTTGGCTTTTCGAACAGCCAGAGATTACGTGTAAGACAATGTGTGATATTTGGCAAGGTTTTAAGGGTTTAGAAAGAAGTTTTATATTTTCATTTTAATTAGCCCCTTCATATTTATCTGCCATTTTCACTCATGTGCATTTCCAGCCCATTCTGTATCAGCTGACTCTGATCCTTGGGCAGATCCCATGCAAATACAAATATCTCAGTCTTTTCCTGAGCGCTGTTCTATTTATTATTGGTGTGAACACTGAACGTCTTCTGGCTTCAAAATACAGGGCCTCTTGTGGAATATGATGCACTATGGCTACCGTGAAATTTTCTATAGGGGCTGAATCTTGGTCACTGGGGTAGAAATGCAGCACACAAGGCTTCTGCAAGGGTCAGTTTTTGACTGTCTTCTTAAAACCAGGATTTGACCCCTGAATTAAGAGGGACAGACTCTATCTCAGTACAGTATATTTGGATGTCAGCGCAGGGTGTACTGCTGGGTAAACAAATCCAGATGCTGCCAGTTTGAGATGCGGGTTTTTCTGCAGGGGAACTGTTCAGAGTTTGTTGGGATGGGGATAGAAAGTAACAGAATGAAGTTCCCTTCTCTAGAATAGGTGGTAGAACCTGTGGAGAAGCTGCAGGAAGTTTTTGAAGAGATTGAATTGTACATCCATTTGTAAATTAGCTGTGCCTGTGGCTGGGTTATTTTATAAATATGAAGTAATGTGCATGCGGTTGCTTGGATGCATGTCTGCTTGAATTTTGGGTCCATCTCTTGTGTAGCAAGTTTTTCCACCTGGGGTTAATATTGATTCATTATGGGGTAGTCTGAATTTGTGTTCAGCCTTGCTTTGGGAACCCCTGGGGATTCTGTAAAGTTCTCTGCTCAGTGTACATCTTTATCAAATATTTATATAATTGACTTTTGCTACTGCAAGCTAATTTTCTAAGGTTGTGTGAACCACTCATGCCCCTTTCAAAGAACAGTTTCCTGGAGAGGATAGTTTTACATAGGATGACCAGATAGCAAGTGGGAAAAATTAGGGTGGGAGCTATTTGGGGTGTGAGGGGGAGGGTAATAGGTGCCTGTAAAAGACAAAGCCCCTAATATTGGGATGGTCCCGATAATGTCGGGATGTCTGGTTATCCTAGTTTTACATACGCCTGCCTCTGCGGTTCCCTCATCTTTGGTTGGAGGGCTCTGAAATTGTAGCCGGTTGTACTAATTCCAGGGTGATAACCCGATAGAAAACAGTGATGCTTGTTAGCAAACATACATCTGCACCCCCTGTGACACAATAAATGCAAAATTGTCTTTTAAGTGCCTCCCACCTCTTTTCCTGAAGGAGAAAAGAGTTAAAACATCGGTCAAATTCATTATTTCAGGTTTTGAGCTTCAGTGCCTGAAATTGTGAGATTCTCAGCGAATAGAAACATAATAAACATGAGAACTTTAAAAATGTTCAACATCCGAATTATAAATGAGCTGCCTACCTCTTTGAGCAGTCTGTTTGTTTTCTTGTCAAGCTCAGCTCTGTGCTGCAGGAAGGGGAGAAATGATTCAGGGTTAAAGCTGCTAAGTGATGGGTATGCTTAGGGTTGTAGCAGTGCTGATCTGCCACTCAGTGAAATATTGGACTTCCTTTAGAAGGGGGGTTAGATGTGACCTAATTGCTGGGGACAAGAAATAGTTCCCTCAGAGTAAGTTTTGTCTAGTTAACGTTGGTGTCCCCTTCAGCACTGGTCATCCTAGTTCCTTTACCATTTGAAACATGGTTCAGACAGGATCATCTTAGAGAAGCTGGGTACTTTTTTCACCCTGGAGGGGGCCATCTTGATATTCAGAGCTCTAATGTAAAGTCTGTAGTCTTTACAGTTGTGAAGATAACCTTCAAGATATGAACCAGATATAAACTAAGGACATGGTATTTATACAAACTGATCCTGTTCACCTGAATGTCATGTTAACTCTGAAGCCTAACGATAACAAATTAACCTCATTGTTGCCTATTTCACTGCTGATCAAGGCACGCCAGAAAGAAGGCAGTCATGAAGATCTGCACAATCTACTGTAAGTGGCACGTCTGAGTGGGTGGAACTAGGAAGCAAACCATTGCATTTCTTCCTTCCTGCTCCCACTATACCATTGAGCTATAGAAAACAAAGGGGTTTAAGGCTTTTTAAACATAGAGACTCCATTTTAGCTGCACATTTCTTTTTTCAGCTTTATGATACCTTACTGGATATAAAATAGTATAGAAATATATCTTTTTGGTAAAACCTTAGAAAAGAACGTTAGAAACCTAATACAATCTTCCATGGGTTGTCTCTCTTTCTAGTTAAGGTCCTGGAGTAGTTTTCTCAACCTGCCATTCAGCTCCAAGTCTGCCCAAACTCATGCTGATGTAGTGGGAGGGAAGGAAGGTGTTGGTGCTAATAGCCAGCTGTCTTTCTTTCTTAGATGTATTATAACTGGATCAAATTCTACTCTCCTTTGCCTTCTAAGGAGTTCCACTCAGCTAAACATCTTAGTGTGGCCCGCGTGTCCCTTAAATCACAGAAAATCACAGGAACAGCTGCCCTCTTCTATGGGCTCCTATGTCTTTGAACCATTAGTAGTTTCTGAAAGCTCTTCACTATGTGAACGGTTGTTATCCTATGCCCAACTTGGAATCATAGCTGATACTACTGTACAGTAGAAACAAACCTGTAGGAGTCCATAAATGGTTTAGGAATTTATTTGACACTTTTCTTTTTAATTCTGGAGAGGGTCTGTAGAGAATATGTGGTATTTATCCCCATGTTTTTCATCCAAGAATTTCAAAGCACTTTCAGAACATTAATTAAACCTCATCTTCCCCATAAGAATATATATGCATCACTTCACCAGTCAGATTTAAACAACACAAAGCAATATATGACAGAAAGTAAAAAATATTGTAGTTGGAGTCAGAGTGAAAGCCCACCAGCATCACTTTCTGTAGTACTTAAATACCCAATGTTTCTTGGAGGTTTCCTGTTCGTTATTGACCTGGCTTATTTTGTAAAATTCCGACAGGACCCTAGTGTAATGTAGTATGGCTGCAGCCAGTTCAGTAAGGGGCTAAATTATCCCTTGATATGTGATTAGCTTCTTCCCCACACAATAGATCATGTCAGATTTGTTGAGTGTCATCACGAACTACGATAAAAAAAATACTTCGCATGTGTCCATATTTCTGTCTTCAGTTGAAGTTAAGGGACATGGACCGTCTGGAGTGAAACTCCTGAATATTGATGCTTCTATAAGTCCCCAGTCCATCCTTGTGACACGCTGTACTGATCTCTGTTCTGTGGCAAACAGTTACTTCAGTAATATTCCCATGCATTTCTTGGATTTATGGGTTATGTCTTCCTGCCAGCAGGTGGGGATTGTCAAAAACTTTACCAGGAGCTGAGAGGCAAAACTGGGATAGTTGTTTTTTTTTTTTTAAAGCTTTGTGCTTTCTAGTAGGGATTGCAGCCTTTCATTGTTTTTAGTGTGTTTTGTTTGACTCATTCACTTCAAATAGAGTAGTTTGGTCTCTTCCAGGAAATACAGTAGGTTTTCCAGGATTATCCTCTACATCAGGGGTGGGGAACCTTTTCCCTGCCAAGGGCCATTTTGATATTCCTACCTTAATTCGCGGGCCATGTCGCCGATTCCGCCGCCGAATTCCCCCCGCCGCCGCCGAAAAGGGGCAAACGGTGGCAGGGTTTCGGCGGCGGGAACTGCCCGCCCCCCTACGGAACTGCGCCGCCACCGAAATGCCGCCGCCGTTTCCGCCTTTTCGGCGGCGCGGTTTTACAGTGTCCGCGGGCCGGATCAAATTCTTTCGCGGGCCGGATCCGGCCCGCGGGCCGGAGGTTCCCCACCCCTGCTCTACATTCTCAAAGAATATGAATAGAGGAGGAGAGATTTCAGAGGTAGGGGATTATGTGAAGATCTTCTGCTTGACATAGAAAGTGATGATTTAAAACTGCATGAAAGGCTTGAGCCTGATGAATTAATGTATGTAAACAAGTGCAGGAGACAATGGTGCACCTGAGGCCACAGTAGTGAGCAATAGATAGCAAGACAGCTATCCCCACAGATAAAGTGATTTCTGAGCTGATGGTGGAGTCCAAAGTAAATTCAGATGGGAAGATGACTGGGGCTTCCTGAGTGAGTAATTTAGACATATTCCCCATTTGCTGGGTGGGAAGACAAGTGTGTGGGATCACCTTACTGTCCAAAGGACATGGACAGTTGGAAGTATCTTTCCCCACAACTGTGGTAGAAACAAGAACAATGTTTTTGTGTCCGCTAAACTTGGAAAGGAAGTCAAAGAGCTCAGCAATAGCATCTATGAAAAAATGGGGGCAACATGGAGCAACACCATGCTTGAAACTTCTCTCTGCCCAGTGTAATAATCTGTTTGCTTATGATGGTGTTTCATTTAGATGGTTCTCTCAATAATGGAGTGGATTGGTTTAGCCATCAGCTAAATCCCTGGAAATGACTGATCAACCCACAACACTTTCAACAGCTGTGCCGAAAATGGTGGTGGTAGGGGTGGTTTCCAATTGCAGACCTCATTGCATTCATGTGGAGTTGCAAGTTGAATGGTTCTGTCTGTTGATTCCGGGAGAGGGAAGCCTTGGTGATAGGTGCAGCCCCACTACGGTCAGGTAGCCATGTAGCGTTCCCCCTCTGGCTGCTGATCTGCGCAATGCTACAGACAATGAAAAGACCATGCTGCTCTTGGTGGCTCACGCTAGATTATGAAGTCTCCTGAAGACTGATGGTAGGGTTTTGTTGGGTTTTGTTTGACTTCTGTATTTCCAGTTTTTGTGAATTCTATTGGAAAAATAGAAGGGGGCGTGGAAAGGGATTATTTGGGGCACTTTTTCCATATCTGCCAGGGCTGTTGTATTAGCAGTTGGTGAAATCTGGATCAGGGCCTGTGCCGGAATGAATGAGTGTGGAGAAATCTGTAAAATTCTTCATTAAAACCTGTTTGAGCTGCGAGAGATGGTATCTCATTTGTTCCCTTTCTCTTCTCCACATTGCCTGGATATTCCCATTCTCTTGAGAGGGGGGAAAAATGGGCCGTGTAATGGCTCTGTGTGCCTTAGGAAGTGACAACAGATGGCATTTTCTGCTAAATCACCCTGAAGCTACATGTGCACACTAGAGCTCAAGTCCGTAGTCAGTTCATTCCTTGTCATATAGCCTGCCTCCAGCTCACTGCTGTGTTTGATTTTGCATTACAGCTGGGATAAGTTGTCCAGCTGGTTTGTTTTTCATCTTGTGGCTATTTTCAGCCACCCAGCCTAACAAGGTGAAATGTCTGAGATGCTTTTCTGTTCCCTGTGACTATGCATTAGGAAACATAGCACTCATTTAAGTGTACTGTCAAGGGAGGGTTTCATCCTTGCATTTTCTATTGCTTACTAGCCTTTGGCTACCAACCCATTAGGATCTATTAACCAGTCTCTTTATAAAAGGCTAACGAACAATAGGAGTGCCTATCCAGACAATTAAATATTGAGTTGGACTGAAATAATTCAATAAAACTGCTCTGTCACCTGGTTAAGATGTGTATCAATCCAACTCTTCAGGTGTAATTAGGAATCTTGAGAGGTCTTGCTCCATTTCCAAGGAACACTGACAGTAATACAACTTAAACATTATTCATAAAGCATATGAGCTTTATACTACTTTGCATACCAGTGTGTAATAAAAGTATCTGCCTCACAGATCAGAGTTAGAAGATGGTTGCCCTAGATATGGGAAACAAAACCAAACTTCCCTGTGTTCTGATAGTAAATGGGTAACTTGTACATATTTGCATTTCTCCTAGGTATTTGTTTAGTGCCAGAAGGGAATTTGAAACTCTAACTCCCTCAATAAAAAGAGTAATTTCAGCAAATTCTTTCCTCCCTTCTTAGTGTCTCTTTGTGCCTCTGATTATAGGCAAAAAGGAGTAGTTCTCCCAAATCAGGGCCAGCATTCCTAGGCCTTGACTGCATGGGAGATTGCCCCCATTTCTGGCACTGGTAGCAAGTCATCAATGAAGCTGCAGTGGTGCAAATTCCTAGAATTGTCTGCCTTTTTGTTGATCTTGGGTACCTGTCCAACCCCCATTACTGTGGTATCTGAGTGCACTTTATCCCCATTTCGGGAACTGACGCACAGAGGGATCACACAGGAAGTCTATAGCAGAGCAGGGACTAGAACCCAAGTCTTTCGAGTCCTAGGCTAGTGCCTGAACCAATGGTTCAACCTTTCTTTCCCTGCTAGACAGACTAACTCCTTATTTGCAGTGGAGGAGCTTGCTCCTGTCCACTGATGGATCCCTAGTATGGAGAAGACCCTAGAATGTCAGGGAAAGGAAAAAGGAGGCTTGTATATATCACTCCTGTCACCTTTTGTGAAGAAAACCCCACAAACTGGATGTCGCTTTCCATATCTGTGAGCTGGGACTGGACTGCTGACTTCACCATGGCTACCCTCCTACGTCTTTACTGAGAACTGTGGAGAAGCAGCAAACCAGGGTTCGATTTCTGAATATGCAGCTCTTTCAAAGAAGACGGCATGCAGCGGGAACATGCTGCAACCTGTTTGTCAGTCCAAACTTGCATTACTCTGGGGGGAAAAGAGGGAGGGAAAAAGGAGTGACATTTCGCAATATGTCTGTTTCTGTATTCCTTCACTAACTGAATTTTGAGTCCCAACCCTATTATATGTGCTGATTTAAAAACAATGCTAACTTTTAAAAGCAGAAATCCAGTAGCTGAAACTTGATAGCCGACAGTAGGCTGCTTGAGTAGAACAGTGTTGTAGCCTAGCCGTGTTGGTCCCAGGATATTAGTCAGTGGTCAAAGTTATAATGACCTCTGGGATGATGTTTTGTTTCTTGCGTTTGCTCAGGAAGTAGATGTCACTGTTAAAGTTTTGCTTCCTTTTTCTTCATGTTGTGGAGTTTGCATTTCAGACAGCAAAATTCAATATCTTCCATTCCATTCACTGAAGTTTGTCCAATAAAAGATATTACCTCACCATGTCTCTCTGAGTAGAGAGAGTCCAGGAAACCCCTTTATATTGATCCAGGGAGAGGGAAGCTTTGGTTTGAGGCACACAGTGTTCTCTAGCCACAGAGAAGGTCATGTTGCTTGAAAGGCAGGTTCAGACCAACCAGGGAGTTCATGGGTAACTCCTTTAGCCACACCCCAGTCTTCCTGATTGCTGTTTGTATTTAGGTAAGAATGTTTTCCCTCTGGGTTTGTAACTGTTTTCACATATTAGGTATGACAACAAATACATTTGCCCCCTCTTCTTGTCCATACGTGGTCGTCCCTCCCAACAAACGCGTGATAGAAGATGGGGAGAAGAATCTTCCGCAGAGCATGTTTGGGCTTTGTGGGTCTGGCAACCTCATTTTATATATTAACACTTTCATATCAGCTGTAGCTGTTTAGTGAGCCTCTGAAAGTCATGCAGACTGTCTGAGATCAGCTTTCTCTGCAGTGTCCTACAAAAGCATACATTTCTGCTGTTCAGATACAACAGAGGGGGATCCAGCCCCCTGCACTCTGCAGTTACCTAATGTTTCCACATTCTGGCTAGTCCAGTTAGCTTTTGTGCATTTGCAAACTACAAGAAAGAGTTGCAATGATTTATGTCTGTTGATTTTTGTCATCCCTAATTCAAAACCCCATCTGACGTGCCCTTATTAATTCATTTGCTCACTGGTAGTTACGCTTTTAAGATTTTACCTTGTCTTTTTTTGGTTTCGTCTTTTGGGCTGTTGGCCAGATGTTGTTGCTGATTCCAGTTGCTGGGCCGTGCCCAGAAAGAGCTCTTCAGATCCCCAATCATCTGGACTTGCTTCTTGGAATTAGCTAGTTCTTCTACTAATCCCAATAAAGAGCTGAAATAATTTTCCAAAGAATTTTGATGAAAGGGCAGACCAGCCCTTCTCTTCTGAATCCCATTAGGTCATTTTCGTCTGCAGAAATTATCTATTGCAGTGTTTCTCAAATAGTGTAGGGTTCCGTGGGACGAGTTAAAGGGTTTGGCAAAAAGGCGGAACCGTGCCACCGAAATAAAGATAAATGGCGCGCCGCCAAACAGCTGTTAGCGCGCCGCCGAAAACGGCTTAGATAGCGCACCTCCGAAAGCTGCCTACACCGCGCCGCCGAAAAGGGGTAGATGTCTTGGACTTTTCGGCGGAGGGTCTGGCATGGGCGGGCAAGGGTTCCGGGGGGAAATATAATTGAGAAACACTGATCTATTGTAATTTGCCTTGATTTGTGCCAAGTATAGTTGAGTAGAAGTTATTGCTGTCATCGACCCATTTTGCAGGCTAATTGTACCGATGCTGCAGCCATCTATAGTAGATGTGCAAAGGTAATTTTTTTTTAATGGCTAAACTGCTGTGAATGACAGGAAACACTCATTGAGGATTTGCGCATGGAGGGAAATTTAGGCCCTGTCTACACTATAAATACAGCTGCATGAGTTCAATGGCGTCACAACAGCACAAAACTGGTATCACAGAGTGGAGAATTAGGCCTGAGCCCTTCATCTGTCTCTATTTCAGCGGTCTTATGTTCATTCAGTTCTTCATCAGTGCTTCAGGAAACTGTTCCTTTCGCAATCCCAAACCCTATCCAAGTAATAGAAGGAAAGCTTTTTGTGGGCTGCTGATAGTCCAGTGGTTCAGAGGAGTAGATAAGGCAGTAGGTTAGTATTTAATACACTAGCATTCAGCCTGAAGGAGAGCAACCATTTTAAAAAAAACAATCTGTACAATTTTTTCTGCCTTATAGTATGTAAACAGAGAGAGAGAGAGAGAGAGAGAGAGTGTGTGTGTGTGTGTGTGTGTGTGTGTGTGTGTGTGCAATTTCTGCTTGTTTTTTATTAGGTTTTTGCTGGAGGATCTTATTGGGACTGTGGGTTGAATCTTTAACAAAGATAGCCCATTATCCAAAGTATTAATTAGTCAATGAAGTTAAATAAAACAACCCCCCCCCCAGAATTTTAAAGAGTCCAACTGAAAACTTACACCCCTTCAATTGATTCATTGATTAAGTTTCATTATCTTGACTGTGGCAATGACATCGCTTCACTTGTTTTCTAGTTGTCAGAGACTTTCAGGGCCAAAGATACCAGTTTATAATGGGAAGAAAATGGAGAACATTCTTTTTTTAAAAGAGAAAGAGAGGAGTCTTTCAGGCTGCATTCACATATAGGGCAAGCATGGTGTCATTTTCTTTGTAAGATCATCTTGAAAATAAAATTGAGCCATTTCTTGCAGCAATCATCGCTTTCACCATATCACTGTGCTTTGAAAGGGCCATTTAGCAAGGATGGATGATTTAGTGTATAATCTCTCTTCTAAAGTGAAATCCTGGACTCTTTTTACAAAAAATGACCCTCCAGGTGCTAAGGTACTCAGTGATGAGGCCACATAAATTGCTAGGGATAGTTGTATCTTTTGTTTCAGACACACCTAGGCCCATTTTAGTTTGCCACCAGGTACATAGCCTGATAGGCAGAAGCTGGGGACACCTTTTGTCTTAGGTCGTGGAAAGCTAGTTTTCAAGCCAATCAATTAAGGGCTGTACCCAATTACTTCAGAGGAAAAGTATTAGGAGACCCTCCTATCAACACAGTGGTTGAAATGGTAGGAAAAGCCATCCCTGTCTTCATCCAGACAGATCATTCTACCATCCCTTTTGACTATTATAGGAGCAGGCAACCCCTTTGAATCTTCAGCTGCAGGATTACAGAAATGTCACTCCAGCTTCCTCCAGAGAAAGTTTCTGCATTATACTTTTTCCCACCAAGCTTCTTCAAGAGCAGTAAAATATAGCTCCAGGCCCAACTTGTGTAAGAGCAGAGTATCCATTCTTCAGTCCCATCTGGTGAAAAGCTGGTTCAGAAAAGTAGAAATTGTGCAGAAAGACACTGTAATAGAACTGAAGAAATTCCGTCTAACATGTTAATACAATTCCATTCAAAAAAATGAATGCATTCAACATATGAAGAAGTCCATCTCTAACATATTAAAGGTAGACACTGTCGTGTCAGCACCTGAGATTCTAGGAAGTGATTCTTGTACCTTTACTATTCCTCTGTATACTCTTACACCTGGCACAGGACAAGCCGAATAAAATTTACTAGAATTGGATCAGGTTTCACTATGCTGCTGCTTCTGACTCCTTGCCTGGTAAACAGCAGCTTTCCATGCACAGTCCTAGAGGAAGAAAGGTATTAGTGTGTCACTTAGCTGATTTTGAGGAGGAAGAGTACCTCCGTTAGCCCTTCCCAACCAGCCTTGTTACTGGCAGGCTGAGAAAAAGCCAAAGAGGAAAAATTAGGACTTCCCAGAAACTGGCCACTGAAAGGGGTGCATAAAAAAGAGAAAGAGGAAAAGATGCACACCAAGGAGAGGGAGGAGTAGAAATATAATCCAAAGGGGAGGGGATAGATGCAGAGGAAAGGGAGAAATAGAACATCTTTACCTTAAAAAATAAAGCAATTCACTTATTTAGGTTTCTTTCGGCTCCTAATTAAATGAAGATGTTTAATTGAATTGGTAACCAAAAATCTGAGAAATTAAACTTCCCCCTTCCCCTTCCTTACAAATACAAATGATATTCACTCCCCAACGTTGTGCATATGGCATTGCACTCCCATGGTAATGATTGTATGACTTTGATGCAGGAACAAGCAAAATGAGGGCTTTGAGGGCCACACAGCTCTTGTTCAAACAGAAATATCTGCTGATTAGCAGTAATTTAGCTGAAACATATGGAAAGGTAAACGGATTTCTGCTCAAATGACTACCTCAGTGTGATTAGCCTTTTGCAGTGTACTTTGAAACGGCAGCAAGAGTTTTTGATTGACAGCTGCTAAACAAGATTCCCTTTTTGTGCAGCCTTTTCTTCTCTTTATGCAGAACTGTAGGTACCTGCTCCCTGAATGGCATGACAGTTCGGTATTGATTGGCTATGCACAGTGCAAGCAGCATTTGCATTACAACAAAGCTGAGACAATTTTACCAGTAGGTTTTTTAGAAATCATCCTGAGACTGAACAAAGCAGTCAGCTATAGCACTAGCCCTCTACAGGCTGGCTGTGTCCAAGTTAGGATTCAGATTTCATGCTTTTTGATCTTGTGCAGAGCTTGTAGTTGCCGATGAGGTTGATATTCCTTATCTTAAAAGGATTAAGAGCACATTTTAGACCACCTCCTGAAATGCACTATCCTTGCATAACTTTTTACAGTGAGTGTGTAAATCTACATAGTAAATCCCAACACGTATAAAAGGTTTACAAAATCATCCCTTCACGTAGAAGCGTATTTTGGCCCTGCTTGTGTCACAGCTCCTTTTGAGTGCCTCCTCCTGGCCATTCCACAGACTGCTTGGATGGGATGCACCTGCTCAATACACGGTGTTTTTGTAGTAGAAAGTGAGAGCCTGAGACATGAGGCCTAGTATAACAGGCCAGTTCTGAGGCATGAGCTAAAGTAATAGTCAAGCCCTGCTGTTATAAAGCAAAGTTTAGCAGAAGTCAGGCTGAGAATGCCGGCAGACTCACAATAATTAGCAAGAACAAAGCTTGCATATACACACATTCCTAAAGAAGCACTACTCACATAAGTACATTCCAGAAAGGTCCCAGAGCATCCCAATACCCCAAAGATAATGAGGGCTTACTGACCCCTCAGAATGACAATATGATGGATAAAGATATCTTGACAATATGATGGATAGAGATGTTTTAACCAAACCATCCGGTACAAGGTAAAGGGTGGTATCTTACCATGTCAGAAGGTGGTAACTACACACGTCAGAGGGGCAATACGCAACTTGTTTGTATCAGTGTATAAAAGAGGGTCTCAAAGGGAGTGTCTTTGTCTGGCTGAGTGAGGAACGGAAAGTCTGGTCATTTACTGATCTGGTCCTTTGTCATGGGCATACATCTATTAAGTGTACTTGTGGCAGGTATAGGGCGCTTTTTACCGTGTTTTGTCAGCAGTAAACCTGGCCTGGTGTCTTTATTACTAAAACGAATCTCTGGTCTTATTGGGTAATCCAGTCGTGGTTTGCTCTATTGGTTATCTGCGGAGGTGGGACAGCATACACACTGGAAGAGAGCACACACACCAACAACTGACAGCAGCTTTAAGCTTGCAGAGTTGGAACAGGGTCCAGGTACTGCCACTGTCTTGGGGTCCCTAGGCACTCTCTTGGTATGCAGATTCTCTGCAGACCTTTTGAGAGCTGTGACAGGGTGGCCCACTGCCCAGCCCCTGGAACTAGTGCTGAGCTCTCAAACGCTCCCTCACCACCTCATCTTAAATGCGCTCTCTCCCAGAACTCCAGTCAAATGTGTGTTCTGGGCCCACAGTTTGCCATATGCTCCATAAGAGGTAGTTGTAACACATGAAACACACAGACATTTTGCACAGGATTCTGACACTTCTGTTTACTTAATAGCATGAGAAGTACATAGATCTATACAAAAATAATAAACCCTACGCACAATTCCATGCCTCAGTTTCCTCACCACTCCAGAACATATTTTGGGCTGGGGCCAGGGTCATCAGAGACCATCTGGGATCTTTTTGCTGCAGTGCATGGTTTATCTTCTGTAACATGGAGCCTTCTTTTCTCAAGTAGCCTTCTCTGACCTTGGTTGGTCCAACCCCTTTTTTTTTCCTGCCTGAAGCTTCCTTTTCCTGTCCCAGTGAGTATCTCTGGTTTTATATATCCCTCTGACAACACCTGGTTTCTTGGTTTTACTGCTGGTAACTTTCCAGCCCTCATCCCCCTACTAGACAAGCTGGAAGAAGTGGCTTCTTCCTAGCTCCAGCTAACCCCCTTAGCATATCCGTCGACTGGTTAAAGCACAGTCATTACAGGTAAGCACTTTCCATTGTTCTTAGTCTGGTGTGTACCTGCTGTAGGTCCTGTCAGCAACAGATACATCTACATGATGTTGTCAATGATCCAGCGATGGTCATAGTAACAACTTCATAACAGCAACCAGAATTCATAAATTGTACAGATTCCCCAAATCATCACAGCTTGTATTTGAAACTTGATTGTGACCACCTCACTCTTCAAGTCTCTTTTGGGAAAAGACCGGATGACAAGTTTCAGTTGGGATTGAATGGGTTTTTTTTTTTTTTTTTTTTTTTTTTTGAAGTTCCTGAGACAAAGCACACTCTGTTCTTAAAGCTTCTTAAGTTTGTGCATGGATCAAAATACATTTGTTTCCAGTTTTGGACAGTATTTAAAATTACACGCACAAAGGCCTGACTTCATTTATTGGTTAACTGTCTTACTGTGAATGAAATCCAGGGTTGTAAATACTTCATACGTTAAATAATAAGCATTTAATAGATAGCTCTGGCATTTCATTTTATTGTTGTCAATGTGGGCAGCCACTAACTATGACACATATTGTTGAGGACTGCAAAATGACTCAACTTCCTGGAGGTCTTCGTGCCTTGAATATTGTTGATAAGAACACTGTGGCTTGGCTTGCATATGCCAAGTAAAATAAATTGTTATTGTAGAAGTAGATGATGGGCTCTTCCATCTACATCCTGGAATAGTGGGGGTGCTGAAGAAGCAAAGGTGACTGGTTTTTTTTGTAAATACCATTTACCTTAAGCAGTGGCCTCTTGTTATGAATTAAGTGTCCTCTCTTGAAGCTGAGAACACATGATGGACATTTATTTCAATTATTGCTGGCTGCAAAGACTATAACAAGTTTTTGAATGCTGTAGGATGTAAAAAAAATATTTTAAAAGTTTACCTTTTCTGTATTTAGATTCTGCAGTGCTAATTGCTATGGGAAAACCTCAGAGAAACATCTCCTAATAATTATGTTTTCATTAAAGTATATAAAAAATCTGCCATGCAACATTAGTTACAGGTGTCAGCCTCATGGCTAAAAGAAGGGGGGAAAAAGCATTAGTACTGTAGAGTAGAATGACGTATGACAGAGGTTACACAATAGGGAACAATCTGGTACTGGCACTGGCACTGGGGAGGAGTAGCTGATCTAATAGGTCTT
This sequence comes from Emydura macquarii macquarii, assembly GCF_026122565.2. Lineage (NCBI taxonomy): Eukaryota > Metazoa > Chordata > Testudines > Chelidae > Emydura > Emydura macquarii. The sequence goes on along the minus strand of NW_027133002.1, from coordinate 216,680 downwards.
TTCCATTTCTAACTTCTGATTCAGTAGAGTGCCAGTTGTAAATCTGCAGTTGTTTCCCATGCATGTGTGCAAAGGCATTGGGCAAGGGAGGGAATAATTTCCGTAATCCCAGGCCAACTATAAACCCTGCTGGGAATTATTTCTAGCCAAAGAGATTGGTTAGAAAGAACATGGAGATTCACGGAGTTTTAGGTGGTAGGTTCCTACATAATGTTCCAACCTGAATTGTAAATCTTTGTTCCTGGAGGATTTATGGGGAACAGAGCAGTACTTCATTTTCTACAGTTCTTGTGCTGTCATGCACTTCCAATTACCAGGTGTGCCCTGGGAACTTCTGATACATTAATTTCAAGGACCGAATCTTTTGTTTATTTCCCAGTGCAGATGCTTGCTTAGTTTCTCTTCCAAAACCCTACAAGATTTGTGCTCCTCATTGAAACTTTGTAGTGCTGGTATGTTACAAAAATAAATACACTTAGGAAACATATACTATTTGTTAGCAGAAATAAAAAACAGGATGGTCAGGGATGCAAAACCATGATCTGAAGTGTCCCTAGTCTGTTTGCCAGAAGCTGGAAATGTGTGACAGGGAATGGATCACTTGATGATTAACTGTTTTGTTCATTCCCTCTGACTCACCTGGCATGGGCCACTGTGGGAAGAAAGAATACGGGCTAGATGGACCATTGGTCTAATCCAGTGTGGCTTTTCTTATGTTCTTAATTCTTCCATGGACCTAGCACTGTCTACATTGGGGGTTTAGTCAGCTTAGCTAGGTCGCTCAGGAGTGTGAATCTTTCAGACCCCTGAGTGATGTAGTTAAGTCGACTTAATTTTCTAGTGTAGACAAGGCCAAAGTATACATAGGTCCTGTGACTGAACACCTGAGGGTCCTTCCACCTAAACTGGAGAATTTTGCAGGATACAGTGGTCCCTTAGGAGTCAGATCCGGCTGCAGAAGACTGCCTAAAATAGGGGATTGCTTTCTGTGGGGCATTCAAGCCTGCTCTCAAAAGCACCTTCCCTGAATCTCTGTAACCAAGGAGTCTACCACTGTTATCTTCCCTCTCCTTCTCCCAGTCTATTCATTTGTCTGTTACAATCATTTGTCACATCTTGTCTTTAAGTGAGATATTTATGCTCTCTGGGGCAAGGACTGTCTATTGCTGTGTGTGCTTGGCACTGTTCAGATGTAATGGGGCCTCAATACCAAGGGAGTGTCTGCACTATGGAGCCTGTGTTGGCATCCACGATAGGGGGTTTGTTGGCATAGCTCTGTTGCTCTGGCATGTATTTTTCACACCCCTGACCAACGTAACTATGCTGATGTAATTTTTAAGTATCGACCAAGCCTGATAAGTGCCTCTGAGTGTTGTTATAACATAAATAATAGAACGCCCAGCATCGAAGGCCTGGAGAGCTGACAGGCATTGGGAAAAGTGCTTCTTCCAACGTCAGATGCATCTGACGAAGTGGGTTGCAGCCCATGAAAGCTTATGCCCGCAGGAATTTGTTAGTCTTAAAGGTGCTACAGGACTCGCGTTGTTTTTGCTGTATACAAACTAATATGGCTGCCCCTCTGCATCTTTTCTAGATAACTTTTAAAGATTTTGAAGGCAGTTTGCCATAAGAATAAAATTACTGTAAAAGGCAAGCTGACAGGACTCAGTCAGCAATATGGTTTTCATTTTCTCTACGTACATAAAACAGTTTTAATAGGTTGCAATTTATCTGAACACTGAGAAACTTACAGCAGCAATGCCATAAAACAGAAAAACATACTAAATAGAGGAGAGTACGCCAAACTCATCCACAGCACAGCTCCATTATTATTGTTATTACTATCCCACTAGCCTCACTGGAGTTACCTCAAGGATTATTTGGCCCAGAACAACTCATTTGTTTATTCCCTTCCCATTTGTGCTTTCAACTTCTTTTGTGAATTTGGAAGTTGTTGAAATTTGGAGAAGCCTTTGTATTTTATCATCATGTCTGTGTTCACCTCCAGTGCGATGGCTTATTTTTTCCAGGATTTCTATATTGCTATTAAAGACTCTCCCGGAGAACATATTGTTTTAAGGGAGGCTTTTAGAAAAGCAACAAATATTGAAAACACCCATTGCCCAGAAAAGGGTCAAGTTCCTTCAAGGAGTCCAGATATCGTAGAGTCCTATCGTAGATGCAGCTATGTCAACAGAGTGCTTCTGCCAATGTAGCCAATGCCGTTCTGGGAGGTGGTGTTCCTACAGTCGGCATAAGAGGCGTCTACACTAAGGGGATATGGCAAGATAGCTATGCCAACATAGGCTCCATAGTGCAGACACTCCCTCGGTATTGAAGCCCCATTACATCTGGTCGGTGCCAAGTGCACACAGCAGTAGAAATGGGTTGCAGTCCATGAAAGCTTATGCCTGCAGAAATTTGTTAGTCTTTAAGGTGCTACAGGACTCTCGTTGTTTTTGCTAGAAAAGATGGTGATTGATCATTTCCCATATAATTACTATTGTTTTTATGCTGGAAGGTGTTAATAGCTGACATCAAGTGAGTCTTTGATCTACAGACTGCTGTGGACCACATTAAAGCCGATGGATGTGCTGAGCCCCCATCTTTCAGGCTAAACGGAAGGAGCAATTAATTCCTTCATGTAGAAAGAGGGTTGGTGGCTTCCATTGTTTCCAGCCATGCACTGCGGTGCGTGGCAAGGCCTGTTCTGAAATTAAGCTGAGTAGGCTGATTGGTTCTCGCTCTGATTGCTCTCACAGATTCTGGCATTGTTTGCCAAACTGTGTGTGGGAGAGAAGAAAAGTGAGCAGAGCGCTAGGCTGCTAGAGAAGCAGTTGTGATTGTGGCCCTGAGAGGGAGTAAGGGACAGACCTTCTTGTGGCACAGAGCAGACTGGAGGGGGAAACTTGAACATTGTGAGAAAGGAAACTCTCCTGTTGTTTCTACTCTATTCAGGGAAACAGGACTTTGTGTTCGTGTTTTGTAAATAAACAGGATTGCACTAAAGAGTGTGCTCTGACTCGCAGCATCCATTGCTCCTTCTGATAGAAATCCTGCAAGGCTCCGAGTATTGGCTAATCACTCGGACAAGAAGGGCAACCTAATATTTATATGCAGTAGCACCAGCAGTCTACTAATAGGGTGAGCCCCATCGTGCAAGGCTCTGCAGAGAGATGTAGAAAATTATAGTCCTTGCCCCAAAATGCTAACAATCTAAAGGAAATGCTTTTTCATACCTCTGTAGCCTGAAGCAATCCCGGATAATTTGGCATACATATCGTTGAATGGACTGACGTCTGCAATCATCTCTGCTTTTGCTCCATTTGATTGATTTAGTTCTAGGTGGTGTGAAAGAAAGCTAATAGAAAAGGAAAATGCATGTTATTCTCTCCTTGGAACAGATCAATTCCTGGTTAGTTTAGAAATGGACTTGTCTCTGAAAAAGGAAAAGGAAGATTTTCTTTGTTTGCTGTAAAGTACCTAATTCTGCAATTCACTATGAAAACTGGCTGTGTTCCCCACCTGCCTTTGTGAGCAGCACGCTGGAGAATGATTATTGGTCTCCTCAGTGTTGCTATGCTGTATGTTTAATGGTCTGAGCAGTTTTGAAAGTGTGCTAAGATGTCTGAACTGAACATAAGATCTTGTGCATTAAGGCTATGGAAAAACATAACTGGACCTGTCTGTGGAAGGGCTGGTTTTTGTGACATCAGAATTAGAGTTGTTACTTATTATTTCCTTCTCTTGCTTTGAACGAACACCTGTAATGGTATGTTGTGGTGATATTCCAAATGCAAAGCAAGTGATTTTTTTAAGTGTAAATATTTATGATGGTGATCATTCATTTGTGTGGCAGTACCTGAGAAGCCTCAAGTGGGGTCAAAGACTCATTGTACTGGCTGCTGCACACACACAATAAAAAATACAGTTCCGTCCCCAAATAACTTACATCTAAGTGTATCACAAAACATACATACGCAGGTGGAGAGAAGACAGTAAGTGGAAATGATTGTGCTTAGTATAACCAACGGCAGTGATTCACTATTTATAGAGGGCCCAAATTGTGCTTGTAGAGAAATCAGGAGACTCAGAACCCGCCCTGAGGAGTTCACAGTCCAAATAGATATAGTAAAGACAGATAACAAGAAAAGAGATGCAGCAAAAAAGAGAAATGAACACTGAAGTTTAGTATGCGTCTTGTTAGTTCCACGTTTATTTGGTTCAGCTGGTGTTTTAGCTTTCCTGACGGATTTTTTTAAATGCCAGCATTACATTTTGTGAAGGGGAGTGCTAAATTTTATAGTCTTTCTGTCCCCAGTTCATGTACCCAGAAGGCGCATGGTCTTACGTGAGTGGATTCCATGTATTAGTAACTTGTTAGTAACTTAGCAAGCAAATTTCTCCCAAAAGTAAGCTTCCTTGGCTCTTCCATGGATCTGTAACTTATTCCTTAGTGCACAAGATGCAGGAAAACCTTTGGCCATTTTCTTATCCTGAAAACACTCCACCTGATAGCCAAGTGAACATACAGGTGGGTAGGAGAATTGCAGGGCCCCTTCATATGGGAACTTGACTTGGTATTTCAGCAAGAGAGGGTGGTAGGTAGGGAGAAAATGGGTAACTGCCCAAAGGTGGATCTCAGTGTTCAGTACATCTTGGGTGCTGTCTCTCAATAGCTTTGTTTACATGCTGGTAATAACAAAAGGAGGAGACAGCATTGTTTTTTATAGGATGGGGAGATTTAACCATACCTTGTGAAGCTAAACTACTGCTACTTTGTGGTAGACCATGAAAACCAGTAAAGTAAAATTGTCTGTACAAACAAAGTGAAATGCAACTTGTAAGAACACACTATAACGAGTAAACTGGGTTTCCCCCTAAAGTCTAATAAGTTAAGATCTTATAGAATCATAGAGTGGGAAGGGACCTCAGGAGGTGTCTAGTCCAACCTCCTGCTCAAAGCAGGACTAACCTCAGCTAAATCATCCCAGCGAGGGTTTTGTCAAGCGCAGCTTAAAAACCTCTAAAGATGGAGATTCCACCACCTCCCTAGGTAACCCATTCCAGTGCTTCACCACCCTCCTAGTGAAAAACTTTTTCCTAATGTCCAATCTAGACCTCCCCAACTGCAACTTGAGACCGTTGCTCTTTGTTCTGTCATCTGCCACCACCGAGAACAGCCTAGCTCCATCCTCCCTGGAACCCCCTTTCAGGTAGTTGAAGGCTGCTATCATATCTCCCCTCATTCTTCAGACTAAACAAGCCTAGTTCCCTCAGCCTCTCCTCCTAAGTCCTGTGCTCCAGCCCCCTAATCATTTTTGTTGCCCTTTTCTGGACTCTCTCCAACTTGTCCACATCCTTTTTGTAGTGGGGGGCCCAAAACTGGACACAATACTCCAAATGCGGCCTCAGCAATGCCGAATAGAGGGGAATAATCACTTCCCGCGATCTGCTGGCAATGCTCCTACTAATGCATCCCAATATGCTATTAGCCTTCTTGGCAACCAGGACACACTGCTGACTCATATCCAGCTTCTTATCCACTGTTACCCCCTGGTTCTTTTCTGCAGAACTGCTGCCTAGCTCGTCGGTCCCCAGTCTATAGCTGTGCATGGGATTCTTCCTTCCTAAGTGCAGGACTCTGCACTTGTCCTTGTTGAACCTCATCAGATTTCTTTTGGCCCAATCCTCCAGTTTGTTTAGGTCCTTCTGTATCCTATCCCTACCTTCCAGGGTATCTATCACTCCCCCTAGCTTAATGTCATCTGCAAACTTGCTGAGGGTGCAATCTACCCCATCCTCTAGATCATTAATGAAGATGTTGAACAAAACCTGCCCCAGCACCAACCTCTGGGGCCCTCCGCTTGTGAAAGGCTGCCAGCTAGACATGGAGCCATTGATCACTACTCGTTGAGCCCTATGCTCTAGCCAGTTCTCTATCCATTTTATAGTCCATTCATCCAATCCATACTTCTTTAACTTGCTGATAAGAATACTGTGAGAGACCATATGAAAAGCTTTGCTGAAGTCAAGGTATATCACGTCCACCGCTTTCCCCACATCCACAGAGCCAGTCACCTCTTCATAGAAAGCAATCAGGTTGGTCAGGCATGACTTTCCCTTGGTAAATCCATGCTGACTGTTCCTGATCACCTTCCTCTTTTCCAAGTGCCTTAAAATGGATTACTTGAGGACCTGCTCCATGATTTTTCCAGGGATTGAGGTGAGGCTGACCGGTCTATAGTTCCCTGGATCCTCTTTCCACCCTTTCTTGAAGGTGGGCACTATATTTGCTTTTTTCCAGTCATCAGGGACCTCCCCAAATTGCCACGGGCTTTCAAAGATAATAGCCAATGGCTCTGAAATCACATCAGCCAACTCTCTCAGCACCCTCGGGTGCATTGCATCTCGCCCCATGGACTTGTGTATGTCCAATCTTTCTAAGTAGTCTTGGACCTGTTCCTTCAGCCCTCCAGGATGTTCACCTCCTTCCCATTCTGTGCCGCCCAGTGCAGGAGTCTGGGAGCTGACCTTGTATGTGAAGACTTAAAAGTCTTAGAAGCAAACTCTCTTCTAATTAACTAGTTTTTGTATTGCTTGGGAATTCTTGGAGGTTTACTCTTGTAAAAGTTACACAACCATAATTTATCACAATATTTTTCTGGAAGAGCTAAGAAACTGATTTGTCCCCTAATTTTCCTATTCCCACTGTTCAGGCTCCATTAAGAACCTACCCTGTCCCTACTGGAGATGGAAGCATTCAGCAATCTTTTATTCATATTCCTTTTACTGCACAAGATCTGCCTTTATGGCAGCAGAGTACTCCGCGTTTATGTGATGACCCAGAAACAGTGTATAAAAAGTTTAAAATTATTTTTTCTACTTATAATCCATCTTGGGCAGATGTTACTCAGTTGTTAGACGCTCTTTTGACAGAGGAGGAAAAATTGAAAGTTATTCAGGAAACTACTAAGCAGGACGGAGGGCAGGTTTCTCCACAGTAGAAAAGTGAAATCCCTTTCAAATAACCGTGCTTTTCCTTTCACTTGCACAAGCTAGCAATCTCTTAATGGCTTCTGTTTCTCAAAGAATAAGAGAATTAGGAATTCCACAAATGAATATTCCTTAACAATTCCAGTTGTGATTTAATATATCGACCTTTTATGGAATCCTTGAAAGCTCAAGTAGTGAAATGATCCAAATATTAGTTATACCAGTAGCTAGAAAAGATTTAACCATGAAAAAAATCTACTTCTGCTATTTTTTGGCCAGTTTGCTACATTTCTGTTTGGAGCCTGGATGTTGGTGAAACAAGTTTAAATACCAAGAAAGCTTGAAGGAAAAAATGAAACGTCTAGAGGAAAGGAAATATATACTGAAGAAAAAGCTTGAATGTACTGGGTAACTGACAATGTCACCACAAACACTCTCTTAGGCTGTGTCTAGACTGATGGCAGCAAATTTGCCACCGTCAGATTGATTTTTCTGGATCGATTGAGTGGAAGTGGAGACCCTCTCAGTCGACCTGGAAATTGATGCTATTAATCCACCTCCACCAGGTGGAGTAACACTCCCTCGATGGGAGCGCATTTCCTGTTGGTGCAGTGAACTGAAGACACTGCGGTAAGTAGGAGTTAGGAAGTCGATGTAGTTTACTATATGTACTCTATGTAGCTTGCGTATCTCCTGTTGACTGCCGCAGAATTTGGTGGCAAGTGTAGACGTAGTCTTAGGGCTTGTTCACACTTACCCGGAAATTCGGCGGCAATTGACAGGAGTTAGGCAAACCACGCAGAGTAGTTTGCGTAACTCCCGTCGACTGCTTCTGCGTGCTGTTCACATTGCGCTGAGCTGACGGGAAGCCGAGTTCCCGTCGACTCAGCGCTACGCTAGTTGAGGGGGTGGACTTATTCAGTCAACTCCCTCATCGATTGAGTGGGTCTGTACTGACCGCTCAATCGATCATGAAAGATCGATCTGGCGGCGGCGAATTTCTCGCCGCAAGTGTAAACGTAGCCTTAATCAGAGAGCTGTAATCTGAATTGAAATGAGACCGATCAAGATTCCTGCTGGCAATAGAGTTACATACAGTGTGTAACAAAAGCATTTCATTTTAGGAAGGTATGGCACTGCAATGCCTATGTTTTGAAAAAGCCAGGGAATGTGTATGAATAGTAGTGTGTGACTGTATTGCTGCATGCCCCCTCCCTTTGTCCTGATTATAGAAAAATAGCAAAGTCAATTACAACACTAGCTCTTCCTTTTTGCAGAGCTGTTTGATCTCAGCCCAGAAATCACCTACAACAATAAAATCTGCCTTTGTAAGCCTGCCATGCCCTGTAACTCCTTTTCCCATGTCTGCAGAGTGAATAATGGCAAGAAAGTGCTGAATTTTCTCCCTCCAACATCAAATTGGAATGTATGCAGGGTCTCCAGATTTTGCTGAAAATCTCATGAAACAGTCTTAGTAATGAATATCATTGCCTGTGAAACAAGGGCTGTTCTGACTCTTGGCTTTGACTAAATCTTTGGATGAAATTTTGATATTTGGCTTAATTCCCACTGATTTACATTTCTCTACCCCAAAGTGAAGTAACGGGGTCAGGGTTCTGACTGGCTATATGGACAGGAAAAGCTCATCAGATTTATTCAGGAGAAGTTCAGTGATCCTTTCTGGAAATAGTGCTGGTTCCCCTTGATTTCTGCTCCATGTCCGCTTCCTGCTTCTCCCTGCAACAGCATCAGTGCCTGGCAGCATAAGCCCCCAAAAATGTCCTTTTGAAGGAGAAGAAGAAATGAAGTGAGAGAGGGAAAAATATATAGGAATGGAAAGGAGAAGCAAATACACATGAGCTAATCGACTCATGAGCTGTGAGACGGGGATAACACACGTGTGTGTATAAGGTGATATTTTTGTACATCTCTTCACAACCTATGCCCAGTTTACAACTAAAAATGAATTATTGCTCTGTGCATAAGGAAAGTGGCTCATGTAGTATATGAACATTTATGGTAGCTACCGTGGGGGCTTCAGAGCTGCATGAATCCCAGTTGTGGTGCCCAGGGTTGGTAGCTGCTGGAGCTCCGTTCATTCATACAGCATAGGATGTTAGAAGCTTGGTGTGTTCCCCAGATCTGGAGATTCTCCTCTCTGTTAAATTCAAGAATGCTGCTGGAGTAGAGCCATTAGCTTCAGGGAGCGGAGTCAGTTTCTGATCCGTGCATCCTAAATAACTTAAGTGGTGTTGATTTGGTGTGTGAGCAACTCCCTTAAAATTGTGCCCTTTGGAAGGATGGGGGGCTGGAAATGATGGGCTTTTACAACGGGATGAAGGCAATACATGTTATAAAATTATTGAAGGATAGAAATAGCTTCTGCAACTAAGATGTGTATATATAACTGTCTGTAGCCCAGGACTGACAATTGAAGGAAGCTTTTTTTTTTTTAAATTGGAGAACCGCTTTTTACAAATACCGCTCTTGCCTCTGAAGACAGTGGCTGTTTTGTTTTGTTATTCCTTAGGTTTTTTTAATGCACTGAACTTTTTATGCATGTTGCTGTAGTATAATCGTGGAGATCTTGGGCCAGTATAATTTTAATTCTCTGCTATTTATTGCAAAATACACTATTTTTGGCTTGGGCTATATATCATTCCAATTATTCTGGCTTTGGGTGACTATTAAAACTAGACATGTGGTGCACCCAGTACTTCGATACCCTAGTGGAAGGTGCTATCCAAAAACCTGAGGGCTTGTCTACATTAACAGCACTGCAGCAGTGCAGCAGCCCTCATGAAGCTGTGCCTTTGTAGCACTTAGTGAAGATGCTACCTACTCTGATGGGAGAGCTTCTTCCTTTGGCCTAGGTACTCCATCCCCCCGAGAGGCAGTAGCTATGTCAACAGGAGAAGTCCTCCCGTCGATATAGCACTGTTTCTAACCGGGGGTTAGGAGGGTATAACTACATCACCCAGAGGTATAGAGACATAGTTATACTGATGTAAGTTTTTAGTGTAGACAAAGCCTGAGGCCTGGTCTACACTACAGAGTTAGGTTGACACAGTTTATGTCATCCTAACTATGGAAGCATCTACCCTAAAATTTCAGAGTCCTGCCGACATACCTGCCCTGCTATGCCGACCTACTAACCCATAGACTTTAAGGTCAGAAGGGACCATTATTGTCATGTAGTCTGACCTCCTGCACAACTCAGACCACAGAACCTCACCCATCCACTCCTGTAATAGATCCCTAACCTGTGACTGAGTTATTGAAGTCCCCAAATCGTGGTTTAAAGACTTCAAGGTACAGAGAATCCAAAAGCAAGTGACCTGTGCTCCATGTTGCACAGAAGGGCATAGCGCATAGGTCTCCACAGGTGTCCCTGTAGACACTGTATTGGTTACATCTACTGTTACTGGCTTTCATAAGCAGTCCCACAATGCCCCACACTGACAGTACAATCGGTGCAAGTGCTTCTGGTGAGGATGCGCACCACCGACATAAGGAGCATAGCGTGTGGACACGCAGAAGCAATTTAATTACTGCAGTGGCTGTATACTGATGTAATTTAGATTGACATAATTTTGTAGTGTAAACATGCCCAGAGAGAGAGAAGTATAATCTCTCTGCTCCTCTTCCAGCATGACCAAAGCTGTAAATTGTTGTTTCAAAATGCACTACCAAACTACAATCCTTCAGCTCCTGTGCAAGTTTGTAGTTTCTATGTTGACACCATTTGAAGTGGATTTATGCTTCTCTGAGCCCTTGTTCTTATCAAATTCTTTTTACACATCCTTCATTAATGTACCCAGAGGTCTGAAAGCGCTTATTGTTGGCCAAAGACTGTTACAATAATTTGCATAGTTCAATGAAGATTAGGAGACAGAAACCCACTCACTGAGCAGGTTTCTTTGGGCTCTTAAATGCTGCTGGCAAGAATGACTCACCAACCTCCATTATGTGGTTTCCTGGCTTTTAGCATTTTTCTCTTACCTTTTTAAAATAATGATTAGTTGTGCATGAGTAATGTACAGCAGGTTGGCATTAAAACCAGTATAACATGGGCTGATTGTGGACTGGAAGGGACCTTGAGAAGTCATCAATTCCAGCCCCCTGTGCTGAGGCAAGTAAAGTAAAACCATTTTTGGTTGTTAAAGATCCCTGGCAGTGTGTTGACTCTGATGTCCTGGCCAGAATCCAACTATAATGATTGCAGTCTGCCTCCTTGAATTCCCTTTTGTCCTCTCTTCTTGTCCTACATTGTTCTGGAGTGCTGTTGTATTTCCTAGAAAGTGGCTATCTTTTTGGTGATATGGGTGGTTGATTCATGCATATCGTTCTTAAAGTACTGTATAAGTGCAAGGTCCATCTTATTTGATTGAAAGGTGTTATATAAACATATAATAGTTTGTACTGAGTGACAAGGTGGGTGAGGTAATATCTTTTATTGGACCAGTTTGTGTTGATGAAAGAGACAAGCTTTCGAGCTTACACAGAGCTCTTCTTCAGGTCTGGGAAAGGTACTCCTAGGATCACAACAGGGTTAGTGGGCTACAGATTATTGTAATGAGCCATAAATCCAGTACCTTTATTAAATCCATGATTTTTGGTGTCTAGCAGAGTTATGAATTTAAGCACCCCGGCTTATATTTTGCGAAGATTCCAGTCATGGGGCTAGAAGGGCCCACAAGGGTCATCTAGTCTAAACCCCTGCCAAGATACAGAATTTGTTGTCTCTAAACCATCCAAGACCAATGGCTATCCAGCCTCCTTTTGAAAGCCTCTAGGGAAGAAGCTTCCACAACCTCCTGAGGCAGTCTGTTCCATTGTCCTACGGTTCTTACAGTTAGGAAGCTTTTCCTGAGATTTAATCTAAATCTGCTGTGCTGTAGTTTGAACCCATTGCCTCTTGTGGCAAAAGAGAACAACTTTTCTCCATCTGTTTTTATGGCAGCCTTTCAAGTATCTGAAGACTGCTATCATATCCCCTTTTAATCTTCTCTTTTCCAAACCAAACATACCCTGTTCCTTCAGACTTTACTCAGATCGCTTGCATTCCATGCCTTTGATCATCTGTGTCGCTCGCCTCTGGATCTTTCCCAGTTTGGCTACATCCTTTCTATACATTAGTGATCAAACTGGATATAGTTCTCCAGCTGAGGCCTAACCAGTGCTGAGTAGAGCAGTATTATCACTTCCCATAACTTGCATGCTAAACCTCTGTTAATGCAACCCAAAATTGCATTTGATTTTTTTGCAACAGCGTCACATTGCTGACTCATGTTGAGGTTATGATCCACTACAACTCCCAGATCCAGATTGAGCAGTGCTGCTCCTAAACTAGTTCCCCCCCTTTCTGTATTTGTGCATTTATTTGGTTTTTCGTTCTTAAGTGTAGCACCTTACATTTGTCTTTGTTGAAGTTCATTTTGTTGTCTGTAGCATAGTTCTCCAATTTATCCCTCTGAATTTTAGCTCTATCCTCCAAAGTATTGGCAGCTCCCCCTAGCTTTGTGTCATCTGCAAACTTGATCAGTATGCTCTCTATATCTACATCTAGGTCATTAATAAAGATATTAACAACACTGGACCCAGAAGAGATTCCTGTGGAACTCCACTTGAGACCTCCCTCTAATCCGACATCATTACATTAATAGTTACTCTTTGTTTGTGGCTGTTTAACCAATTATGTGTCCAGTTAATGGTAGTTCTGCCTAGCCTGCATTTCTCCAGCTTACTTATCAGAATGCCACATGGGACTGTATCAAAAGCCTTGCAGAAGTCCATGTATATTATGTCCACCTCATTCCCTGTATCCACCAAACCAGTTACCCAGATTTCCTTTGAGGATGAAGACTGAGAGGTCAGATATGGAGTGATCATTTTGTGAACAGTGTTCGCCCACAGGTGATACGGTGTTTTTGTCTTTTTATCATTTTTCTCTGTGAGTTCATTTGAGTATTTAATGATTGTCTTGTTTCACCCACGTAGTTGTTATTGGGAATTTAGTGCACTGGATGACGCATACTACATGTTGTGATAGGCATGTGTAGGACGCATAGATCTTGAAAGGTGTGTTGTGGGAGGTATTAATCATCATAGGAGTGGAGATATGTCTGCAGGTTTTGCATCTGTTCTGGCAGGGTCTTGTGCCGCTTTAAGTTGGTGCATCTTGCTCTGTAGGAAGCTTGCTTCTGACGATGAGCTTGGTGAGATTGGAGGGTTGTGTGAAAGCCAGAAGAGGGGGATTGGGAAAGATTTCTTTCCGGATGTGATCCCCATTGAGCATGGATTGTAATTGTTTAATGACGCTCTGTAACCGCCCTAAACATACCAAGAAATCTGTTATCTACAGCCAGGCACTCAGAAACCACAGAATATGCTCTGAGGAGAAAGTCTGGGATGCACACCTTTAACACACTTAAAACTGCTTTCACCAAACAAGGATGCTCCACCAGAGAACTACATTGTGTTGTGGAGTGGGCTACCCAAATACCCTGAGAGAACCAGCTGCCCCTCCTTCCCTCTTCTCCCTATGCCCTTGACCACACACCCTTGGTTTTCAGCTGACACTCTACAGTGGAACCCATACGAGGTATCATTAAACAGTTACAGCCCAGACTCGTTGGGGACCACATCCTGTCCAGCATTGCTAGGCTCGGCATCTGGAGCAAGCTCCCTATAGACCAGGACTGAGTGGTGCCAGATTGAAGTATGTAATATACACATCCCAATATTACACTGAAATAACCACCTTATTATAACCAAGATGCCCTGGGGGCCACAGTCAATCCCATTGCCAGTTATGCCACTGTACCTCATTGCATGTGTGAGGCATGTTTTGTAATGTATTGAATAGAAGGCCTACTGAATACTCTTTCCAGGCCCTATTTGCATGGGTGTAAGCTTTTAGTCAGTGGTAAGAAAGCAAGTGTGGGAGCAGAACAGCTGCTGCATTCTCTGGAGGAGAGGGGAGAGTCAGGTGTGAATTGGTGATGTCAGAAGAATGGGATGAGCCGGAGGGAGTGGGGGAGAAGGAGAGTGAGGATGAGAGTGGCAGTCGGACTGGGATAGAGGAGGGGGGAATGAAGATAAGATGGAGAGTGCATATGAATGAGGGGACGAAGGGGCTATATTCAAATATTAAATTAAATGGAAAAGTCACAAGAATGAAATGCATGCAAGCTGCATGGACATTTTTAAAAACCATGATAATAGTATACTCCAATAAAAAAATAAAATAAAACGGCATTAGGGCCAAAAATTGCTGCGATGGCTAAACAAGCAAATAAAAGAGGCAGTTAGAGACAAAAAGACATCTTTTAAAAATTGAAAGTCAAATCCTACTGAGGAAAATAGACAGATGCATAAAGTCAGGTGTAAAAATGTAATTAGGTAGGTCAAAAGAAAAATTGAAGGCAAAAGACGAAAAACTAACAGCAAATTTCTTCTTTAAGTACATCAGAAGCAGGAAGGCTGCTAAACCACCAGTGGGACCACAGGACGATTGAGGTGCTAAAGGAGAACTCAAGGAAGATAAGGCTGTTGTGGACAGGCTAAATGAATTCTTTGCATCAGTCTTCATGGCTGAGGATGTGAGGGAGATTCCTACACCTGAGCCGTCCTTTTAGGAGACAGATCTAAGGAACTGTCCCACATTGAGGTGTCAGTAGAGGAGGTTTTGGAACAAATTGTTAAATTAATCAGTAATAAGTCACCAGGACCAGATGGTATTTATCCAAGTGTTCTGCAGGAACTCAGATATGAAATTGCAGAGCTAGTAACTGTGGTATGTAACCTATGGCTTAAATCAACTTCTGTACATGATGGCTGCATGGTAGCTAATGTAGTGTTGATTTTTTAAAAAGGCTCCAGAGGTGATCCTGCCAATTACAGGCCAGTAAGCCCAACTTTAGTACCAGGCAAATTGGTTGAAACTATAGTAAAAAACCAAATTATCAGACGCACAGATGAACATGATATGTTGGAGAAGAGTCAACACAGCTTTTATAAAAGGAAATCATGCCTCATCAATCTGTTCGAATTCTTGAGGGGTCAACAACCATGTGGACCAGTGGATATAATGTACTTAGACTTTCAGAAAGCCTTTGACAAGTTTCCACACCAAAGGCTCTTAAGCAAATGAAGGCATCAGTTTTCAGAATGGAGAGGGACCTGCAAGGAACTGTACTGGGTCCTGTGCTGTTCCACATATTCATAAATGATCTGGAAAAAGGGGTAAACAGTGAGGTGGTAAAGTTTGCAAACAGTACAAAATTACTGAAGGTATATCCAGAGGTGACAGCACAGAGTTACAAAGGGATCTCTCAAAACTGTGACTGGGCAAGAAAATGGCTGATGAAATTCAATGTTGACAAATGCACAGTAATGCACATGTTGACAAATGCACATGGAAACATAATTCCAACAATACAGATACTTTGATAGGGTCTAAATTAGAAAGAGATCTTGGAGTCATTGTGGATAGTTTTCTGAAAACATCTCAACGTGCAGCAGCAGTCAAAAAAGCTAACAGAATGTTAGAACCATTTGGAAAGGGATGGATAATAAAACAGAAAATAAGATAATGCCCCTGTATAAACTCAAGATCAGCCCATTGTGTGCAATATAGGTTGCCCCATCTCAGAAAGATATATTAGGATTGGAAAAGATATAGAGAAGGGCAACAAAAATGATTAGGAATATGGAAAAGCTTCCATATGAGGAGATGTTAAAAGGACTGGGACTATTCAATTTGGAAAAGAGATGACTGGGAGGGATATGATAGAGGTATATAAAATCATGAGTGCTGTAGAGAAAGTGAATAAGGAAGTGTTATTTACCTCTTCACATAACACAAGAACCAGGGATCACCCAATGAAATTAATAATCAGCAAGTTTAAAGCAAACATAAGAAAGTATTTCTTCACATGATGCAAGTCAACCTGTGGAACTCAATGTGAGAGGATGTTGTGAAGACCAAAACTATAATGGGGTTCAAAAAAAAATTAGATAAGTTCATGGAGGATAGGTACAACAATGGTTGTTTGACCAGATGGTCAGAGACCGTAACCATGTGCTCTGGGTGTCTCTAAACGTCTGACTGCCAGAAGCTGGGAGTGAACCACAGGGAAAGGCTCACTTGATAAATTGCCCTGTCCTGTTCATTTCCTCTGAAGCATCCGGCACCGACTACTGTCAGAAGACAGGATGCTGGGCTGGATGGATAATTGTTCTGACCTAGTATGGCCATTCTTATGTTCTTAAATGTGCCGTCAATCAGCCTGTGATTCTGCCTGCTGACTTACCACATTGTTGCTGGTGCATTTGTATAACCTTGCTGATTGGCTGAAATCTCCTGTCACTAATGGCTGTGGAGTGGTAATTGAACAAAGGGAAAAAGTATGAAACTACTTTTATATGAGCCCCTTCTCATCTCCAGGGATGGATAAGAATCCCTTCATTGGTGAAACTCTGAGAAGCCATATAATCTAAACAGGTTTCTAAGGGCATTTCTATATGGGGATACTTAGGAAGTAAATTCTTAGTCAAATCACTCTCACTATATGCCTTAGTGTACCCCATTTGTGAGAGGGGATATTTAATTACCTGCTTCCAGTGATGGCTGTGAGAATTGCCTGTTTAAAGCACTTTGAGATTTGTAAAGGGAAGGAATATTATATTATAAAGCCTGTAGTAAGGAACCTATATTTAACTACTCTCTGGTGCTTCAGTATAAAAGTTTAACCCTGTCATAGAGCAGGATGAGTGGGAATAATTTAGTGTAGAAAGAGATCACACACAGACAATACAAGTAGGAGCACACCCACCTTGAATCTGGGTTGACTGTTGTAATTTCAGGTAATCCACAGCTCAGTGGTGGTGTGGTCCACTTTGAAGCGGATGCACTGACGGTGATTTGCCAAGTGCATTGTCTACATTTTCATAGATGTTTAAAGAAGAAGGTACATGTGAGAGAGTGTGAATGAATATATTGTCATTCCTAAAAATCTTGTGCACTGGAGTTTGTCTTCTTGAGACTTCACACACTCAAATTTAATTGCAAATATATAA
Source organism: Emydura macquarii macquarii (assembly GCF_026122565.2). Taxonomy (NCBI): domain Eukaryota; kingdom Metazoa; phylum Chordata; order Testudines; family Chelidae; genus Emydura; species Emydura macquarii. The sequence continues at coordinate 199,601 of NW_027133002.1, read as the reverse complement.
CCAGTCATGCTGAAAATACTTTAGGAATGGAATTTGATTCCGTGATATGGGTAGGCGATGGATGGTCTGGGATGGAGGCCCTAAAGGAAAATTCTGTATCCGATGACAGTACCTTGTCTTCCTGGACTTGTATTGAAGTGAGCTCACAGCAACAAAAGTTGCCAAGCAACTTAAATGAAAGACTATGAGTCAGAGGAGAGCAGCAAATGTGAGAAGGGTCTGCAGAAAATCTGAGTGATACTCTGAAAAACAGTGGCAAGTGGCAGGGTCTGGAAAAGATGACCTTGCATATGTGTGATGTAGAGCTGCAGCCTTTTTGGAAAACACATTCACTCTGATATTTCCCCCATAATTTTGTTAGTTTTTCTTTGTTTGGTGTTGTTGTTCAAAATCTGTTTTTCTCTAGTAGTTCTGAAGCTATGGTCTCTGGACTCCTAGTGGCTGGAAGAACTGTTCCAGGGCGTTCATAGAATGACATAATATAGAAACCAAGCAGCAGGGGATTGGGAGGGGAGGGGTGAGAGAATTGTTCTCTTAAAAAGTGACACATAGCATGAAAAGTTGGAGTCACTGTGTACTGTGTGCATGCATGAACGTGCACACGTAGCTTTATAGAATCACTCCTAAACATGAGGCTGCTGACTGATTTTTTTTTTAAGTGCGTTGCAGTATTCACTGTAAACAAAGGCCCACCTTAATGTCTAAACTACCGTGCATAAACTTTGCAAACCAAGCAAGGGGGTGAGCCAAATGTACATTCTATGAATAGTGAGATTTGTAGAGGGGAGAGAAAATATCTCACTTATCTAAAAATGATTATCCTGCTTTATTAGTGAGGCAAGGTGGATGAGGTAATATCTTTTATTAGACCAACCTCTGTTGGTGAGGGAGACAAGCTTTCAGTCTTACACAGAGCTCCTCTTCAGGTCTAGGAAATGGACTCTTAGGGTACGTCTTCACTGATGGCGGCAAATTTGCTGCCGTCAAATCGATCTATCTGGATCGATTGAGCGGTCAGTGAAGACCCGCTCAATCGATCCGGAAGTCGATGCGTTAAAACCATCCCTCAAGTGGTGCAGCGCAGTGAAGATGTCGCGTAGAAGAGGAGTTACAAGGTCGACGGGAGTTACGCAAGCTACTCTGTGTAGCTTGCATAGCTTGTGTAACTCCCGTTGACTGCTGCCGAATTTGAAGGTGGGGCCCTGTCTACACTTACCTCTGAGATTCGGCAGCAGTCGACTGGAGTTACGCAAGCTACGCAAAAAACTTGCATAACTTCTGTAGACCTCTGTGGTTCTCTTCTGCACACCGTTTTCACTGCACTGCGCCAACAGGAACCGTGTTCCCATCGACGCAATGCTATGCTACTTGTGGAGGTGGTCTTAATATGTCGATCCAGAGAAATCGATCTGACGGCGGTGAATTTGCCGCCATCAGTGTAGACTTTAGCCAAAGTGTAGACCAGACCTTAGGGACGTCTACACTGCCATTAAAAACCCACAGCTGACAATGCCAGCTGACTCAAGCTAAGGGGCTGTTGAATTGTGGTGTAGACATTCGGGCTCATGCTGGAGCTCAGGCTCTAGGACCTTGTGAGGTGCGGGGGGTCTCAGAGCTCAGGCTGCAGCCTGAGCCTGAATGTCTACACAACAGTTAAACAGCGCCTCAGCCCAAGCCCAGTGGGGGCCAGCCACGGGTTTCTGATTGCAGCGTCAACATACCAAGTGTCTCCCATCTGAGTGTACTTCCCAGACTTGAAGAAGAGCTCTGTGTAAACTTGCCTCTCACCAACAGAAGTTGGCCCAATAAAAGATATTACCTCACCTGCCGTGTCCTGCTAATATCCTGAGACCAGCAAGGCAACAACGCTGCAGATCCTGCTTTATCATATTCTTGCACACCCCCTCTCTTCCGCCTAATTCTGTCGCAGTCCACTGGCTGAGCCAGTACACAGCTGTTCAATTGCACAAAGAATGAAAGGATTTTTCCTGTCGGTATGCTGCACAAGAATTAGAACAGTGTCACTCACTAACGACTTAATGTATCCCTCGGAAAACTTTTGGCTTCTCTGTGTATTTGGCAGGCTGATCACTGAACTTAATAGTTATTTTCTTATTCCTCTGCAGAAAGACAATGCCCCTGTATATGGCTACTTCTGGATAATGCGTCTTCACTGTTCACGTGTGTGGTAGAGACTTCATCGCCTGAGCAGCGTGATTGTTTACTGAGTTAGGTTAGGATTAGAGTGGGGTGGATTCAGTCCTGTATTGTCTGAAAAAAAGACACATTATTCAGTGGCAAATAAGGAATGAAGACCCGATTCATGCTTTATTAATGGAACAGGGTTCCTCTTGCACTCATGCAATCCCAGACATAGTAGACTCTTAGGAGAATCAAGCTGTCTTTCCCACCCACTGGTGTAAATCAGGAATAATTCCATAAAGTTAGTGGACTCCCATCAGTATAAAACTGGTGTAAATGAGAGGGAAATCAGGCCCAGAGCTTCCAGATTTTGGCTGTAGTCCCCCAGCTCTGTGAATGCTACTGTTCCTGCACAGATAGAGGTGGTGTCACAAGTCTAAGTTACTAAGTTAGTGTAACAGCCCTTAGTTACAGAAACTGTACAGGTTATGACCTAATAGAACCCCTGTGAATTGAATGATAAGAGGTGCGGGTAGCTCATAATAATCTTAGCATGTGGATTTACTGAAACTGATGATTCTCCCCATGGAACCAAACCCATGCACCTTTTTTGTTGTTTGTTTGTTGCTTCTGCTAGAAAGACCAAAATCTAACACTTCAGAATGCTGGGCTAATGTAGGTCTTACAGATTTAGGACAAGTCTACACTTAAAAGGCTGTATCGGCACAGCTGTACTGATGCAGTTGCGCCGCTGTAGTGCTTCAAGATGCTTCAAGAGCTCTCCTGTCGGCATAGTTAATCCACCTCCCTGAGAGGTGGTAGCTATGTTGGGGGGAGAAGCTGTCTCCCCAGCATAGGCTGTCTACACTAGGGGTTAGGTTGGTATAATTATGTCACCCGGGGTGTGGATTTTCACACCCCTGTGCAATGTAGTTATATTGATATGTCTGTAGCGTAGACCAGACTTAATTTACTCCTTTAGTGTGGCTTTCTGTCAGTCTGATTACCCCTTCAATGAATGCTCAATATCCAAATAAACAAGTTCTTTAGCTACATTTGATCTTTTTTCAAAACTCCATGTTGTTCAGTTCTAAGCAACCAAACGGGTTTGCTTGTCTGTGGTGATAAATTGCATAGGATAGATGCAACAGTATAATGGGCTTTGGAGCCCAGGGCATTGAGTGCCATAGCCCAGGCCTACGGTACCATACCATAACTTGATAAAGTGCTAGAAACCTTCTCTGAATACTGCTGCACCTTGTTGGTGGGAAGGCTTGTGTGTTCTAATGACCCTGAGAGCTCTGTTGGTGGGAGTTAATGCCTGGAAGGGCCACCCAAGCTGGACAGGTCAAAGGGTACGGACCAGATGAAAAGCAGTCCACTTATCCTCCAAGCTGGGCTGAGCAATAGGCCAACAGCTTGTCCTCATTTAAAAAAAAAAATAGTTATAGAAACACAACAAGGCAGCCTATTCCAGCTAATAGCAGGGATGGCAGAGCCTTGTTTATGCCCTAAGCAATGTCTCACAGTGAGAGAAGGAGAGACAAGGTGGGTGAGGGGAATATCTTTTATTGAACCAACTTCTTCTAGTGGTGAGAAAGAAATGCTTTCGAGCCACACAGAGCTGCTCTTCAGGATTCAGATGTGCTACAGGGCAGTATGCTAAGCCTGAGCTGCTTTTGGAGTCACGCTGAAGCTTGAACCCTAATAATATTCTTTATTTTGGTGCTCTGCTCTGTAGGCTAAGATCATTCTGGGCACTCAGATATCATGGTGATAGGTGCCAGTAAAGGAACCAAGTTAGTCTTCTCCCCACCCAGCCCCCTCAAACCGCTGAACTATTTTCTTCTTCCATCCTTGCCGCTCCCTGGAGAGAATGTGCAGTTCCTCCCAGATAGCTGCTGCTCTGTTCCTGACAATGTGATTGCAGATGCCCTCCCTTCATACTCCTATTTCCATGCACTTTCCTATTTCCATTACATTCCATGTCACTTTCGTTGCTGTGGTCACCATTGCTAATTTCCTCTCTTTCAAATAAAGAAAAATGTTTAGATCTTTAATTATAATATGAGTTACTATTTTTGGCTGAATTTAAGGGGGCTGTGTTACAGGAGAATCTTTTGTTACTGTCCCCTTAGTTTGATGAATGTAAATATCAATACCTTTGAAACCCTGTGGAAGTCAATCTAGTTAACAGCAATTTTTACAGGGAAGAGGGGAGAACCGCTTACGTTTAGCAGCTGAAATACATTTTATCCTGACATCTAAGTCTCTAGTATTTTGTAGGGACTTTGCCGGAGCTTGCAACACTGTCAGGTATCGGATCTTTCCTATCTACTGTTGTCTGGATTATTGAGCTTTCCAAGTTTTCCATAATAGGAGGAGGAGGATTACAACCGTTACTAACAACTTTACCCTACTTGAGGAAAAGTGGAAAAGTTAAGTGAATTTAATAACTTTATTTGGCTCTTTCTGCTATAAAAGAACATTGGTTGAGGAGACATTCATACTGACTAAAGGCCTTTTTAAAACTGCAAATTAAATCTGTATGCTCTGTGAAAGGCTGGATTCAGTTCTTTACAACACAAAAGGGGGAAAATGTCATCAGTTTGTCAGTCCAGCTACCAAAGTTATACCACTGACTGCTCTGAATGCTTCTTCACTTTGTCACCTTCCCAATCAATCTCTTAAGTACTCAGGCTAAACAAAACTCTTTCACTTCATGAAACTGCATTTTTCAAAAGAAAATCCTGCAACTTTACACCCACAGACCAAAGTAAACATTACGCAATCCTTGGGCCTGAAAAAATTTCATATAAATTTAAAATAGATACAGAGTTTGTGAGCATATTTACCCTTTTATATACACAAGTTTGACACTCTCTAATGGACTGCAACTGCTAACTTGGCTGCATATCATCCCGTCTGTAGGGATCTCCCCCATTAACAGGATCAGGTGGGCAAAGTCTCTCTGGAAAAGTCTGGCGAAGAGAACCCTCCGATCTGGTGCATCCCTGTGAGGCCTTGGCCCTCTGTGCAGTGGCTCTGAGATTTGGCTGGGAAGGGTCATTAGGAATCATGAAGAGGGCAGAAGCCAGACTGGGTGCTGGAGGAAAAGAACTCAAGACAACAGTTATACGTAAATAGTGAGCTAAGTTGGTATAGCAGTGAAAGGAAGAAGGGAGATTGGGTGGTAACTGGAGATGCAGATACAGGGCGAGTGTTTTTTAAAATGATTGTTGTTATTATTGAGGCTGGAGAGACCACAGCATGCATTTACTGAGAGGGAAATGGGCCAGAGAGAGCAAGAGGTTAATGAGGAGGAAATGGGTGTGGGGACAGGACAGGACAAGGGACCTCAGTAACTGGGAGGGGATAAAGCAATGGGGCACATGGAACGGTTAGAGAAGAAAGCAATCGGTTACAGTGATTAGAATGAGGAGAGTGTTGCAAGGGGTGTGGGGAAGGAAGGAGAGGAGGAAGGAAGGAAGGGGAGGTGACAGAGGATCTCTTAAGAAAAACCAGCGAGTTTTGGGGTGAAGAAGCTGAGGTGGGGGTAGCTTTTAGGAGGGAGTCGAAGGTAGCAAATAAATGGCTGGACTTGTGGGCATGGAGAATTAGTGTTGTGGAGAGAGGATTCTGGCTGTGTTAAGGAAAGCATTCAATGTTGCCCTGTGTTGGGGATGAAAAAGCCAGCAGTTTTACAACTGTCCCACTAGGGCACTAGAGTGTTTGTTTCACTCTTCCTCTGGTTGCCTCCCAAGTTGAGGCTTCCTGTCTTTTGACAGGAAGTGGTTAGGTGATTAGAACACTAGGAATACAGATCAGTAAGAGCTCAGTTCTGCACCCCTTCCTCATTTAGCATAGCATCTACATGTGTAGTCCCACTGATGTCCGTGGAGCAACTTAAATGATTAAAGCCCCACTCAGCATGAGTAGGGGCTACAGAATTGAGCCCTGTGGGTTTTGCATGCTTTACTTTGGCTGCACAATGTTGAAAGACTTTGTTTACTGCTGTTGTTATCTGGAGTTGCCTGCAGTGGTGTTCTGGGCATCGCTGTGTCCTTTGAGTATTGCTCAGACGGTATGACTTTTTAGGCAATGGTCTGATTTCTGTTTGCACTTAGTTGTTTTACACCATTGTAATTCCACTAACTTCAGTTTACTCCTAATTTACACCAGTGTGAACGAGATCAGGATGGAGTCCAGTGTGTTTAATTTGAGGAGGAAGCTGGCAAATGTACTGGAAAATTCCTTGAGGGACACTCCAGAGCAGTTTACGCTACAATAAAAAAACCCTGTGGCACTGAGCCTCAGAGCATGGGTCAACTGACTTAAATAGCAGTGTAGATGTTTGGGCTCAATCTGGAGCCTGGGCTCTAAGACCTATCCCCTTTTCCAGGTCCAGAACCTGGGCTCCAGCCCAAGCCTGCACATCTGCACCGCAATCCTTAGCCCCACAGCCCAAGCCCTATGGGCCCAAGTAAGCCGACCTGGGCCAGCTGGGGCCATGCTGCATGTCTTTTATTTTAACGTAGGCTATCGTTAGAGGAGGCTGTTTCACTCTGCTGATGGTTGGGAAACTGTTCTGATTATGGTGAGCAGCGGGGGAGCAAGGCTGCTAGCCCAAAAAAGTGGCTAAGGGTATCTGCCTGGAAATAAAGTACTTGATTTATGTACAGTATTAATGTTTAAATGAAACCTGTCGCCCCTTTTAATAAACAATCCTCAAACTCCTGCTGTTTCTACTTCACTAATGAATGTACTTCCAAGAAGATTAGCAGAAAGAACAGGACAAATTTCTCATGAGTCTGATACAGCCACTTCATACAAAAGTGAAACAATCTCTTGCAGCTTCTAATCTGATATGGTTGTTAAATCGCTGTGTTCAGGTGAGGACTACGTCTTGTACCAGAGAAATGATATAATGGTATAATGCTGAGGTGGCAAATGGAAGAACCCCACTGAATTCCCTCACGTTCACAGTACCCCAAACCAAGCTGCTGTGGAGGAGATGAAAATTCAACGTAGTATAACAAGAATGTGCTGCTCCCGTGGTGCAAGCAACATACCTGTTTAAATACCTTTCCAGATTGGGCTGATCCTTCATATTCTCTATTAGTCTTCTACAGAGCAATAATATATTGCTGGGTGCTGAGGTTTGCATGGTGTGGAAATGGGTGTGTTGCTGTATTTGATGTCTGTTTTTCCCTCTCTCATGCATTTGCATTCTTTTGGAATCATTTACTATCGTAAATCACTCGAACGTCACAGTGAAAATTAAGCAGTGTGAGTTCCCAGGACTGTGGAGAGATAGGGAAAATGAATTCTGTGCTTTCAGTATCACAGTCAATTGGGCTTTGGCTGTGACACATCTCTGTATAATGAGGAGGATCAATTCATTACTCCTTCACTTTCAAAATAGCAACTTTGGCTCAGAAGATTTATGCCCCACTATTCCCTACTACAATACCATTAAAGGAAGGAACTTGTAGGAAAGAAATTTCAGGAATTTAAAAACAAATCAATCATGGGGCCATGATTGCTTGGGGGATACTGAGCCTTTCACTTGTAGATCATTGGTCACTGGTGACTGAGATTATCAGTAGTTCTCAAACTTTTTATATTGGTGATCCCTTTCACACAGCTAACCTCTGAGTGTGACCCCTTGGCCTCTGTGGGCTCCCACACCCCCTTTGCCCCTAACCCCTGCAGGCTCCCCACTTCCCTCAACCCTAATCCCTGCACTGTTCTCCCTTCTTTCCTAATCCCAACACCCATCCTCCTGTGCCCACCTGGGGAAACTGACCTGCATGCATGTAGCAGCTGGTATTGCTGCTCGCTCCCCCCTCCAACACTGCTCCCGTGCGCACCCCTGGGGGGCTGTGAGGGGAGGAGAGCGAGGAGCAGCATCAGGGCTCCCTGCAACCAGGTCATTTTCCCCACATGGGCTGTGTAATTGGGGAAGGCAGAGAGCAGCAGCTCCTGATGCTCGGCTCACAGCACAGCCCAGGGGGGGAAAGTGACCTGGATACAGGTAGCCCTGGGGTTGCTCCTCCCTCCCCCTCCCTCACAGCCCCCTAGGGGGTGCCGAGGAATGTTGGTGGGGGATGAGCAGTATCTGTGTGTCATCGCTTGCCCCATTTCCCATGTTCCTCTGCTGCGCCTGGCTGGGCTTGGGGCTCACAGCTTGTGACTCCCAAATAACCACATTGTGACCCCCAGTTTGAGAACCAGTGGATTAGATTCTAACTACCATAGCTTGGTTTATGTGCAGGGATGTGGGGGGGCCTGTATAAAGTCTAGGGCAAAGATGTCAGTGTCAACATAACCAGCACCGATTGTCTTCCTTGCAGGTGGTTTTAGCAGACAGGCCCAGACTCATGTAGTGCAAGGAGACTGAACATCCTCAGGTCACCCTTGAGGCACATCTACAGGGGTGTGTGGGAGAACCTGGTATTGTTGATTCCTGTTCTTTGTGTTCTGTGTGGGCAAATGGAGAGCTTCTGTCTCCTGGCCTGTCGATTTGACACATTTCAACAGCACTAAAATCACTAGAAGAAAAAGAAAACTAGTCGGTATGCCTGCAGTGCGTTTTAGTTGGGCAGTGCTCTTAGCACTTGGCCAGCTGCTGTGATCTACTGCCCTAGAGAATGTTCTTGTGGAGTGGCACTTTCCATTGGATAATTTCTGCAGCATGAAATTGGACCCTAGGTACGACAGGGTGGGAAGGGTTAGGGAAGCATTTTGTCTTATTTCTTTGGCAGTGGTCCGAATCCTGGTCAATTTCAATATTTTAAGAAGGTGATCTTAATTGTCTTTGTCTTGGAGAATGAAAAGTAGAGACAGACAGATAGGAAGAGAAAAGGTGGAGGATCAGAAAAGGGTTTGTTTTTTTTTTAAATAAACTTGTTTTCTCATGTAACTTAACACCTAAGGCTGTTAGTCTACTCTTGTCCCAGACCTGAAGAAGAGCTCTGTCTGGCTCGAAAGACTGTCTCTCTCACCAACAGAAGTTGGTCCAATAAAAGATATTACCTCACCCGCCTTCCCTCTCTAATATCCTGGGACTGACACAGTTACAACTACACAGCATACAAAGTCTACTCTTGTCATATGTGGAGCATCCTCACTTTTGGTAGTCAGTGTATGTTGAAGACACTTAGGATATTGTGGATTGAATCTGTTGTAACTTGCCCCTCGATAACCCACTAAACTACCATTCTGTAAAGCATCATATTAACGTCAAAATCACCTAAAATATAAAGAAAGAAATGACAGGCACTGGGAATGACTGCCACATATTAAGTGGTGAAATCATTGGAGGCAGAGGCAGACGAAGGCAGACATAGGTGTTCCCTTTGTGAGAGTACTCTCGGTTGGAAATTCTGAGGTGAATTCTGAGAGCGTTTCTTTCTGACAAAGGTCATCATCCCCAGTGTGAGTTTCTGGTGGAATAATGAAGTTTATTTTACTGGTCTTTCGTGTTTGTTCTTCTAAAGTGCACATCCTTCTTCACGTAATCGCAAAGATAAGATTGCCTTTTTGCCAACATTTAATGAAGTGTTTTATATGTAGATAAATATTTCAAGCTCAGACAGTCTTAACTTATTCTGAAGCCTCAGTGAGCTGCTCTTAGTGTATATATCATGAGCAGAACTTTCCAATAAATTCCCTTCTCCCATCATATAGACTTATCTAGTTATGGGTCCAGTTCTACCACCCTTGCACATGTCATGTAAGTCTACATTCTGCCCATAGTCCCAACAGAATCAGTGATAAAACCTGTATCTTTCTGTGGTGATCTGTTGGCAGGTGTAATGTTACATTGTCTGAAAGCTGGCTATTGGGTCGGTCTGGATTTTACAGCTCTCCAGATACAACTCCCCCTGACTTCTTGCTCCTAAGTTTAAATAAGCAATATGCTAAAATGCCTCATCCTCAGTTCATTTGGGAAATTCATCCTGTAGAATTATAGTTGATGTATGGGTGAGTAGTTCAGATCCTTTTTGGACAGGTTTTGAACATCAAATATGAAGTGACTAGCTAATGGCTCTGCATGTAGTAAACTATGCCCAGCTGCACAGAGTAAAGTTGTAGTTCAGTAGTTTCTATTGTCACCTGAAAACCCTCAGTGGAAGGACAGCAGCACACTCTCATCACTTTGTGAAGGATATGTTCTGTGATAACTACATCTGGGGCTTAGTACGAGGATTCCTAGGTTATTTTCCCAGCTCTCCTGCTCATTGCTGTGTGACCTTTTATATGTCACAAACCCTCAGCTTCACTTCCCTCAGCTTTAAAATAGGAATGATCCCTCCCTCCCTACTTTACAAGGCTCTTTTGAGCCTTCGTTAGTGTTTGTAAATTGCTTTTAATATTCTCAGCTGAAAGGCCCTGAAGAAAAGCAGAGGATTATTACCTCTATGGGGGACTGCTGAGGAGAGAGGTTAAGCTGGTGCTGCCTTGCCCAATTTAGTAAAACTCTTTAAAAGTCCTATTTTCAAAGATAAGTTTATTTTCTGGATGTGGTTCCAGTATTAATAAACTGAGTTACATAATCACAATTCTTAAAAGTGAACTAAGCAGCCATCTAATCCTATCCCAATGGCTGCCTTTATTATAATATTAAGTGCTGTTGGAGGCATTCTGCTGTAATGGTATTAAGGCAGCTTTCCAAATGTTATTAAAGATAATAGGAACTCATGGATGAAAATTAAGAGAGCCTGCAATTTAACAACCACAAAAAAAGATCCCTCTTCAAAGTCACTATCCGCAGGAAATAAATGAAAAATTTGGAGTGAAATGTTTTGATGCCACTGATGGTCCTCGTGAAAACCAGCATTCAAAACTGCATGCAGATCTGGTCGCCCCATCCCAAAAAAGATATATCGGAATTGGAAAAGGTGCAGAAAAGTACAATTGGAGTTGCAGCTAGCAAGGGATGTGAAGGGTAACAAGAAGGGTTTCTTCGGGTATGTTAGTAACAAGAAGGTCAGGGGAAGTGTGGATCCCTTACAGAATGGGGGAGCCAACCTAGTGACAGACGATGTGGAAAAAGCTGAAGAACTCAATGCTTTTTTTTGCCTCTGCCTTCACAGACAAGGTCAGCTCCCAGACCACTGCACTGGGCAGCACAGATTGGGAGGAGGTGAGCAGCCCTCAGTGTTGAAAGAACAGGTTCAGGACTATTTAGAAAAGCTGGACATGCACAAGTCCCTGGGGCTGGATGCAATGCATCCGAGGGTGCTGAGGGAGTTGGCTGATGTGATTGCAGAGCCATTGGCCATTATCTTTGAAAACGCATGGTGACTGGGGGAGATCCCAGATGATTGCCAGAGGATGTTGTGAAGGCCAAGAGAACTAGATAAATTCCTGAAGGATAAGTCCATCAGCAGCTGTTAGCCAGGATAGTCAGGGATTGCTGTTTGCCAGAAGCTGGGAATGGGTGACGGGATGGATCACTTGATGATTACCTGTTCTGTTCATTCCCTCTGAGGCACCTGGCATTGGCCACTGTTGGAAGACAGGATACTGGGCTGGATGGACCATTGGCAGTATGGCCGTTCTTATGTTCTTAGTGTAGCAGGCCCTAATACCTAGCATAAAATCTGGAGCAGCTCTCTTGAGTACCTTTTGGGGACAATCTGAGGGCTATTGCAAACATGACCTGAAGCTTCCTGAGCACTTCAGAGTGGAGAGGGGATGGCTTTGTGCTGTGGGACTTGTGGCATCTGGGTTCAGTGTCTGGACCTATTACAAAATTCCTGTGTGATCCTGGGGAAATCATTTAATCATTCTGAGCCCTTGTTTCCCAACTAAGAAATGGATATGATATCGCTTCATCGCAAAACAGTTGTGATAAATTCAGTAATGACTGCAAGGTGACTTAATGCTACAGTGATTGAGGACTCTACAAGTACCTGCCTGGAAACTACATTTCCTACATTCAGGGGGGTGTTTTTTGCTAATTGTTGGTGTATGCCAGGCTCTCTGGGCCCAGATAAAGTTTGGCATACACTCCTCTAGCAAAGCACTTGTAATCCAGTGCACATCTGATGCACATTTACTGTGCTGGAGACTACATAAGAGCTGGTGATTTCAGCTTCCTTCAAGGCATAACACACTGCACAATCCCCTGCCCCCTTGTTTCACTTGCTTCATGGTGCTAAGGGTCACAGATCCATTAAAATGGATACTTTTTCAGCCTGTTTGCTGCTTGTGGGCAGACCCAGACCTGTCAGTTTCCAGCAGCAGGGAAATGCTATGCCCCCTGAAGTTCCCTCCAGTTTTATCTGCCTCCACACTGTCCGGTGGCTAGCGCTGCTCTCCCTGCTCCAGAGCGTTTCTGAGGGAAGTTCCAAACTTTATTTCAAAGTCCTGACTAAAAGTTTGGCTCAGTAATGTGCCCGGCTAACTCCCAGCTGTGTCCGGGGCTGTGTTTGCCTGTCAGGAAGACTGTCCAGTCAGCTCTGTTTCCCCTTTTGTGTCGTTTGTGGTGGCTGGTGTTCCTGCAGGCTTCAGGGAGCGAGCTAGGCCAAGAAAGCCAAAGGCAAAAGGAAAGGTCTCCATCTCCTGATTTCACTCCTTGTGGCGCTTGGCATTCCTTCTGGGCAGAGGGCACGCACCCTCACGGCCCAGCCCAGGCGCGTTTGCCTCAACCTCCCCTTTTCTGGGCAGGGAAAAAGAGGCAAGAACTGGCTCTGGGGCAAGCAACTCCGCTTCTCAGTCTCCATGAGGTGTTAAAGCCAGAAAGGCAGTGCACGGGGGGGATGATCGTGTCTGAGTCCCTAGAGCGTCTGACTGTGGAGCTCAGCTGTCTCCGCTCAAGCTGCAGATGGAGGGAGGGTAACGGATAAAAAATGGCATTAAGAGACTTTTGGGCCCAGCTCCCTCCTTCATCTGCCATTATAACAGGACTTTGCTACTACATCCCAGGCAGGGGCCTCCAGAGGAAATGCAAGCCCATCCGGCCCATGGTACCCATGTAGTTGAAAGGGGTAGAACCTCTGTTGAATCCATTCTTGAACCCAGCACTTTTCTTGCAGGCTCCAGAAACCCCATTTGGGGAGAGAAGATAGTAAAACCAACTTCTTTGAGGGCAGGGAGATCACTAATCTCTCAAAATATTTTTGGAGCAATGTCTGAGCCCAATTTCACTCCGTCCTCTGAGGCAGAATGGTAGGGACAAACTCTCAAAGAGGATATAAAGAAAATCAGCATTCGGTTCCCTAGCTCAGCTTCACAGAGTGCAGAATGGCAGATTAACAGAGAAAAAACAAGCCAAAGAGCTGTGTTGGTTCCTTTTGGATTCATGTTCATCCAAAAAGAGAAAACATTAAAAAAAAAACCAAAACCCCAGGAATTATTTCTTCTTAGGAGAGGAAGGCCAGTGGACCAAGACAGTATTGTGGTATCAAATAACATATATAATAAAACAAATCAAAATTAAACAAAATAAAAAACCCACCCAGAGGATTGTCTGTTTCAGCCAGAGCACTAAATTCAGTGAAAATGTTCGAGATCTGTGACTCCTGCTTATGCCTCCAGTGCTCCCTGGAAGATGTCATAACAAAGGAATGGCAATTCCGTGCCACACCTAAAAGACTAGGAAAGTGCTGAGCTGTCCTCCCTTCTGGCCTTAACGTCTGAGTCCTCACCTGCTGTTGTGGATCACCATGTCTTAGCTATTGGGTTGTTGCCCTGGCTACCTCTGTAGGTCACCATGCCCCATAGTACAGATAATTGTTCCTGGGTAGTGCTGCAGTTTGCCATGCCTTGCTGCCACGACCATATCCATCTCCTCCTTGCAGCAGCTGGCCTTGGAGTGATGAGAGGAAGAGCAGCCCAAAGATGGAAGAACAAGTAGGCAGGAGGGGGCTCTGGGCCCTCCATATGCTTTGTAACCTCAGAGGTCTCCATTTTATCAGGCTGTAAGGTTCCTCAGTATAAACCAGTCCAAATTCAACTTGGTATTGCTACCAAAGGTAAACATGGCTGTCGTCCCTGGGGGCTAGTGTCTCTCTTTTTCTAAGGGGGGTGATATTTTACTTGAAAGAGTGGCCACCTCACTATCTGCAGATGGCCACGTCTGGGCAATGTTACCTTTGGGCCTGAAAACTCGGTCAGCATCAGACCCCCACCACCAAAAATAAAGTAAAATTCTGAAGCGTCATTTGACCCACTACCTTGCACCAGTATTTAGCCAGCAGTTCACTGTCAGAATCTTCTGTCTTCCTTTGCTCTCAGAACAGGAAGGATCTCCGAAAAGATCACTTGGACTTTCTTCTCCTTCAGCACCCCTCTGAGTTCCCTGAAGTTATCTATAATCTGTGAGAGATCCCACAGTATAGTGTCATTAGTGCCAATATGTACTAAGACCAGTGGATCCTTGCCTGTTGACTTCATGAGCCTATCTAATTTTAGAGTGATGTCTCATGTCTTAGCCCTGAGAAGACAACACACCATCCTGCTGTCTGTCTGTCCCTTGCAGAGCATGCATCTATTCTTCTTAGTACAGAATTCTTAACAAGGATCATCTATCTTTCTTGGATGGTTGAAGCTTGATTTTCTTACAGGTTGCGTTGAGCAGCCATCCATGGGTGTATCCCCCACACTCCTCCAGTCCACTTGACCAGACTTCTTTATAACTACTGTCGCCAATCAGATGAATTTATGAAGTTGGGAGCTTTCTTTGAGGAGGCCCAGTATTGAACTTTTAATTCAGACATGTAGTTCTCTCAACTGTCATAGCACTCATTTGCAAAGTAAATTCAAGAAATAATCTTTCTGTCAAGCATCAAAGTCTAATCTGTAGGTGCACTGATAATGTAAGGTCAGAGAAGGCATGGGCCATGAGTCCATCAATCCATAAATTGACCAAATTCTACATATTGGTCATCCAATCTTTAGCCAATGCTATTTTTTGGCAGAAGTCTTTTCCATACTTCAGTGTCCTGGAGAAGACAGGATTTTGATTGTCCATATTGAGTGATAAGGTCCACAGATCTGGCCTTTTTATAAAGCTGGTTATAAGCTGTGTTTGGGAGTGTGCAGATACAAGTCAATATCTAATGGAGATCAGAGGTTAAAGGTACATCCTTCAGGAAAACTACTGCTCCCCTGCACTGATAAATATTTTGGGATGAGTGACCTTTATGGCTGTAGTTGCATTAGGTTCAGAAACTTTGGCAGCTGTATTTCCTGTAAATTACAAGTGACCATTCAATGCAGTGTGACCCAGTCATCTATCTTTATCTGATACAGACACCTTTATTTCCAGTACACTGTTAGGGATCATACAGTGCTGTATCATGACTCATATACTCAATTATATCTTACACAGGCACCTGTACTCTGAAAAAAGTACAAGTGCTCATACATCTCTCTGACTCACCCATCCTATTTTATCTTCCATGCTCACTTACAAACACGCTCACCTGTATTTCTTGCCTGTCCCACTGTGCATTTCATCAGCTAATACACTGCCTGCAATACCAAATGCTGTCATGCCAGGCATTCGGGCACCTGCAGCAGCTGTGAGAATGACAGTTAGTGTTTGCTTGGGGAAATTACATGCATCTGTCAATTTATTTGTATTTTAAACAGTCTGGAGAGAGAGGAGTGGGAATCCACCCTGAATCCTGGAAAATGAGTCTGAGTACGGGTAGGACTAGGACAGAAGTACAGGATCACTTGAAATCTGATAGCAGCTGCAATGTTTTTTTTCCACAAAGAATGTAAAAACGACCATATTGGGTCAAACCCATGGTCTGTCTATCCCAGTATCCTGTCTTCTGACAGTGGCCAGTGCCATATGCTTCAGAGGGAATGACCAGAACAGGGCAGTTATCGAGTGATCCATCCCCTGTTGTCCAGTCCCAGCTTCTGGCAGTCAGATATTTTGGTTCCACTCTTTTTAATCTCTCCTCATATGGAAGCTGTTCTGTATCTTTTCCTGGCTGGTGTTACCTGTATGTGGCTGTAGATCTATGCTGGTAGCAGGCAGGACTTCTAGGGTGCATTTGTCATGAAGATCGCCTTAGCCAAGGTATCTGTGAAACCTAAAGGGGCAAGTAAAACTAATAATGAAACATTTAAAAGCAATTGGTGTGAATTTAGCACTGGCAAAAGATTTCAGATTGACAGAACAAGAGATGTAAATCTCACTTCAGTTCACACTTAGGCCCTGATCCAGCTAAGCACTTAATTAAACATGTATTTAACTTTTTTAGTATTAGAGTAGACACATTTCATCTGGGTTTTTAGATATCAAGTTGATAAACTGGCATTTATTAAGGCATCTATTCTCAGAACAGATACAGTGTGTGTGGCAGCAGGGCAAGATCCCCTCTCTTGCCAATGTGCCTGTTTTGTTTTGGCAGAACCACCCTGAAATCAGGGGGGAATTCGCTCTCCAAGACCCTTTTGGGTATATGTATGTTGCAGTTAGACTCCTTTGGCTAGCCCATGCCAGCTGATTCGGGTTCACGGGACTCGGGCTGAGGGACCATTTAACTGCAGTGTAGATGTTTGGGCTCTGGCTGCTGCCCAAGCTCTGGGATCCTCCCACCTCACAGGGGCCTAGAGCCCGAGCTCCACCAAGCCCAAACGTCTGCAATGCAATTAAATGGCCCCTTAGCTCGAGTCAACTGGCAAGGCCCAGCCGCAGGTTTTTAATTCACAGCAGTGTAGACATACCCTTTGTTTCTTAGCCATTCTGCTAAGACACAATAGGAATGCCAGTTCTAGTGGTGGCTTTGTGATATGGACACCGGTCCAATGGGAACTGGACTAAGACCCACCAAACTCATTTTGTGTAGTCCTCAGAATTGCTGTCAGGGTGGTAAAAACTTCCAGTCATTAGCAACCTGGAATGAATACCTTTGTTTTTGAATCCACACTCTGTACTTCTTAAGTATGAGACACAATTTAAGGTGCTGGTTTTGACCTATAAATATAAAGTTCTAAATGGCCTATTACATTTTTAATGGAAATACCATCTCTTTTTATTGAATAATTATATATATATAGAGAGAGAGCTATATATAGATATATAAAACCCCAAAATTAATATAAATTTAACCGATCTACAAAATGTTCCGTGTCTAAGCACTACTGTAATACAAATAATAATATCCTAATAATCCACAATATGGGAAATAAATCCCACAAAATACAAACTAAAAGACAACCCAGGAGTCCTTCCCCCCAGGATAAAACGGATGGGCATGTTATTGGGGAAAATAAAGATGCTAGCCTCTTAGGGAGAAGGCCTTGCCTCACATGTCCTCAAGCTGATCAGCATTTCCAACACTACTGATACATAATGCTGTGATGGAAGGGACTGCAGGAGCTGGTCCTTAAGGTAGATTGGCCCAGATTAGCTCTGACCTTTTTTGTCAGGATTTGCTGCTATCACAGGGAATGTCTATACGGACGGCGGCAAAGTCGCCACCATCAGATCGATCTTTCTGGATCGATTGAGCGGTCAGTGTAGACCCGCTCAGTTGATCAGGAAGTCGATGCCGGTAAACCACCCCCTCAAGTGGCGTAATGCTGCATCAACAGGAACACAGTTCCCGTCGGCACAGTGCAGTGAAGATGGAGCGCAGAAGGGAAGCGCAGCGGTCGACGGGAGTTATGCAAGATTGCATAACTCCTGTCAACTGCCGCTGAATTTCCAGGTAAGTGTAGACCAGGGCACAGAGACAAGC
Source organism: Emydura macquarii macquarii (assembly GCF_026122565.2). Lineage (NCBI taxonomy): Eukaryota > Metazoa > Chordata > Testudines > Chelidae > Emydura > Emydura macquarii. Next base: position 181,743 of record NW_027133002.1, on the reverse strand, counting down.
CAGTCTTATTTTGTATTTCTGGGTCTGGAAGCTAAAATATCCCATTGTTTTCTCAAGTGTATTCCTGCCCCAACACTTTCTTGCTTTTTCCAAACTCAAGATACGTAGAGAGACACTGAGAGGGAAATTCTTATGGTGGGGGCTACCCAATAACAGTGTGTTCTCCCTGAACAGAGTTCTGTCGAATCGATGAGCCCTTGTGTCACAAAGAAGATGAGCAACTCAGCTTTGAAGCTGTCTGCAATATCCACAAGCAGATGGACGATGACGCCAATGGCAATGTGGACGTGGAGGAGAGCGATGAGGTTAGTACACAGCTACTTTTCTTTTTCTCCCTTATGTAATTCCTCCCCTTCCTGCCTGTCTCTTTAGGAGGGCTACTCTATTTTGGATAATACTGCATGTCGGGGTGGCCAAAGATCCGCTGATGAAATTTTCCCGTTTAGTTGTTGGCTGTGTTCATCTTCAACCTGCAGAGACTGCAGCTCCCAGAATACAATGTTCCATCTTGATCCAAGGAGCCAAGTCTCTGGTCAAGATGGAGTATTGGATCATAGGGTCTTTAGAGTCTGTGGGCTTTTCTTCTGTGTTTACACATTGGCTGCAGTCAGCTTTATTCTAGGTAAGTAAGGAACAACCTGTGGGCTTCTGGCCTACTCATAGGTAGCCTTTGGTTGAGCCCTTTTTTGTATGTGCACATTGCCAGCCTGTTCTGAGACTGGAGGATAGCAGCTGGATCTACTTCCCTGGGGATTTATTGGCACCATTTGATTTCCTCTGTTTAATCTTGGAGCCAGTTCCCAAGTCTGCTTCTCTTCATAGCCTGTCATATTCTCCACTGAGCCTGCTCCTTTGCTGGGGGAGCTGAGAAAACTCTGACTCCTGTCCCTCTCTGACAGGATATTACATTTTTCTACCATGCCTGGTGTGACAAATTATCCCATTGTTGTACATGTTGCTGTGGTAGGGGAAAGAGTTGGTGTGCTTTTTCAGTGTGTTAAGTTCTGTCTACACTGACGCTAAATCGAAGCAATAACTTTGAATTAGGTGCTATGCCACGTGCAGAGGTGGTTTTATTAAGTTGACTTTTGCTGCGACTTAAGTTGACTTAACTGCAGTGCCAGTGTAGACGCAGGCGTTGGGAAATCAATGTAAGTGACTTTACGTCGACCTCCGTCGGCAGTGTAGACTGGGCCTTGGTTTCTAACTTCATACAAGAGAAACAGTTGTTGACAGAATAAGATATTTTCTTATATAACTATCAATAGAAAGCATGACCAGTAGAATAGAGGAGGCTGTTGTTTATTATTTGTAGGATAGGAGCACCTAGAGACCCAAGCTGAGATGGGTGCCCATTGTGGCAGGCACTGATCAAACACATACGAAAGCAGTCCTTGCCCTGAATAGAAGAGATGGGCAAAGGCACAGAGATGTGACTTGCCAAAGGTCAAGAGAACCTAGGTCTTGACTCTCCAATCTAGTACCTTATCCAGGAGGCCACCCTGCTCCCCTCCCCCATACAAGTGCTATCCACTAGACCCTGCTACCTCCTTGAGACGGTACAGGAGAGTTGAGTTCTGTGCTCATTCTGTAGCCTGGAAGCACTTTGGAAGGGAGTTGGGGTCTTCGATGGGGCAGTTGGATCCTTTTAAAAGAAATTACAAAAGTGTAATCTGCAATTTCTGAGTTGTGAAGTGAAGCTTTTGTTTTTTCCATTGTGATTTATTTGATATACTTACAGTACTATTATCTCTCATATAGTGCTTTGCATGCTGAAAGCTATCTAACATTTGATTGACTAATCTTCCCAACAGCCCTGCCCAGGTGGGTGAGGGAGTATTATCCCCATTTTGTAGATAAGGAAGTAGAAGCACAGGGAATTTAAATTCTTGCCTGAGCCCAAACAGTAAAGCAGTGTGTCACACAAGCCCATAATAATGAAGCACCTTTTCCTTGCCACAAAGAAAAGGCTCGTCAGTCCGAAGTGTGAAACAGTGTCAATTTGGAGCCAGCGTCTTCTCTCCTAGCTTGCTGAGGCAAATTGTCTGTTCTGTCACTACAGGGTTCTTCTCTCTGGATCTCAGTTTTATTTCCCAGAATGATCAGGGAGTTCTCATCTGGATTCCCCTTTCACTGGGAGGAAAACCTCTGGTCTTTTTGTAGAGCCCCTTTTCCTTGCCTCAGATGATTTTATAAACTCTGGAATTCTAATCCTGGCTCTGCCGCTGACTCATGGCATGGGTTTGGGCCAGTCAACTCACTTGTCTACTTCAGTTTCCCCATTTTACAAATGGGGATAAAACCCATGTTGAAAGACTTGTGGATTAATGAGTAGGTTTTGTATAGCACTTTGAATGTACTAGATAACATTTTACCTATTGTTAATCTACGAATTAGTTTACTTAGCTGGAAGGCAGGATGATCGGATCTGATGGAAGAACCTGTCATGTTTGTTTTTTGTATTGTAACTTTACTGTAACTCTAGGTGCTACTATAATACAAACAATAATTAATATTATTACACTCCTAGTGGACTCAGTTCTGGATCGTTTTCTGAATCTTCCCAACCCTGGCTTGAACATATATTGAAGTTGCCACCATTACTGCCATCTAGTTTAAAACACTTCACCTTTTCTGTCTATTCAGACAACTAAATATCTCATCCAGGCCCTCTTCAGATCTTGTCTTGATTATGCATCACCCCTTCCAGTCCATTCAAAATGCAGCTGCTAAGATCATATTCCTTACCCATTGGTCAGACCACACTGTTCTCTCTCTGAATCCCTCCACTGGCTTCTCTTCTCCACTACATCACGTACTACTTGTCTTCACCTTCAAGGCCTTCCCTAAATCCGCCCTTCATGTGTCGCTGACCCTGTTATCATTTCCCATGCCACTCATTCCATTCCTTCAGTGACACCACTCTTGTTACCTCATTTGTCTGTTTCTCACACAGCTGTCCTTGTGCTTTCTTCCATGCTACACTTACACATTGAATGCCCTCCCAGAGCTAATCTGCAAGGCCATCTGCCACTCCAAGACCCACCATAAGACCCAGTTCTGCTAGGATACATACAAGAAATTAGCCAGTTAATATAGTTACTTAAAGTAGATACAATACAAAACACACACAAACAACTTTAGGTGGATAAGTCTTTCTTGTTCTGTTATGCCACAGATGAGCCTTCATTAGTACTGTCTTTCTGAAGTTCCCCCCCATCTTCTCCCCATTCCTGTGTCCATGCCAACTGTTTAGTTATCCCCCCGTTCTGTCATGTTTCATACTAGTTAGCACGCTCCTTGGGGCAGGACTCATGTCTTCAGTGGCATTCTCTGGGCTATCTTTTTCTGGAAATTTTGTAGTGCTATCACAGCCTTCTTTGAACAGGCAGTTGTGGCCATTAGAAAAGAAATATGCAGGAAAAAAATGACATTCCTCAATGTGCAGAGGAAAATCTTTCCTCATTATTATGCATATTCCTGGAGGTGGATAAAGATTGATTTTTCACTTAAAAATGGTAAAATCTTAGTATTTCAGCCAATTGAAATGGCTAATTTTCATTGGGTTGCCCACTTATAACTTGTCTGGGAATTAAAACTCAGCTAAAAGATGAGAAATTACAGCATCCTGTAGTGCACTAGACTGTCTTTCTCAAATTCTCCATCTGTTCTGCTTAACTGTGGGGCAGTCACAGCCTCAGCAGCTCTGCTGTAAAGAATTTGTCTTTGTCATCATGTTTTCTGTGGCTTGATGAAAGAGGAGAATATCAGAAGTCAGAAGAGCCATTGAGTGAGTTCTCAATTGGAGGCCCAATTGCACATTCCTGTCTGCTGTGACAACTGTTGGAAATAAGCCTAAATCCTCCCCTCAGACTCGTTTGTGCCAAGGACTGCTAATGATACAGGGTTAGTTTGATTGTCTGTCTCCTTCGGTTCTCTCTCTCTGCCTATTACCCAGGCGACAGGATTCGCAGGCCATTAACCTTTCATATGTCAAGAAGATGACTTCTCAACAGCTGTAAGAGAGAAAAATCAGCCTTTGTGATGCAGCGCCATGTCGCTCTAGTTTTTAAAGATCCGTTGCTCTTCACTGAAGCAGTTACAAGGGTTTTATCCCACGTCTTTCTCTGCTGGATACAGTCATCTCTGACATGGTGGGTTATAAGGTAGACTTTGAGGGTTGCTACTTGGGAAGACTTCTCTGATAAAGCTTTACTAATCCATTGTGGGCATCTAAAAACCTTGAAGTTAGTTAGTTGTAATATGCGAAGGCAGATTTTCAGCAGGAATGTAGCTGTGTGCTTCCTACAAATGAATCTGGGGCCAGGTCTACACTTACCTGGAAATCTGGCGGCAGTCAACTGGAGTTACACAACTATATGTAGTAGCTTGCATAACTCCCACCGACTTCGTAACTCCTCTTCTACGTGGCATCTTCATGTGTTCCTGTCGACGCAGCGCTACGCCACTTGAGGAGGTGGTTTTAATGCGTCGACTTCCAGATTGATTGAGAGGGTCTTCACTGACTGCTCAATCGATCCGGATAGATCAATCTGATGGTGGTGAATTTGCCACCGTCAGTGAAGACATACCCTGGGACTCTCAGATTTTTTTTTTTTGAAGTGGGGATAGGGGAGCATAACATGGCTCCGGCTCTTCCTCTGTCCTCAGACAAGGCCTATGTTAATAGATAGGCTCTGCAACATGTCCAGTTGGGGAACAAATGCAGGCTTTGTCTGGGTGAGGGGTGGGGAGGGGATTGTCAGAGTCAAGACCCCTGCATTGAGAAAGCTCTACCCCAGATTTGCTAATCTCACCTCCGATATCCCATCTGATCTCATCTGGTGAAGTAAAGCACAGAGAGAGAACAGCATCTCATGCCGAGGACCCAACCATAGCAAGCATAGTAATCGTAGCATAAATTGCACCTGGAAATAAACTGGAAGCCAATGCAGTCTGTGGAGCAGATGGCAAAATGTGCCACTCCATGTGTGAGTCACCAGTAAATCATCAGGCAGCTGCGTTCTGCACCAGCTGAAGTCTCGAAAGGGTCATCACATGCAGCCCTTGTAGAGCACACGATTGAATCTAATCGGGAGCTGACAAAGGCATAGCTGGCTAGTGAATTCCACATTTGAGAGGAAAGAGGGCAGCCACCTTTTTAGCCAAGCGCAGATGAAGAATGTGCTCTGCCACCACAGCTTCGTGACCCTCCAGAAGCGGCGGAGGAGCCCTAAGACTCCTATGCTGAGAAACCACGCAAGAAGGCAGCTGTATGCCATCAATTGAAAGGACAGACCGTACCTGAAAATGCCCCGTGGTGCCATGAGATGTTACCAAGGTAGTGAGTTAAGGGGGGAGCAAAGTTGCTTTGTGGTTTATTGTGTAGTACACTCACTTCTGTGTCAAAAAGTGATGTGTTCAAGTTGCACAGTGAGTTCTGAACTCCTCCAGTGCAAACAGTCGACTTACCATTATTTAACTTCTTTTAATCTTTCCTTTCAAGTTGGTCCCTTCACAATTGTGGTGGTTCTCTGACTTTCCTTCAGTTGATATACTTGTTTCCAGAACTGATGTATCAACATCAGTCACCATCTTCGGATCCAAATTTGAAAAAGCAGCAAAGCTATATATTAATTTTTTTCATTTTTCAGTGGAGAATAAATAATGTAATGTAGGTTTTGAATTTGCATGTTCTTTATGAATCCAAGTGTGTTTGCTTGTTGAATTCACTTTTAGAATAGCTTGCATTGTTTGCATTTTATGTGCAAATATTTCTATGTAAATATTTCTGTATGGATCTCTGCAACTGCAGGAAATGTATTATCATCTCTGTTTGCTTATTGGCAGAGTTAAGTATTGCAAAGTACTGTGGTTCCAGGCTACACGATGCAATTTACCTCATGTAATTCATTGCCATTGGAGAAGCTTATATGGGAATCTGTGCAGGAGCTTGTTTCTGTGTAAAGAAATTGTAAATCATGTGGTCAGTGGTAGCCTGCCTGGGCACATCTGCACCTGAAGATAGACTTGCTTGCTGAGTCATTGTTCTCCAACTTTTAAGGCTATAAGATCCTCCTTATTTTTTCATGTATTTAAAACCTTTCTTCATTGGCGGTTGGAGGGCAGCTAGTGGGCAGATTATTTGAATGGATATAAATGCTCACAAATGTGAATCTATATGACTGAGTTTTATGTTTAATCTTCAGATTAAATAGAGCAGTTGTTTTTCTAAAACATGAGCTTATCCTAAGAATAACAGTAGAATGTAACACCACTTCAGTGAATTTGTGTAGAAAATGATCGCAGAAATAGTCCACAATGACCCCACGAGCAAAGGCTTGGTCTGAGATACCCAATGAGTTGGTATGGGCAGAAAGGCAACTGGAAAACTGTCAGTAGCTCACGGATTAGGGAACCTGGACCACCCAGCCCTCTAGCTTAATGGTAGCCAGCGACATCAAAAGAATGGGAGCTATTTGTTTCTTGTGTGCTCAAGTAAACATAATAACGTAGGCCAAGGGAAGTTCTCTAGGGTTGTGTCTACACAGCAAAAAAGGCCCCCTGGCAGCGAGTCTTAAGAGCCCAAGTCAACTGACTCAGGTTTGCAGGGCTTGTGCCTCGTCACTAGAAAAAGCCGTGTAGACGTTTGGGCTCAGGCTAGAGCCTGGGTTCTGAAACCCGGTGAGGTGGGAGGGCTTGGAGCCCAAAACATCTACGCTGCTATTTTTAGCCCCATAGCATCATCCCTGGGAGCCAAGTCAGTTGACCTGAGCTCTGAGACTCGCTGATGCAGGTTTTTTTTTGCTGTATAACCATAACCTAGATTGCGGTCAGGCTCTCCAGGTTCTGATGAATATAGGCTTATTTGTGCATAATAGAAGAGGCTTTAATCCTGGAGCCAGACATTGTCGTAAAAGCAGAGCCTTGGAGTTGTTTTCCAATTCCATAGTGTGCGAATTGGGAGTCCCCTGCTGGATTGTAGTGGAGCATCCCTAACGCTAGCAAGGCCCTGTTTCTGAGTCAGTTGCCTTATTGTCCACCTTTAATTGTTCTCTCTGTTAGCTTTCTTGAACTAGCGAGGGAGGGGGAAGCCAGGGGTTATTCTGAAGGTTGAGTTCAGCCACCTGGTTTCTCTGTGAGAATTCATACATCTTCAGCAGATGCTCTGAAAGGCAGCAGGCCTGAAGTTCCTCTTGCTGCCTTTTTTGGCATGTTGAGTTATCCCTCCACTCTGCTTGCTCCATTCTTGTGAGCAGGCTGGAGTTGAAATGTACAAGCAGAGCGATGGAGCAGTTGTGATGTGTGCGTGCCCAGGAGTGCAAATGAAACCCAACGTTCTGGCTTTGTGGTGAGTTAGTCTTTGCTCAGTTGAGAAATTGGGATTTTCATATACACTTCAGCCATCTTTTTTTCATGGGGGATGTAATTGACACATTTTTTTTTCTAAATTAAGGTCTGATTTTTTAAAAGCTATATTTAAGGCCAGCGAAAATTTGTCTGTCAACCTTACACTGTCCTTTTAAAGCATCATTGTGTTTTCCCTTTGTGGAGATGAATTTTCATCAAGTTTAAAGATGATAGCAGTGACCCTAATTAAAAAGAGAGAGAGAGAGAGGCCTGGCTCTTATGGGAAAACCCTTCTAATTAGCAACCGATCTGTGATCTTCATGTTCAGTCAAAGGTGGCTCCAGTTCTGTTTAAGGACACCTCCATCTTATGACTTAATTGAACAAATTTTAGTCTGGGATATTTTTCCTATTTAAATTCCAGGTGTGTATTGATCAAAAAATATCTGCAGCCAAGTTTTATTGTCTCTCTACTGTTAGTGGGGCCATGTGGAGAGGTAGGTGAGCCTTTCCCAGTGTTCGGCAACCAGAGGGTTAAAATGTTTAATGAGATTATGCAAACGTAAATTGCTTTATAATTATGCATTTTTCTAAAGGTGCCACATAATTGCATTCAAGAATCTGAAGCTCTCATTTTAAAAATGTCTCCAAAGCCTGTTGGTTGCAAAGAAACCTTTCTGACGGACTGTAAACCTAAAGTAACCATTATAGAGATATCCGAGTCTGCAGACAGCCTGAAACGGTAATTCTGAGAATCGTGTCCCATTTAGCTACACTGGGTCTTAACCTTGAAGCCAAGTAGTATACCTCAGAGATTTGTGGTTATCTGATGCTATTTATCAGTAACTTGAGTTACAGTGACTTGAACACCTGCAATGGTGTATCTCACATGGTCTGTGTAGCCATATGTTACAGACACTAGGAGTTGCCATATTTCCTTTGGTGTTTTTTCTCTCCACCCACCCCCTTCACTTTACTGAAATCCTCAAGTTGTCTGTACTTGGTTATTAGCCAAGAGAGTCAGGGATGCAATCACATGCCCTGGGTGTCCCTAGCCTGTGATTGCCAGAAGCTGGGAGTGGACAGCTGATTGCCTGTTCTGTTCATTCCTTCTGAAGCACCTGGCACTGGCCACTGTTGGAAGACAGGATAGTGGGATAGATGGACCATTGGGCTGACCCACTATGGCCGTTCTTATGTTCACCTGTTCACCTCTTAATGTAAATGCTTTTTCTGCTCAGTGTTATACAGGTGCTTAGTCCCTTGTTCCTTTTCTTGTGTGTAGATGGTGTTCTCTTGCAAGTGTTGACGTTTGACAGCCCTTGCTGTGTTTCACAATTCTCATTCCAGTTGGGTTTGAACACCATCTAACTTTCCTTTAAAGTATGACAATGCAAAATGGCTGTTGACTGCTGCTTCCAGCAGTGGTCTCTTCTGCTTATGTGGGCCATTTCCTGTCATGGTAATTCTGTTCATCATACTTCCAAATTGGGTCATCTTTGACATGGAGATTGCTGTACAGGTATTGTTGGCTATATTGTAAAGTCAGGCCACCATTCACAACCCATGTTGTTTGTTACAATATACTGCATTTGGGTTTGGATACTGGCAGTAAACAATGTGTGCTTAAGGGCACTAAGTAGACAAAATACCTTAGTTAAGGAGAATGCATATTTATCTGTGAAGTTATCACACTTGCCTCAGCTGAAATCTCTTTTATCTTCTGTAACGTGATGGCAGCACACTGTGGTTCCTGGGCACTTGGTGACCTTCTCTGCAAATAGATAATGAAAGGGGAAACCAAATTTTAACATTCAATTAAGCTCCATTTTTCACAATTTAATGGTCTTCAATGTGTCAAAGCAGTTAGTTTATCTGAAAGATGTGGTAGGAAATAAAGTTGTGTTATATTGTGCCTCTGCCCTTTGTGCAGATCACAAATAGGTCACCTTAACAGCTTGTCAGAGGAGTTGGGTGTCTCATAATGCTATCAAATCCAGCTCTCTGCTTCCCTTAGAGAAGTTCAAAATCCCGTACAACACTGTCCTCTTCTGAGAGTCCTTGGAAATCTGGTTTGATGGTTCTCTCTTTAAGGAAAGCTGAGAGATCACTTTTCCTTTCTGTGCTCCCTGAGCTAAATATACAGAGCAACAGCTGATCCCCTGCATCCCTGTGGGTGTTTACAGGCACTCTTAGCAGCATGGTGTGGCAACTCCAGATGACATTGCTGCATACCCCATGTAAGATCACAAGTCAAAGAAGGGGGAAATAGACAAGTTTGCATCGTTTGCTTTGCTCCCTTATTTGACTCACCTATTTACTAACTTAAAGCTGTTCTCCCTCAAATGGGAGTCCTGGCTTCGTGTCCTGTGAAGTTTATAACCATAATGGAACATAAACTAGTAGTGCTGAGAATAATTGAAGGGAGGAGCAGGTGTCACACAGTGGTGGTCAGATTTTCTTTTTTAGCGTTTGTAACTTCAAACCGTTCAGCTAAATCAATGTGGTCTTTTCACCACTATTCAGCAGCGCTGTTCTGAGCCAAAGAGAAAAAAAAAGGATTTTAAGAATATTGTAGAGTACATGCTGGGTGTATACATATAGGCTTTTGTATAAGTGCAGCATAGGAACCTAGTGCATTTGAAAAGAGAGCAATGTAAGTCTCTGATAATAAGGGATTTTGCTTGCCAAGAGAGTGCTTAACATGTCCAGTTGTACGTACAAAATGGAAGTTTTTCAGCCTGCTGGCAAACACTGAACAGTGCTTCTCTGCACATTAACATACATGTCTTTAAAAGGTCACACTATCGAATTGTATGTACCTAATAACATAGTCAAATATGCATTTTGTGCCCTTGATAGATGGTTTGCCACTGGTCTTGCACACTTATTTTTGTGCTTTTGTTTACTCACAATAATGTGTTTTGTCAGGCAGTGCCTCTTTGGCCATATTAATATCCATGCATTTGTAATCCTGTCCAGTCGGGTCTGCGATTGCTAGTTTTACACATGAACTGAAGCATATCTTTTTGAAAACTTAGTTTCCAACTGCTCTGGGTGAGCTTTGAAGCAAAGCAAGGAAGAGGCTCAAGGGAAGAGCCTTTATGAAGTAAAGTTGGAACTCTGTGGGCAGCTTGACCTTACAGCCTTGGTAGTAAAGTGTCCGACATACCAGAGCTGTATTTCACAGTGTCTGAGGTGACGTCTGTGTCAGTTGATGAAGCCCTACAAATATAAGCTGGTCATAATCATATTTATGTTTTTGTCCTGTTGCACTGGAGTAGTTTACATCTCTTGCTATAACATACAGGTGAATGCCTGGGGGGACTGTAATCTAAAGAAAAGAAAAAGTAGGAGTCCAGAAAGCCTGAATAGTTTTCCATATTAATTTAAAATACACATTTCCTTTCTTCTGCAAGTAATTTATTGGCTATGACCTGATTTGCCTTCTCACAATCGAACTTTCCAAATGCACTGTAGAGGATGTTCATGTTTAGTTACTTGGGTATAAACTGTCCAGGGCAGGGATGAATAATACTCCAAAACACACTAACCTGATGCTACTCAGTCTGAGTTATTTCCAAGTTCGCTTCAGTTTCTTTCATTCTCAAAATGAAGTTAATCTGGTTAGTTTCCCCAGTGGGCTCCAGAAAAGTAGGACACATCAAGGGAGTAACAGGTCACCAAATCCTCTTCTTCTTTGGCTGCTTCTGTTGATTAGGTGATTTTAAATGTTGCTTATTTTCATTATTTGTCTCTTGTTTTCATTATTTGCATGATATAAAATAATTGTAGGTAAAATGTGCAGATGACATAGTGTGGTCTGGATCTCTTGGTAAAGTGGGCTCAGTTGAACAATACAGCCAAATGCAAGGTCTGGAAAACATGCCTTACAGTGAGAGACTTAAGGCTAAGTGGTGACTTGATCATGGACAGCAAGCATCTACATGGGGAAGAGATTCCTGATAGTAGAGGTCTCTTTAATCTAGCAAAAAAGGCAAAATGCAATCCAGTGATTGAAGCTAGACCAATTCAGACTAGAAATAAGCTGTACATTTTTAACAGTTAGGGCAGTTAACCATTGGAACAACTTTCCAAGGGATGTGGTGGATTCTCCATTCCATGATGTCTTTAAATCAAAGCTGAATCTCTTTCTAAGAGAGATGAGAAAGCACAAACAAAATCCTCATGAAATGTAGGTCTGGAAAGGACTTTGAGAGGTCATCAAGTCCAGTCCCTTGTATTGAGGCAGGATCAAGTGTACTTAGACCATCCCTGACAGTTGTTTGTTCAATGTGTCCTTAAAAAACTCGATATGAATTCCACAACCTTCCGTGGAAGTTATGTGTTTGCTACAGAAATCACTAGGTGAGTGTCTGTGGTTTGTATTATGCAGGAGATCTGATTAAATTATCAGAGCAGTCCCTTCTGGCTTTAACGATCTAGGAACTGATGAATAACCCCTTTGTATTCTTTTCCCAGTTCCTGCGGGAAGACTTAAATTATCATGACCCAACAGTCAAACACAGCACCTTCCATGGAGAGGATAAACTCATCAGCGTGGAAGATCTCTGGAAGTCATGGAAGACGTCTGAAGGTAAAAATTCTCATATCTAAACACTGATGCATCCATATTGGTTGTATTTTCAGCAGAAAAATCATGGTTCCAGCCTCTTCTGTCACTTCTTGCATGGGCTTAGTTTTCCAGATTGCCTCACTCCCTCCCCTAACCTTTCTATCACCCACAGAAATCATCTAAATGTGAGGACTATTAGTCTGTGGAATTGTTTTCCAAGGGCATTGTTGAGAGTCCCACTGCTTGAGACATTTCAAAGTAGACTGGACAAACACTAGAATTGTATCCTTTAGAGCAAGGGTGTTAAACATCTGGCCCGCCAACCTTTTTGGTCCGGCCCCTGGCGGCAGCACATGCTGCCGTGACATCTCGCTGCGTTGTACCCTCTGGCCGTGTTGCGCGCTGCTGCCAGGGAGTAGGACGCCATGAGATCTCACGGCGTCGTGCGCTGCCACGAGATCTGTGTACTCTGGTGGCAGCGCACGAGACACAGCGCTCCAAAAGTGCCTAGTATTTTGATTTATGGTATGCATGGCCCACTTGAAGTACATTTAATTCAAATCTGGCCCGCCATAGCAAATGAGTGTGACACCCCTGCTTTAGAGCATGGTTTCATAGAACCAAGTAGGAAGCTCGTGCGGCTGCTGGAAAACAAGTAGGTATTATATGTTCCCTGAGGCTGACAGCAAGTGGGCAGCTGTTTCTGTATTAGCTGAAACCTCTGAGTGGTTTTTAAAGATAGCCCCGGAGACTGCTCAATACAATAATCCGGTTGGCAGGTCACAAAGACGTGAATGGTCATGGCAAGATCCACAGTAGAGAGCTGACCATAATCTTCTATCTTACTGTAAATGCAGAAAGAAAACGGCATTTCTGCTCACCTGTAATGCCTGGTGCTGCTGACGTAACTGGGGATCCCAAAGACACCTCTAGATTGCATACTACCTTGAGAAAGGGTGTCAGCGTCTCCTGATCAATATACAGCTGCCAATTCTGCCTCTCTCTACAAATACTTCCCCTGCCTGCCTTTTTGCTATGGCTCTGGATGTTATCACCATTATTGCCTCACCCATCTCAATGGGCTGTTAATTCTGAAACCTAACAATGTAACTGTCAACATGAATTGTGCCCCTACTGAAAACGTTAGCAAAAGCATTCAGCTAACTGTGCTTATTCCACAGTCTTGAACCGCCTCTCATGGGGCCAAAATCCCCATGCGTTCTCAGCCCTGCTACCCAAATCTCCAGCTTCCCCTGGCAACATCTCTGCGTCAGTGATACATTATAAGTACTAGAACTGGTCAGAAATGTTGAGAAATTAGATGCGATGGTTTTTTTGTTAGAAAATGCTGATTTGTCGAAATCAGAATGTTCCACAGGAATGTGTCGGTGTCGACGAAACTTTCAAAAGAAGCCAGGCATGTTTCCGTCAGAAACCTGCCTGGTTTCCTGCCCACCTTCTGACTCCAGAGCTGTCTGCCTGAGCGTCGGGCTCCCAGGATCACCAGCTGCCGTAGAACCTGGGCTCCCATGCTTCCCACTTGATGAATTACCAGGACTTCGGGCAGCTTGGGGAAAGTTGGAACCACTTCAAAAAGACCAAAATGAAATGCCATTTTTGATGTTTTCCCAACAAAGCTTTGGAATTCCTGTTCTGCAGGACACTTGGAAATTTGTGTTTATTTTTTGTTCCTGTTCAGAACAATATATGCGTGTTTGTTTATCTAATCTAGCTACATAACATTTTGGAATTTTCTTCGGAATGGGAATTCCAGTTCTTGACCAGTGCTAATAAATACAAACATCTGCTTTACCTCAACAAGGATAATGTGGGGGCAATGTAGAATAAGTGGAATATGATACTAAAACAGCTATCGGGCCACTGTACTAACGGACTGTTATTTATTGAATTTAAAACCTCCATTTTTAATTTTAAATGAAACTACCACAGAGTTTCCAGTTGCAGAATCCATGCACTGTGCCATGTGCAGCCAGCTTGCCACAGTGTATGTGCATTGACAAGGGTTGTAATTCATAACACGTCCTTCCCCCTTAGTTCATTCATACCCTTCTATCATCCTGCCCTCAGCAGCTGGAACAGCCTTTTCTGCCATCCGTCCTCTCCTCCCCTCCTTCAAATCCCTTATTAAAACCACCCATCGGGCAGTTTCATAAAGTCTCATTAAAATCCACTTCTTCAAGCAATCTTCTGATCAGTTCATTGACAGCCTCCGAACCTTTCAGCTTTTCAGCCTTGTCCTGTTTCTTCTCTTGTGTTTGGTCTGTCTCATTTAGACTATAAATTCTTTGGGGGCAGGGAGCATCTGTCTTCAAAGTGCAGTGTTGACATGTGGCTGTATATAATTTAAAAACAACAATGACTGGTTTAATAATCTGTTATTGTCTATGAGGGCAGACTTAATAAATCCGCAACAGCATGAGAGTCTGTGGTATTGGAAAATGAAGCAAGGACATGCATGAATCTGGAATCACTTTTCTAGGCCCCAAATCACAACCACATGGAAACTTTCTCTGGAGAAAATGGTTGGGAGAAGAACAGAAAAATGGGGTATTTAAAACCAATAAAATATCTGAATGGTTTGGTTCCCTGTCCCATTTATTTTATTCTCCTGTACACACGGTGGCCCATATGTTTAAAACTTCTTGTCGAAAGCACTTTAAAAATCAGAGAGATGCTAAAGGGCACTCTGTCTTTTGTGTGTTCGAGGAAAGCCTGATATTAGAAATATTTATTCTATTGTATCATTATTTACAAAACAGCTTTGCTTAAGTGTATCTGAATGTCAGTTTAAACCCAGAAGCTATTAAGAGCTGGAACATCGAGGATGCTTTCAAGATCCATTTCTTTGGTTGTTTTGCTTTCTTCTTTTTTCTGAAACACATTTTAAGTAGCATTTACTTTAAATGTTTCTGTTACATGTTTTCCCCCTTGCTGAATTGGGCTTAATTAGCACTTCAGTTTTTCTGCCGGACCATGCTTTATCTTCCTAATAAAATATGAAATGGTTAGTTTTCAAGGTTATTCTCATTCTCATACAGAGGCTAATCCCTCTGAGCATGAGCTTCTTTTGAATTCAGTAGCACATCCATTGTGGAAGACTGGTGGAATCAGGCCCAACTTTCTTGCTGTAGTTGTCTTCGGAAACGTGACTTTGAAATGGTGTGATGGGAGTCTCTCGCTGACTTGACACCCAGAGCAGATTTGTTCAGTTTACAAATGAAATGCTTTTGCTAACTGCCATGCCTGTAGGTTCTGCTGAGGTCTGAAAATCAAACTGTTTTTTGCCTTTTACATTGTCACCATAAAGAAAGATTCTGCTCTTAGCATTCAGCTGTTGGCTTTGAAGTTCAGGCAGAATAGACTCCAGCTCGCTCTCCCATAGCTTTGTGGACTCTGGACTGCTTCTTAGACAGTTCCTTTAAGAAAATAAAGACAAGACAGAAACATAATGTCAAAATGAAAGACTAAAATAGGCAACTTCTGAGGAAACCAGGGCTTGAATTCATGGAAACATACCCAGCGGCCACGGTTTTAAGCAGATGATCAACTGTGACATGAACTTAGATGTGACGAAGCAGAAAATGTCTCTCAAAGGGCACAGAGCTGGTAGTACAGCAACCATCAGAGAGAAGCCTTCTTTAATAAAGTAAAAAGTTCTAGATGGCTCAGGGCAGCACTATCAGATAGGTAGGTATTTGCTGTACTCTCTAGTGAGGAGGTTTAACAGCACAGAATTTGGAGCGATAAGAATTCAATTGGTCCGAGAGTGGGGATCTATTATAAGCAAGAATGACTTGGTATTTCTAGCAATTTTCTTGTGCTGGAGGCTGTAATTCCTCTCCTTGGTAGGTAGGAGGTGCAAAATCTAGAGACGCTTTTATATTAAGGGGGTTCCAGGGAGGATGGGGCTAGGCTGTTCTCGGTGGTGGCAGATGATAGAACAAGGAGCAACGGTCTCAAGTTGCAGTTGGGGAGGTCTAGGTTGGACATTAGGAAAAAGTTTTTTACTAGGAGGATGGTGAAGCACTGGAATGGGTTACCTAGGGAGGTGGTGGAATCTCCATCCTTGGAGGTTTTTAAGCTGAGGCTTGACAGGGCCCTGGTTGGGATGATATAGCTGAGGTTAGTCCTGCTTTGAGCAGGGGGTTGGACTAGATGACCTCCTGAGGTCCCTTCCAACTCTAATATTCTATGATTCTATGATTAAAGTAGGGGCAGAGAAGAAGGCTGTAAATCTGAATAGTTTGGTACTTGCCTCTGACAGCAGAATCAGGATCCAAATTAGCATTACATTTTGTGGTGGTGTTTTTTTTAAATGCTTGAAGTGGGCATTGACACTCAATGATGCTCATTGGTATAGATTGGAAGGCTTTGGTTTTTAACACCAGATTCTTAAGATCCTGTTTTAATTTTTAATTCCCTTGGATATGTTCATGCTTGATAGTTGCCAGATGGAAAGGAAATGTTTTATGGCCCACAGTCTGGCTTCCATCATGTCAAGTATCATATAATTTAATGCTGTAGAGAGTTTTCTTAAACTGGTGGAGTTTGCTGTCTTGTTTTGTGCTGCTTTGCATCTCTCTTCACTGACAATCCCGTGATATTGCATTACAATTGTATCCCTTTCCTCTGGCTGTCCATATTTGACACTAACTTCTGTCAAACAGGGGAACTCCCACCTTGTCAGGCCTTCTCTCCAGCTAGAGGTTTTCATTTCCTCAGAGGGAAGTGGAAGATTTTCTTACATTCTTAGGTATCCATTCCAAGTTAGGGAGCTGGGGTATAAATTACTACTGGTATTAGTGAGCGCAACTCTGTTGACTTCAACGTAATAGAACCATTTCAGACTAGGGGTGGTGAGTTGGGCTGTGGTAGCCAGCTGGAGACCTAAAAACACTGTGTGTGTAAGAGATCTCTTTAGAAATCCTGGATAGAAGAATGTACAAAAAGAGGAATGTGAAATAGTCATAACCAAGTAAAGCAGTGACTGGACTTCAAATAGAGGATCCTGTTGGAATTATTTGGGATTTATCTAAATGCCACTCGAAGAACCAGGCAACACTAGACATATTAGAGTAGAGCAAACACCCCGTTCACCCTTGTTAATGATTTTATTGCTGCTTGGCTTCTTTCTAGCCTCACAGTGTCATTGTGGTACAATAAAGATTAAAGGCAAGACAGAAAACTCATTTCATAGGTCAAAATTTTCCACTGTCCACTCATTTTGGAGTCTATTGATACCACAGCTGTGTGTCCCAAGTTGAACTCCTTCAAAGTGAATGCACCTAAAATTAGTTGACACTGTTTTGAAAGTTGGGGCCCAAGTAATTCCCTCTGGAAGCTGCACAAAGTATGTGAAAGAGGTGAAGAAAGTACTGTAAAATTACCTGTTTTTTCCTTCCAGCAAATCAATTACATAGACCATTCTTATTCTGTCTCCTGAGTGCTTTGTGTTGCGGCTCTTGAGAGCCTCTCCGTTTCCAGGCTATGATAAAGCTACAGACTGCTGTCTAGGAGTCAGGATTGTGCTTCAATGCACACAGTGAGGACATGGAACGTGATCTTTGCCAAGAGCTGTTTCAGAGTGCTGCTTTATCTGATGCCGTCATCGGCCTCTTCCCATGAGCTGTAAGGTTTATGGCCTTAGATTGCTGTTGGGAAAAGTGACAGTCTTTAGGCACCGTATGCTTGTCATAGATACAGGACAGACTATGAAAAATCATCACATAATCAAAGATGTTACAGAGTGAAAAACCTATAGGGTCACCTAGCCAATTCCCACTGGTCAATGCAGAATTATTTCCTACATGACATTTTGCAGGGCTTCTCTAGTTATTTAAGGTGGCTTCTCTGTGCCTGAAATGCTGCCAGATTTGTGCCATGTTTCCATGGAGATGAGGGGCTTGTCTGGTGCATTCCAGCACTCCTAATACAGCTTTCTGCTGTTTCCTTGAAATGTGCTGTTCAGACACACAGGCAGCCTTTCAGCAATGAAGGATTAAAATCCTTGTCACTGAGCTTGCATTCTCTCTGGCTCCAAAACATGCGCTGCCTCACCCAGTCTCTGTCAAGGAGGTGTATTTCTTTAACAGAGGTATCAAACAAACAGAAAACGGACTTAACTCCATCCTTGGCCCCAGGCTTGAGGGCCCATCCCCTCAGGGGTCACTGGCACTCCCGCTTCTGGCAGCTTCCTAGCCTCAGCCAACTCTGCTCCCTTTCTGGAGCAGCAGCTGCAAGGGCTGCTTCCCTGAGCCGCTGGCCCCTGGCTCCAGGGACCCACCACAGGAGCTAACTCCACTCCAGTGTGGCTCCCCCCGTACTCCAGGACTCAGCCTGTCTCCATCCTTCCTCTCCCTCCTACTGACTAGCAGCCCTTAACAGGCCCAGGTGTAGCCCAGCCCTCTTTAATTAGCCAGATTGGGCCCACCTGCTCTGGTCCAGGGGAGCTGGGCTTAATGTCTACGGGGACCAGCTACTCTGTGACAACCCTCCACAGCTTTTATCTTTACTGTACATAAGGAGAAAGGGATGTGTCAGGTGAGGCTTCTGTCCTGGATGTTTGGTATGATGGAGATAGCAGATGTGTTGGTGCTGCCAGCTGGCCAAGTTTCAGCTCCGCAGGAAAAGGATTAAACTGTTTGTTTGTTCTCCCTCACAGTGTATAACTGGACAGTTGATGAGGTGGTGCAGTGGCTAATCACCTATGTAGAACTGCCACAGTACGAAGAAACCTTCAGGAAACTGCAGTTAAGTGGACATGCCATGCCCAGGTTAGTGTTGATTTCATCTTTGTGTGAGAGTGAGAAATTCTCCCTGGTGCAGAGGGGCCAGCGCAAGGCCTGTACCACTTAAGTCCTATTTTGAGGATTTAAATGGTGTATATGCTTTGTCCTGGACCTCTGCACCGGTGCAATGTGCCCTAGTGGAGTTTGGGGAGGGAAACAACTTGAGGGTAAATGTTATACTTTACCATACGGGAGAAACCGAGCTGAATCCTAGATTTCATCTCTCGCTACTTCAGCCAACAGGACCTGGCTACACCATAGGGGAAGTGGGATCTTGTGGTTTAAGACAAATTACATTTGGGTTCAATTCCTGGCTGTCTCACAGACTCCATCGGTGACTGTGGGCAACTCGCTGAATCTCTCTCGTCTTGGTTCCCCATCTGTAAAATGTGGATAATCCTTCCTTTCTCCCACCCTTTATCTGACTTGTCTGTGCAGAAAGTAAAGTCTTTGGGGCAAGGACTATCTTGTGTGTATACTGTACTTAGCACAGTTATGCCCTCACCTGCAATCATGGAATAAGAGGGCAGATCCTCTCTTAGATCAGTAAGTGGCTAAAAGATAGGAAGCAAAAGGGTAGGAATAAATGGTCAGTTTTCAGCATGGAGAGAGGTAAATAGTGGTGTCCCCCAGGGGTCTGTACCGGGACCAGTACTGTTCAATATATTCATAAATGATCTGGGAAAAGGGGTAAACAGTGAGGTGGGAAAATTTGCAGAAGATCCAAAACTAGTCAAGATAGTTAATTCCAGAGCAGATTGCAAAGGGATCTCACAAAACTGGGTGACTGGACAACAAAATGGCAGATGAAATTCAATACTGATAAATGCAAAGGAATGCACATTGGAAAACATAATCCCAAATATGCATACAAAGTGATGGGGTCTAAATTAGCTGTTACCACTCAAGAAAGGGATCTTGGAGTCATTGTGGATAGTTCTCTGAAAACATCTACACAATGTGCAGTGGCAGTCAAAAAAGCTAACAGAATATTAGGAACCATTAGGAAAGGGATAGATAAGACAGAAAATATCATGATGCCATTACATAAATCCATGGTATGTCCACACCTTGAATACTGTGTGCAGTTTTGGTTTCCCCATCTCAGAAAAGATATATTAGAATTGGAATAGGTACAGAGAAGGGCAGCAAAAATGACTAGGTGTATGGAACAGCGTCCGTATGAGGAGAGATTAAAAAGACTGGGACCTCTTATCTTGGAAAAGAGACAACGAAGAGGGGATATGATAGAGATAGAGGTCTGTAAAATCATGACTCCTGTGGAGAAAGTGAATAGGGAAGTGTTATGTACACCTTCACATAACACAAGAACCGGAGGTCATCCAATGAAATGAATTGACAGCAGGTTTAAAACAAACAAAAGGAAGTACTACTTTGCTCAATGCACAATCCACCTGTAGAACTTGTTGCCAGAGGATGTTGTGAAGGCCAAAACTATAACTGGGTTCAAAAAAGCCCTAGATAAATTCCTGGAGAATAGATCCATCAATGGGTATTAGCCACGATGGTCAGGGATGCAGCCGCATGGTCTGAGTGTTGCTAGCCTCTGTTTGCCAGAAGCTGGGAGTGGCTGACGGGATGGACCCTTGATGACTGCCTGTTCTGTTCGTTCTCTTTGAAGCATCTGGCACTGGCCACTGTTGGAAGACAGGATACCGGGCTGGATGGACCACTAGTCTGACGCAGTCGGGCCTTTTTATGTTGCCGTTTATGCTCTTGGGTGGGGCCTCTAGGTTCTTGAGTAATGCAAATAATGCAGAATCTCATGCTACTCAGGAGAAACACTTGCTGTTGGATTAGGAGTGGAGCTAACAGACGGAGAGGCCCAGGGTTATTCTTGCTAACAAGGGGCCTGTAGGCAGGGTGGGGTGAAGGTGATGTAACTGGTAATAAAATAAGGCATCTGTGGCAGTGCATGTTTTACCTGCCCTCCCTATTGTCCAGAACCTGGATGTGCTGACCTGATCAGGCTTTCCCCCCTCTGGGAGATCTCTCCTTTGTTGGCTGTTCAAAGATGAGATGTCAACTGCCAGCACTATGGATTTGAGGAAGCAACTGATGGATGGTTTGGCCAAGTAGAGAGAGTTGGGTGGGTCTGGGGGAGAATGCCCGTGAGTTCCAGGTTTAACTGAATGAAAATGGCACTTCTCTTTCTGTCTCTTGCGCTAATCCCTCTGATTGCCAAGGATGCTGTTTTTTTAATATCCAGTCCATTTCAAAGGCTGAGTTTTGAGTTCTCTAAGGGTCTTCCACTTGCCTTGGTACCTGAGAGGACAGTGCCCTGGTCCTGTTCATTGTATTTCTTCTCCTAGAGCTCATGCCCTGGTATTTTATGCAATTGCCATTTCCAGTTTGGAATGTGACCACTTGCTCTTTCCTGTAGGTTAGCAATAAACAACGCCACCATGATGGGAACTGTGCTGAAAATGACTGATCGGAGCCACCGGCAGAAGCTGCAGCTGAAAGCCCTGGACACGGTGCTGTTTGGGCCTCCTCTCTGTGAGTAAGATGCGGCACTGGGTCATTAGAGAATGGTGGAAGGAAAGCACCCATTCCAGAGACAGAGTGTAGGATGTAAATAGTGTCGATGAAACCAAAGTGTTCCCTACCAAAGCTCACCTCGGTAACTTGCTAATAGCCTGATTTGAACAAAATGGAAGCAGATCAGAGCTGCCAACATATTAAATATGGAGATGCAGCCCTAAAGACTACATGTCCCAGTATGCAATCCTGCATTTTTATCGACTGGGACGTGGGCTATAACAGAAATGAAGCATTGCATGCTGGGACCTGTAGTCTCTGTGGGTTGCACCTCGTACTCAATGCAATAACAGTTCAGACCACATTGTAGAATTCTGAGATCTGCACCTGGTCTCTGGGTAACTCTCTCCTTTTCTCTGATTTGGAATCGAGCTGTCCGCTATCTTGCATGAAAGTTTTGTCATGTTGTCACAGCGCTATACTTTCAGTGGGGCAAGGGCAAAATAGCCTGTTCTTAGATGAGAAAAACAGCAGTGCGGATTGGTTGAGAAGACATTTTAGGCTGAATGAAAACTGAGGAATTGAATGCATGTAGAGCAATTCTGGTTGATGTGCATTATATTTGTTATATCTCCCTCCTCACCTTTCTGCCGTTTTGTTCTCCTTTTTACACTCATTTCCCCTTTCTCATTTTGTATTTATTTCTGGAACGGCATCACCTAGGATACATCTACACTGTAATTCAGTGCTTCAGCTGGCCCGTGTTAGCAGACTCAGGCTCAAGGGGCTTGGTCTGCGGGGCTGTAGAACTGCGATGGAGATGTTGGGGCTTGGGGTGGAGCTTGGGTTCTGGGACCTCAGGCCCCTCATAGGGTCCCAGAACTCGGGCTCCACCCCAAGCCCAAACATCTACCTCACAGTTTTATAGTCCTGCATCCCAAGCCAGCTGACACAGGCCAGCTGTGAGTATTTAATTGCCATGTAGACATACTCCTAGAGATCCCACGGTGAGTAGGGCCCTGTTTTTCCAGGCACCATACAAACCCAAAGTAAGAGATCATTCTTCTTTTCCGTTTTTTGTCTTCTCCCTTCCATTACATATAGATCTCTATTGGTCTGTGCTGGCTACATTAGCCCTATTCATTTTTAACCCATTATATGCTGGTTGTCTTCCTCACTTACCCTTCTTGTATCTTCCGGGAGAATCTGGAGCTTCTTGGTCCATTCTCCCTTCCCAGTCTAAGTTTTTCCCCTGTCCCTCTTTTTGTGGAGTCCGTGATCTTTGGGCATCTGGGCAAGATGTGAATCCTCCACTCTCTCATACCAAAAGATAAGGTCAGGGTGCAAGTGCAGCTAGCATTCTCTTTCCAGTGATTTTGTGACAGGTCTTCAGTGAGAGTTGCCTTAGTGCAAGCCCAGGAATCAGACAAGTTGAGGTTTGCTACCTAATGGGGCCATGTTTGCCTGCTGGAGGAGATGTAAACTGACTGGTTTAAACAGAATCCTTTGACCCTACAGGCCTCTCTTGTACAATTAGCAGAACAGCCAGTTTTGCTCCCAAAAGTGAAAAATTCTTATTTTGAGACAATTCTGCTTCCATTATTTCTACTGAGTTTATGTTCTAAGTTTTTGAAATTTTTGATAGTGCTCAGTGGCATTGCAGGCTAATGCTTAGAGTAGAGGACTGGAAGCAGGGACTCCCAGGTTGAATTTCCGGTGGAACCACTGATTTAAGACGTGCGCTTGAACATGTTAATCTCTGTACCTCACTTTCCCCATCTCTGAATTGGAGATAAGAACTGACAACATACGAGTGCTGGGAGAACGAATGTTTGTCAAGGGCTTTAAGATCCTCTGATGAAAGGTGTTTGTGTCAAGTGAATGTTACATTATTCTTCTCCATCAATGGAAGCATCAGTATTATCCTCATTTGTGATACTCCATTCCACTACAACAGCCATATGAGCATTGTAATGCTGAGCCCTTTCTGTGTTCAGATTGCTAGACAAACATTAATGAATGCGATGACTGCAATATTTGATTAGACTACGGTCAACATGTCTCTGGTACAGAACTTGTGGTTAGGGATTGTAGCTGGGTGACTGGATGGAGGCAATACCTTGGAAATAATTAACAATTGAAATAAAGGATAAAACCTGGTTTTATGTCTAATATTTGCTCTTTGATAGTTCATTTAATGGAATGTTCCAGGTTAAAACGGGATTTTCTACAGAGAGCTCTTTATCTAGAACTAATTCCTGAAGGACTGCAGCATTGCCGGGTTTGAACAGGCATGAGTGATTATCTATGTTTCAGGAAATGCTTGGCCACCAGTTAAGTTCTGAGGCAATGTTTGCCCACTGCTGGATTTAGTGAATTCAAAGGAAATACTATGACACACCAAGTTTCCTTGTAGTCAGTCAAATAAAGGTGGCCTCCCATGAAAGCTTCCTCCCATTGGCAGCTTGGAACTGCTAACCAGTCCAATGAGGCTCGTGAGTGCAGGAGACAGAAATCTCCATGGAGTTGTATGAAGACTAGAGAACTTGCAGCCAGATGAAATAAGGATGAATAATTTGACCCCATTCAGAACCACCTGCAAAACACACCTCTTGGTTCAGGCTGTCGGGCTTTGGCAGCCTCACTTTCATTCTTATGAATGACCAAAAATCAGTGCTTGCTTCTTGTCTGTAGGGAAGGAGAGGGAAATGCTCATTGAAGAAATTCTGCTCTTGTGGTGCTTGGGGCCACATCAGAATTTAGGAGGACTGGAAGAGCCACAGTCTGGATTAGACAAGCATGGTTCCACTTCAGTCACATAAGGCCAAAGCCATCCAAAAAATAGCAAGATAATACCACTATTGTGGAGTGGAGATTTGGACAGGGATGATACTGTGTTTGCTCATTAAGGCAGAACATATTTGGCTGGAATTTTCCAGTCTTTGATGCCAGAAGTTTGTTCACTAATGAAACAATAAAATCGATGCAGAGGCTCCAGCGGACACCTGGTCACTTATGGCTTGTCCAGCATGATTGCCACCAGGTAGATCCTTGGGATTTTATGACGACTGAACTTCACATGCTGTATGCATTACATTAAAACGTGGCAAATATAGTTTGGGGGTTTTCGTGAATGCAGTTGGTTTAATAATCAGTTTGGCTGCAGGTTCTCACAGCATGTGAATAAAACAGATACTATACCAGAAAGAATGATTTTTGTAATGCTCAGCAGAGAAGGAAGTGATCTGCTTGCTTGCATGTTACCTTGAGTAGGTAAGTTCTCATATCTCTAATGCGACATAGGGAAGAGAGTTAACTTGTTGATGAATTGATAAGATACTTTAGCTTGTTTCTTTAATAGTTCTTGTCAAGGGAATAGAACATGATCAGACAGCAATGGTCACCTCATGAGCATACGTTTACATTGCACTTCTTCTCCCAAAGGATCTAAAATATGTGAATAAATATTTCTCTGGTTCCATTTGCTAGGGCAGGGAGGCAGCTAGTCTCATTCATGTCATACAGCTGCAGAATTACTTAAGCCATACTAGGTCGCCAGGTAAGTCTCTCATACATCTTACCTGCCATATTGATACTCATGCTAACTTCGGTGATCTGTTGGGACTGGAGGAGCAGATTCCACAGGAGAGAAGTCCCACCACCAGTGACAGCATCCCAGCCAATCTCAGCTGTTGAGATGGGATATAAGGGACGTGGCGAAGGGTACAGCCCGAGACCCTGTGTTAATGTTCTGTTACTGTGATGTGTTTCCTCTTATAGCAAATTGTTAATGGAGATGCTAGCACTTTGTCTGGGTGACAGTGCAGCAGAATGACTTGTTCCATTACTGCTCTCATCTCCTGTGGATTCTGTTGGGAAATGAATAATTCCCAGGAGTGGTCATCACCTTTCAAGATCGAGCTTTAATTGAATAACTGGCTGAAATAGAAAGGCTGGTTGCCTGTGCCAATCAAAGATGCAGCTTCTCCATAAAAGGACAGGTTTTTTTAAACAGAAAATTGCACATGTCAGAATGTTAGTTTTTGAATGGCTTGATGTTTTTCTTTTTATTAAATGTTTATTCCATAAATGTCCTCCATCTGGAATGGATAAATCCAGATTTCCTTTGGTATAAATTTCATTGCAGCTATCTTTTTCTATAATAATTAAATGCATATTTGATGAGTAAATTGATGGTTGTTGGGAAGTTATTTGCTTAAAGCAATAGAATTTATGAACCAAATATCAAATTCATTATCACTCCCAGATGTACTGTCCACTTTAAATATTTATAGTCAAGTGAATTGTGTTTAGATTACCTACACCTACACTGAACAGCAGCAACGGGCTGAGCCCCATTAATAATCCTACAAATGACTTCTTTGCTTACAGATCCATTAGCTTTATTATATTGTTCTGTCAGTGTTCACGGGAGCAGCTACAGTAAAATAACCTGTGACTTGAAGTGCTTTTGAAGAAACAGTAACTAAGAAACTAACACTGACCAAGGGAGAAGTAGAGTAGTAAGGTGTATGTTATGATGCCCGATGCTTACATTCAGCGGTCAATATGTTGTATTTTTAGCCAGCATAGAATCATAGAAGATTAAAATTGGAAGGGACCCCAGGAGGCGTCTAGTCCAACCCCCTGCTCTAAGCAGGACCAACTCCAACTAAATCATCCTAGCCAGGGCTTGGTCAAGCTGCACCTTAAAAACTTCTAAGGATGGAGATGCCACCACCTCCCTAGGTAACCCATTCCAGTGCTTCACCACCCTCCTAGTGACAAAGTTTTTCCTAATATCCAACCTAGACCTCCGCCACTGCAGCTTGAGATCATTGCTCCTTGTTTTGTCATCTGCCACCACTGAGAACAGCCTAGCTCCATCCTGTTTGTAACCCTCCTTCAGGTAGTTGAAGGATGCTATCAAATACCCCCTCACTCTTCTCTTTTGTAGACTAAATAAGCCCAGTTCCCTCAGCATCTCCTCATAAGTCATGTGCTCCAGCCTCCTAATAATTTTTGTTGCCCTCCGCTGGACTCTGTTATTCAAATAACAAATATCACAGGATCTTTTTCCGGGGATAAAGCAACAAGCCACGTTTATTGTGAATACAAAAATTTGGTAAATAGTATCAATAAAAAAAATGTATCAACACAGTAACAACATCAGTATTGTTCTTTACTTAATGAAATAGTATCAATAATGTAAATACTAGGAAAACAGTATCAGCATTGTATCAATACTACAATTACAGAGATTCTTGTTAATAAAATATACTTCATTGACACGTTTCAATTGATACTTTAATTCACACTCACACACACTGACAGGCATACACAGACAGGGAGACAGACAACATACATAGGGGTCTCAGAGATGTTATAGTTACCAGCCTTTTGGTGCTCGTGGTAGTCACTGGCTAGGTGACTGTAGCACGAGGGTGAGGAGTAAAGTTCTGCCAGTGCGCACCGGTACTCCTGGCTGGTTGGTGATGTAGACTCGAACCTCCAGCCTTCATCTTTCTGTCCCATTTTATAGGAAAAAGATTCTATGTGAGTCTAAGGGTTTTTGCTCTGTCATCCTGCATCTGCATTTGGTGTAATCCTTAATCACCAACATTGTTGCAAACCTGATCAGATTTTGTCCTTTGAAGTGGGCTGACTCCAGAGTTATCAGGGTGGACTCCTCTTTGGCCAGTTGAGTGGTAAAAGTTATTATCTTTGCTCCTTTCTTCCTTCCTCAAATGTTTGAGATGAGGCTGGTGTTTTCTTCATCATGTTTCAACATTCCTTACTTAGACCAATTGTTCAGTCATTCTCCCTGTCTACACCCACCTCAATTGCTCAGCCATTCACACTCCGATCACTCAGTGCAAACTCCTAGCTGAAGAATTCACATTATTTTTAAAGGAAACATTATTTCATTTTTGCCAGTGTCTTTCACAATTAGATAGGTATATTACATTTCACAGTGTGGCTTCTTATACTTAAAATAGGGTTTTTACAAATATATTGAAAGTGGGTAAAATTAACAGATAAAATGGTCAGTGGAGAGATTTCACAAACAATCTTAAACCAAAATAGAATTATACAAAGTACAGACAGACTTGAGTTATGATGCAGTAAATGGATATTTTAAAAAGACTGAAGTGAACATTTCAAAGGGTAGAACAATAAGAGTCAATTGAGGTTTTAGCTTTTGATTAAAGGTACTGTGCATCAGGCTGAAGTGCCTCTTGGTAGGAAGAGGGGGCGGGTGTTTGTGACTCTGTTCTTTCATGTATTCACAAAAACAAGATTTGGCCAACATCTCTCCAGTTTGTCCACATCCTTTCTATACTGGGGGGCCCAAAACTGGACACAATACTCCAAATGCCGCCTCACCAATGCTGAATAGAGGGAAATAATCACATCC
Organism: Emydura macquarii macquarii; assembly: GCF_026122565.2. NCBI lineage: Eukaryota > Metazoa > Chordata > Testudines > Chelidae > Emydura > Emydura macquarii. Next base: position 154,089 of record NW_027133002.1, on the reverse strand, counting down.
CTCGATCTGGTGGCAATGCTCCTCCTAATGCAACCCATATGCTGTTAGCTTTCTTGGCAGTAAGGGCACACTGCTGATTCATATCCAGCTTTTTATCCACTGTAACCCCCAGGTCCTTTTCTGCAGAACTGCTGCCTAGCCCGTCGGTTCCCAGTCTGTAACTGTGCATGGGATTCTTCTGTCCTAAGTGCAGGACTCTGCACTTGTCCTTGTTGAACCTCATCAGATTTCTTTTGGCCCAATCCTCCAATTTTTCTAGGTCACTCTGTATCCTATATCTACCCTCCAGCATATCCACCGCTCCCCCCAGCTTAGTGTCATGTGCAAACTTGCTGAGGGTGCAATGCACCCCATCCTCCAGATCATTAATGAAAATGTTGAATAAAACTGGCCCCAGGACCACCCTGGGGTGCTCTGCTTGATGATACAGGCTGCCAACTAGAAATTGAGCTGTTGATCAATACCCGGTGAGATCGATGATCTGGCCATCTTTCTAGCCACCCTATAATCCATTCATCCAACCCATGATTCTTTAACATGCTGGCAAGAATACTGTGGGAGACTGTATCAAAAGCTTTGCTAAAGTCCAGCTTTTTCAAATAGCCCTGAACCTGGTCTTTCAGCACTGAGGGCTGCTCACCTCCTCCCCATTCTGTGCTTTGCAGTGCAGTAGTCTGGGAGCTGACCTCATCTGTGAAGACAGAGGCAAAAAAAGCATTGAGGACTTCAGCTCATCATCTGTCACTAGGTTGCCTTCCCCATTCAGTAAGGGGCCCGCAGTTTCCCTGACCACCTTCTTATTGCTAACATACCTGTAGAAACCCTTGTTACCTTCATGTCTCTTGCTAGCTGCAACTCCAGTTGTGCTTTGGCCTTCCTGATTTCATCCCTCCATGTTCAAGCAGTATTTTTATACTCTTCCCTAGTTGTGTGTCCAAGCTTCCACTTCTTGTAAACTTCCTTTTTCTATTTAAGCTCACCAACTATTTCTCTGTTAAGCCGAGCTGGGCGCCTGCCATGTTTGCTATTCTTTCTGCACATCGGGATGGTTTGTTCCTGCACCTTCAATAAGGTTTCTTTAAAATACTGCCAGCTTTCTTGGAATCCCTTCCCCCTCATATTAGCCTCCGAGGGGATCCTGCCCATCAGCTCCCTGAGGGAGTCAAAGTCTGCTTTTCTGATGTCCAGGGTCCATATGGGGATTGTCATGAACGTAGAGAAACCAGCAGGATTGAACAGTCCGTGTTATGCATCTCGACCTGCTCCCCACGCTAAGCTGATATCACTGCATCTGCGGCAGGTTTGCAGGGCTCTAGGCATTAGGTCTCATTTGAACAGAGCAGGGTTCACTGTGTTATCTCAACCTGCATGTGTGCGCATGCGCACACACGGCGGCCCCTCGGGTTTCAGTTTGCAGACTGATCACAGTTCTGAGACAGACAGCATTAGCCTGGCTCCCAGTCCCCGCACCCGTGGGGCAGCCAGTGCAAACGTCTAATTGCACGTGTCGGAATTAGAGGTGAGGCTTTCCCATGCAAAGCCGTGCCTGGATGAATGCTCCTGATACACAGCTGGCCCTGGGTGCTCTCTGCAAGCTACACTGCACAGTGCCACCAGCCTCTTGCCAATTCTTGAGTTCGGAAGGCACTGCCCACGGATGAGCCCCATCCTCAATGCACCTTTGGTCTTTCCAGAATGGAGAGTGGAGAGAGAAGGCAGGGAGCGCTGGAAAAATTGTTCTCCTTAATCTCTGAGGATAGGACAAGAATCAGTGGCTTAAATTGCAACAAGGGAGGTTTAGGTTGGACATTAGAAAAAACTTCCTAACATTAAGAGCAGTTAAGCCCTAGAATAAATTACCTGGGGAGGTTGTGGAATTTCCATCATTGGAGGTTTTTAAGAACATCTGTAAGAAATGGTCTGGCTATTACTTAGCCCTACCTGGAATGCATGGGATTGGACTAGATGGTCTATTGAGGTCTTTAGCAGTCCTACACTTCTATGATTCTATAATATAAGAATAAGGAGACATGAAATTAAAAGGGAGCAAATTTAAAATAGATAAAGGGAAATATTTCTTTACACAACACATAATTATCCTGTGGATCTTACTGCCAACAAGAGGTCACCAAGGCCAAGAGTTTAGGAGAATTCTACTTATGTAGATAACATTCATAGTTACATTAGAAAGGATTTAAAACTTTTTTTAAGAAGGGCTATAAACCCTAATCATTCAGTGCATAAGCAAATTGCTTACAAGCTGAAGAAGAAATTAGGCTATTCCATTACTGTCTACTGCGAGGTTTCTTATCTCCCTGGGTAGCATCTGGTACTGGCACTGTCAGAGACAGGGTACTGGACCACCTGAGCTGATCTGGTATGGCAATTTCAGTGTTGAAACCCTCTGATTACTTTGTGTGCTTTATTTCAGTGTGTCAGTATGTACTGTGAATTTCTAATGCTGTAACAAAACAAAACAAGTAATAGTTGGAGTAGAAATCAAGAACATGAAGCTGATTAACTCTTGGTTTTCCTGCTGCTAGATACAGCTATATTGCTCTGAGTTTCTGGATCTGATTCAGCTTCATTCGTCTGTGAATATTGAAGCCAAATTCAGAAAGTTACTTCAGTATAGCAGGAGTGTGCTGGGCAGTTGAATATCCACTTGTGGGGCCAAATTCTTTGTGCTGTTGCAACCTAGCAGAGGGTCCATAATGCTGCCCTAATAGCTCAGTTAAGGATCCACCTGGCATAAGAAAATTTCTAGCTGGCAGAGAGCCTGTTTAACCAGCTTTACCCCCACCTTCTCCCAATATCCTGTCAGAAGAACACATTGTATTCCACTTAGTGATCTTTCAGCCACATAACATTTACTCTCTAGCATACTGCTCTAAATTATTCTGGGTGCCTCCCAGCCTCAGGGGTCAGAGAACTATAATAATGGCCTAAAGCCACTTTTGCTGCTTCCTTTCCATCATGGCATTGATTAGAGTTGTTGAGGATCTGGCAATTGGTATCTGGTTCTCAAGAACTAAGAATTGAAAGGGTTACAGTGTTAGTGAAGTTAAACCATTGTGATCATTTGGAACTGGGCATTGTACCAGCCACTTAAGGAATCGGAGGCTGCTATTAATCTTCTGCCAGCGGTCGATGGAAGAATAGAAACTGACATATGAATGTAGAAGAGCATTACCCTAGCAGATTAGATTTGATTTAATTCCAGAAGTGGACATGTTATAACATTTTGTGTAAATGTGTAGAGTGTTCTACAGTAATCGATAGCACAAGCCTTGCTGATCTTGCTTCTTTAAATCAGGGAGAACTTTTCCATTCTCAAAGGTCTCCCGTCCATCAACTGTGTAATACCTGATACTTTTAGCAGAATTGCCGAAGACGCATGAAGAGAACTAGATTTTTGTTTCATCTTGTGTTGCCACATCTTGACGCCTCTCTAACATGGGGTACATGTTTAATTTTGACTAACAGCAGTTGCTTTCTTTGGAATCAATATTCTGAGAAGCAAAACAGTATCTTGTGAGAGTGAGAGTACGAAAGATGCAGAGTGGAAGAAGGGAAATGTAGTCGTAGTACTGAAGCAAGTATACTGGTCTGCGTGAGCGTTCCATGGCCTGGGTGCAGAATAACAGAAAGTTGTGGTACACGCAATTAGAGAGAAGGATGGAATCTGAGAGTAGGAAGATTATCTCTGTGCTGCCTTGGTGATACAACACACCAAAGGGTCACCTTAATAGCATTATGGGTATGTAGGAGTGTGTTAGAGTAAACACAAGCCTTAGCTGGTAATCAGTGGAAAGCTGCCAGCTCTGATGAAAGATGCTGATCTAATCATGTTCCAACCCAGATCTGAGTAGGCTTTGAAAATGGTAACAGAGCTAGACAGGAAAAATGCAAGAAATCAGTTACTGAAGGTTCTGATGTATAAGCAGAATTTCAGAAAATACCTAAGAAACTGGAAGATTTTCTGCTTCATGACCAGTTGCTTATAAATTGTGCCATGCTTTGTTTCTTAGAACCTTTACAGGGAAATGGACCGAAATAGCCATTGAGCAACAAGTTGTTCCATAATAGTTCCCCATGTGGACACTCTGTTCCGGAATAATTAGTGCACTCCCAAAGCAGAGTAATTATTGTGGGATAAAATAACTTGCATTCCAGAATATCTGTTCCGATCAATTTCACCACGTAGCTAAGCCTGAGTGGTGTATAGCATTATTGTGGATGTACTGTATATTTGTTTATTACAGGCATTTGTGTGGCAGTCTTCATCATCATGCTTGGAAGGGCTTTATGTAATTTAAATTGAAGCAAATGCAATTCCCATGTATGGGGAACTAATACTCATGTATCGAGAGACGCCAGCAAATACGTCCCCTATTATACATGGAAGAATGGTTAGGACATGACACTTGGAGCCAGGAGACTTGGATTGTAGTCCTTTCTCTACCACAGACTGGCTTGTGTGACGTAAGGTGAATCACTGAACTTCTGTTAATTTCCACTTGGTAAAATGGGCGTGATAATGGTGAGTCTTAATTCTTTAATCTTTGCAAATTGCATTGAGAGCCTTTGAAGGAAAGTGCCATGGAAGTGAGAGGTATTAAATATGCCAAGGAAACATACTGCACCAAGCTGTGTCATGCCGGTGTCAGATCATTTCTGACAGTAGATACAAAGGAGGACTGCTTACCTAGGTGCTCTGTGATTACTGATCCCGGCCATCACCGTATCTGTAACCGGCATGCATGAACAGCCTTCTGATTTCTCATGACTGCCCTTGATTTCACACTTCACTTAAGTGTTTCTTCCCAGCTATGTTCAACTATGGTTCTGATCAGCTGTGCAGCATCTACTCAATACTGTATAGAGTATTGCAGAATGCATCCCGGGGAGCTGTTCTGAATCTAAATGATAATGCAACTGCAAAATTCAGACACTCCAAATTGCTAATGTAAGGGAGGTTTTCCATTGGAGAGGAGTGAGACACTATGTCACTGGACGAAGGAGCTTATTAAAACGACTTTCAAGAAAACCCCACTTAACTGATTTAAGAGCAAATTAAATAATCTGCCCACGTGTGAACAGGTGAGTGGTTTTGACATGTGTCACTAGGGGAAAGTTACAGATGAATCATGACAAATAGTGATGATCATCTGAGTCTGTAGTTTTGCTTGCCTTCCTCCCCCTGCACTTCTTCCTTCACCCTTACAAAGGCCTTTTTCATGGAGCCCATCTGGGGAGGCAAGAGTCCTGCTTCTGCCCTGCCCACAGGCTGGCTGGACCACCAAAGGGGTGACAAATCTTTGGATTTAAAAACCTCAGTGTCGCAAGGTTTTTCACAGAATTTGCCACAGTGACACGATTACTGTCTGGTGCGTGAATGTTGACCCTGATGGATAAGCACACAAAACAGGAGGGTAAATTAACTCATGTTTCAAATGTACACTGTGATGCCTGTGGGCTAGATCTTTGATCTGTGATCCTTTGAATTACTGCCATAGCAAGCAGTGACTCTCACTCATTCTCCTTTGTTGGAATTAACTGGGGGAGATCAGATTGGTAACCTGAGATCTCCTTGTGGCAACCGCACTAACGCCAAGCAGAGAATTTATAGACACCAAAATGGCCCTTACTTTAGAATGACTTTGCTACTTCTGAATTTTCCTGGTATCGTCTCTTTGGAGAGCATACAACTGAAAAAGCAGAACTCTTGTTGTCTAATGCTAAGGATTCTTGGCAGATGGAAATAGAAGATAATTCAGAAATGAAAGATACAAATCCAGGGTGGGGCTAGTGAACTAGATACTTCACTGATGCGACACACACAGCCTCAGGCTAGGGAGCATCCAGACTGTTTGGCTGGCAAGGCATCTGTGGTGGAAAATTACTGGGAAAGTAGCTATCAAGAATGGTGAAAGGAAACTGAGAAGGAGAGGAAGGATTAAGTAATTGAATGTGGGTTGAAAGTAGAATGGATGTCAAAATTCTGCCTTGCAGTTCTGTTCTCAGAACACAAGATAAAAGGGATTAGGGCCTGCAGAAATTTGCCAGAATTTAGCATGCTGCATTTCTTGGGAAAATGATGTGGTGGTTATCAGAAGCCTAAAACATGAGGGTTGAAAGGGACCTCGGGAGGTCATCTAGTCCAACCCCCTATTGCAGACCAGCTATGCTCATTAGGTTGACCGGAGACTGGCTCTGCCGCAGGCCATAGTCCTGACAATTATGTTGCTGTAAGATAATGGAAGAGACTAAAGATGGTTTCCTCTGGAGCGCTTGTAGCCGTTCATGTTGATGAATCTGCATGACAGTATTGTTGTTAAATATTTTAGCTGAAGCTTATATGTACAGAAGCTTAATGTGCCTTAGGAATCGCTAAGATAGAAGTGACCATCTTATTGATGATCTATTTTACATCTTTGTGTCCTGAGGGGAAAAACAATTCCTTCAATGTAGCATAAATTAAATCAGAAAGAGATTTGAAATGTGATTAGTTTGTCACAGTGTAGGCCTTTCATCCCATACTTCCTGGCATTAGGTGCTAATAATATTTGTTGCATAATAAAGCCCCTTTATTCCCTTATCCAGCTCTTGACAGAAGCAAATCAACAATGGGCACCTGGGGAAAGACACCAGGATGTGGTGGCAGGACAGTGCCATCCCACAAGGAATTGTTTTTTTGGTTTCAAGAAAATCTAGCCAGGGGAAGCTCCCATTAGTGCTTGATGGTGTTGGAAAGATATTTGAATGTGCAGGGAGTTGATGTGTGACTGAATATTGATCAGGATCCTGATTTTGCATCTTAGGCTCATGAATATGAAATACTTTCCTACCTACAGTATTTGTACTTCAGTAGTGCCAGGAACCATCTTCATCACACACATGCTTTCAGCAGAGGATCCATTCAGTTTCTCTCTTTGCATGTAGATAACAGATTTGCATTGTTGGTTTGCATTTTAGCTACTATATATTTAGATATATATAAACAAATGTTGGCAGGCTGAGAAAAGCAATAGCAAAGATTTATTGTTGTATAAACACCTTAAAGGTTTAATATGTAGCAGATGGCTTCAGTTTTTGTTTATCAACAAAGAGCAGTAATTGTTTACAATTCTGATAGAAGATGCTCCAGTTTAAAATGACTTTTTTGTATTATTTGGCAAGGTGAACATTGCACCATTTTTAGTGAACTGCAGAGATATTCATGTTCCCATTGCATTTTGGCCCATGCTTGGCCAATTTTCTGGTAGTCTTAGGCCTGGTGTGTACCTAAAATTGAGATTGACATAGTTACGTCACTCAGGGGTAGCTATGCTGACTGAACGATGGTGTAGGCACATCTAGGGCAATGGAAGAATGCTTCTGTTGACCTAACTACCATTGCTTGGTGTTTCTACATTGAGGGAAAATTCCTGTCCATTGGTGTAGGCTGTGTCTGTGGGGTTATACAGCAGCGAAGCTAAGTCCATAGAGTCTCTGTTGTGTTGACATGACTCTATTCTGACAAACAATAGGAGATTATTTCTCATCCTCAAGGGTGCCAGATTAGTTTTTGGTGGAGATTAGAAGTAAAGAGTAGAAATGGCTGGAGGAAAGCTGAATAACTCCAGAGTTGTTTTTCTCTTCACTGTACCAGCATGTGTCTCCTCCTGTGCTAAAGTGTCAGGTGTCTCCTCGGAAGCAGCCTGTCTTCATTCCCTGCTTTCATAGTGCCTTGTAATGTACCTAGCATCTGGGCCAACCCATGTGTACATGGTGCAGCCTCAGCCAGCACTCCGAGTTTCTCTTTGCTCCCAGGGCACTTGGCCCATCCCCATGCCATCCTCGCTTTGATCAGCATGTAAGCTTCTTGTGAGTTAGGGAATGGGAAAGGGGAGCAAAATACAGGGATCACAGCAAAACTAAATAAGGGGAAAATATGCACAGAAAAGGGGAGATGGTAGCAACGTTATTGGGCCATGACACAAGGCAACATGCCAAGAAACCAGTCCGTCCCAGCTGGGAGCTCTGATCAGAAACATATGGGCATGTCTACATTTAAAACACTACATCAGCACAGCAGCATCAATGCAGCTGCCCCGCTGTCTCAGTTTAATGAAGACGTGCTAAGCGGATGGGAGAGAGCTTCTCCTGCCAACATAGCGCTGTCTACATGAGAGTTGGGTTGGTGTAACTATGCTGCTCGGGGGTGTAGATTTTTCAGAGCACTGAGCAATGCGTCCGTGGTGTAGACCAGACCTGAGAAACACTGAAGTAGAGAGTTCTCTAACTCTCAAGGCTGTAACATAGAGGATGCCACCTACTCGTTGTTCGTTGTTCATAACTCTCTTTAGTGGCATCTCTTCCCTGCAACTGCAATTTGAGTTTTAAACAAGGGGGAAGGGGGAGCTGCTGCATGAGCTGAATCATGGATAAACATCCTATTCATCAAGAGCCATCAGTCATACATAATGGCAGGTGTCTATTTATATCGTGATTCACCAGTCTCCATCTCTTTATGATAAATGCCCAGAATGTTCCCTCTTCCTCCGCTTCATCTTCCCCATTAGTAGCAACGGTGTCGACTTTGCTCCAGTGCTCACATCTTCCATGTCTGTGGTAGTCTCATAATAATGGCAGTAGCACCTGCTTTCAATCAACTGGCCACTTATCTGCTGCCTTCAGGGTCCAGTTTTTCTCCTTGTTCCCAGGGTGAAGAGGGGCTGTGAAAAGAGGCAAAATTAGTATTTTCAGTTTTGTGGCTTTTTTTATATAGTTCTCCTTCTCTTATCTCCATGCAATCTGTCTGATGGGAGATACACTTGTAGTTTTACCCCCAAAAGATCTTTGGTTTCTAGCATTTTGAAAATACCATAGCCAGTTTTCACAGCCCTCCTTTCCTGGTGAGCACAGGTATCACATTTTCTTCACATGCCTTTCTTGTGCCATTTTGCATATGCTCGTTGCTTTTGTCTTTTTACTTCTCGTCACGGAGTCCACTCACCGCATCTGGTGCCTTCTCCTGGTGGCTCTGGGGATTAGCTCTTGCCAGCTGATGCTTCCTTTTGTAGCGTCTCTACCCATCGTCTCTTTCCCCCTGTGGCCTCTCTGACTCCCGGAGCTGCAGCTTCCTGTTTGGGGCTTGGCCCCCCAGCCTAGTCACTAAGGTCTTCCCCGTCTGGGGAAATCACACTTCTTCTGGACCAACTGGCTGGTGTCTTCAATGCCCTGCACCACTTCCAAATGGCTGTTAGGGAGACCAGGGCCCACCCTCTGCCCTGGGTTCCAGCCCAGGGACCTGCCTAGAACATGCAGCCAAGACCTCTATTGTCCTAGTCCTTGGGCTTCTTCCTACATCACTGGCTCCCCTCTCTCTTTGGGTTTGCCAGCCCACTCTCCCTTCTCTCAGGGAGTGACTGTGGGCCTCCTTCCCTGCAGTCCCACTTTGCTAATCACAGCTCCTGGACTTTGTTCAGGCCCTTCCTGTTCTTAGAAGGCCTGCTTCTAATTAGCGGCCTCCTTGTAGCTTACGTCTCCCCTACTTGCTGATTAATTAGGCCTGCCTGGCCTAATGTACCCTCTCCGGGCCAGTATTGGGAACACACCTCATCCCACTTCCCTGCCACAAACTTCAGCAGCGGTGTATTTGAGTAACTCCAGAAATCCTTACTCAGCCTCACTGATAAGGATGATCCCATCAGGCTAATGCAGATTCATTTCCAGCAGAGTGAATGTTGTTCTCATTGGCATCATAGAGAAACCTAAAGTAAATAAACCGTGACCACTGGGAGCAAATGTTTATAATGTGCTGCACTCTATAAAAGATTGAACAGATGAAGTCAGAGCCAGAATCAAAAGTTTGTTTGAGAGTGGGGGTACCACTTTGCAATTTGTGCCATCTATCTCCATTACTCATTTAGCATTTAAATAAGAAATGAGCGAGCTCTAATCCAAATATTCCGATTACGCATAAAGTTTTCCCACTCCACCTCTTGCAAAGTATGTTCCTATCTTTCTCATTTGTGCTTCAGATTGCAAGGACATGTAAACTGAACTCTCATGGATTACTTTCTCTTCTGCATCTTGTTTGCTTCATTTTCTAACTCGGGCCTCTAGAGATGGCCGAGATTCAGCAGTATTTAGCATGTCCCCCAGATGATGAAATGTGGTATTTCATCCAGTGTATCTGCTAAAGTTCAGTATGAGCCTATCACCTTTCATTCATTTTCTTCGATTCTGTCAGGGTAGAACAGTTGTTCCACGTGGGGGCTTCTTTTCTTGGCTTGATGCCTTTTGTGAGCTTTCACTATGTTGAACATTCTTTGAGTCTCCCAGTTGGCGCTGCCATTCAGGCAACTCAGCCTACTCATTGATACGTGCTGCTTTCCTTGGTCACGTTTCGCAGGGTCTTGCATGCCTGCTTCCTGCTGTGTGTGCTCACATAGTGCATGATGCTGTAGTTCTCAGATTAAGCTACACATGCCTTTCCATGGGCCGTAATGCTTCATCTGAGAGCCATGATTTCCATATCCACTGGCATTTTAAGCATGAGTGAATTCAATCTCCTTCCCAGTTCGGTAATATTTCTTTCTTTTGCTGCAGCAGTACGTCAATTTGGCTTTTTCTCTCTCATGTTGCATGGATTATAACTAAATTGCTGACACATTTCTTGTATGCAGCTGAGGGGTACATTTGGCCATTGAAGGCAGCAACTACTGATCTGATATCAATGGCTGGCAGAGAGAATGCCTGTGTTTTCAGTCATCGCTTTGAATCCTGTTTAGCTGAGCTGGAGGGTCCCGAGTGTACTGTTTCCTGAAGGTGCCTTGATATACAAAGGTTACAAAAGCATACTGATTCCCAGAGAAAAAAACAAATATTTAATCATTAAAGTCTTCATTTGTTCATTCCCCATCCATCTGTCTGTCCTTTAGGGGCTGGTCAACATACTCTTCTTCCACTTCCTAAAATCAGCAGCTCATCATATTCTGGCTCTGTATCAATGTCTGCAGCTGGCTTTTGTAGAACTATTCGGTTCCATCGCCCTTGTCCTATGTGCCTGGTGCATGAATTCATTGAGAGTGAGGTGAACTGAAGAAAAAGTCTATTGACTATACTGGATTCCAGTAGGGGTGCAAAAATATCTTTAAATGGAAGAAATACTGCTCCTGCCTCATTTTTTTCACAAGCACACATGCATTACTTTGTAGTGGCACAAGTTGCTACAAAATATTAATTATATCAACTTCTTGCCTTTCCTTAGGGGTTTGGTCAAGTGCTGTCTTTCTGGCCTGTAACTGATTATTTCTTGAGAGCATGAGAAACATCTTGAGCTGTAGGGGCTTCATCTCTCCTCTGCACAACATCTCTCAAACTTTCCCTGGCCATTGGGTTCATGGGGAAAGGATGGTGCAGTATTTCTCATGCCATTCTGAATATCCTTTCTATTTTACATCTCTAGGTCCGTCATGAATACATCAAGGGCACAGATGCATTCCAGGAGGTATAGCAAGCACATCCTGGTTAGGAATAGAATGTGTTAATCCGTTTTTAATCCTGTTCTGTGCCGGTGTCCCGCTGCTCGACTTCATTCCGAAGATCCATAGTGTTGTGTGCAGAGTTGCTCTTTCCTCTCTCGCTGCCTTTGCATGTGTATAACTTACCATCCATACTGTACCCTATACCTGATACAATATTATAAATGGCACATTTTTACAGTGATGTGTTGTTACCAAATGTCAAACAGAAAGATTTGTGAACAGATGAAAAGGGCAACTTGGAATTGCAACGCTTCCATCCCTTGCTTGGCACAATCAAAGCCTGTTGTTAGAGCCCAACAACCAAAAGAAAAATGCATCCATTAGCTTCTTGGCAATAATCTTAAACCTTATGAGTTTCTCATGGATTAAATAGAAAAATCAAAACGATACCATAGGTTTGAATTCATCAGGCCTTTAAATCATTTTTCAAAGTTTGTAAAGTCTTTAATCTTTTTGTGATAGGAGACCAAGGCTGGTCTTGTGGTTACAGCACTGGCCTGGCACTCAGATGATCTCAGTTCACTTTACACCCATCCCTCCAGGCTGGCCCAAACGGAGCTAGAAATTACACGTGTCGAGATCCAAACCGAGTTTCTTGTGATGGGGGAGCTGCAGAGACCGCACACCTCTGAGCAAGGTGGGCAGGATTGGAGGAGAAGTCGCATAGGAGGAGGGGTGTACCAGCCCACCCTCATTCTTCCTCATTCAGCAGAGAATAAGAAATGTAAAAATCCAGCACTCACTGCTTCAGAGTCATTACTGTGGCAAAAAGGAGGCACCGGAATATGCTGCTTAGAGGAAAGGAGCCAACTTCACAAAGACATCATGGAAATTTCCCTGGGAAATACAGCATTGTAGAAGTTATTGAAGGTGCCTGTTAGCCCACTCTTACTGCTAGGATCCAAACCCAAAGGTGAAAAACTTAAACCAAAATGAGGCTTTATAGAATGCTATGGCAGATAATGACCTCCCTTAACTTCTTCCACCATCTTTGCCTAAATCTCCAGGAAAGGATGGAAATGAAAATGGGAATGTGAGATCTGTCCAACTCAGAAAGCACTACTCAGCAAAGGTCAGCACACAGCCTATGCACCACATATGCTCTGAGAATAGGCTGTAGTGGAGATTGAGTCCTGCATAGGCTTCTGTGATAGGAGAGGCCACACTGCAACGTAACTCATATGTAATCTTCTAGGAATTGCTAGCTCCCCATCCGTGACTGGATCTCTCACTTTTTTTCAAGAGCAGGGGCACCTCATCTGCATTCGTCTTTTATCCAGAGTCAAAGCCATGCTTTCACATGAGGAATTGTTTTCTAGTACTTTCATAGAGTCATATATTCCAAGGCCAGAAGGGACCATTGTAATCATCTGGTCTGACTTTCTCTATAACATAAGCCATAGAATTCCCCAGAATAATTCCGACAGCAGATCTTTTGGAGAAACATCCAATTGTGATGTAAAAATTGTCAGTGATGAGAATCTATGATGATCCTTGGTAAATTGTTCCAATAGTTAATTACTATCTTTAAAAATTATACCTTATTTCCAGTCTGAACTTATCTAGATTCAACTTCTAGCCATTGGATCATGTTATACCTTTCTCCGTTACGTTATAATAGGGGAGTAGGAGCCAGAACTTCTGAATTCTTTTTTCCCCAGCTCTTTCACTGACTTTTAGAGTGTTCTTGGACAAGTCACTTGTGCCTCAGATTACTCCTCTGTAAAATGTGTATAATATATTAGCTACCTCACATGGGTGAGCCTTAATTTATATCTATAAAAGTGCTTGAAGTTCCTCAGATGAAGGAAGGAAAGTTACTATTTTCTATCATCTTTAAATTATCTAAATGTGAGTTTTCTAGGCACTTTGAGATCTGTCCCATGAAATTGTGGCTAATTTTTTTTTAAAACTTCCATCACAAATACTCACTTGTCAAGATATTCCCATTTACCAGACTAGGAGGAGTTGGATGCTTATTTGATGAGGCTCACTGTTAAGAGAAGTATCTAATCCCAATAAATCTTGTCTATACCTATTGGACCACAGTGGGTGAAATCGTCCTTCAGCCTAATTGCTGTTAAAGGAAGAATCTCACAATGAGTAACTAATAAAGCGTTTAGCCTGAGAGTAAGCACGGCTTTGGGGTCTCTGCTTACATTACTGCTGAAGTGCAAGCTTCTTCAAATGTGAAGGGAGAAAGAGCAGGAGATATCATCTGACTGGTGGGGAAAAAAAAAGACAGTTACTTTCTTTATAGGGTAGCTATAAGAATGCATTACAGAATTTAAATGATAATCCCGCTAAGAACAGCTCTTTCCTTGCTTGTTAGTCCTCTTATGGCTCTTTGGATCTCAGCCACTCTAATCTCTGAATCCAGAAATGGTCTGATTGCTTCAAGTGCTTTGGAAATGCCCTGCATCCTCAGCGTTCACGATTCCCTTGAAGGTAGGGGAGTTACGTAAACTCCTTATAAAAATCCTGCCATTTTAGGTGAAGTGAGGCACTCCTCTTCATTATTGATTTCTGAGATGTTTCTTTCGATTCCTCTTTTTGTAGCTGCCAAGCGAGCAGACTTCTGTGGGCCGGATCCTGCAATCCTGACTCATTCAAGTCGGTGAGGATCGCAGGATCTAGCTCAATGTTTGCCCCAGCGCACATGCTCAATCACTTGCTCACACTTCTGTCATGTGGCGCCTGATGCAAAACCCCCCATTAACTTCAGTGGGCTTTGGATCAGATCCAGGCTGAGGAGTGATGCTGCATTACTAGCACTTTTAATCTGCACCCATGCAATAGACCTAGACCAGTCTATGAAATTGCTAATGACTCTAGGCCGTGTTCGAAGTACAGGTATCCTAGCTATTCTTGGTATCTTCAAAAGGCCTCGTGAAATTTGAGGTGTTGGCTTTGATCAGTGGTTTGAGTCTGGCTCACCTGACCACAGCTGACCCAGGGGTTCTCAAACTGTGGGTCATGGCCCTTCCGGGGGTCACAAGCTTATTATGGGAGGGTCGCAAACTCTCAGCCCCCGTATATGCCAGGGCTATGGTGGTCAGCCATGCGTGGGGTTGACAGCCCAAGCCCTTCAGAGCTGGGTGGCTGAAGAGCAGAGGCTGATGGGCGGGTGCCGAGCTCTGAAGGCAGCGCCACCTCCACCAGCAGTGCAGAAGTAAGGGTGACATGGCATGGGGTGGGGGGCTGTCACAGCCTGAAATATTTTCAAAGGGGGTCCCAGCAAAAAAAGTTTGAGAACCCCCAAACTGGCCTTTCTCTCTCTCTGCATTGCCGCTGCAGTTGCAGTCCTCCCAGGCAGTTGAGCTAACAGCCTTCTGGTTTAATCAGGAAGAATGGTGAGGAAGGGTCTGTTTTGGCTCTCGAACTCCCTTTTAATAGTAGCCGCTGGGAGCCAAGGGGAAGGATGGTCTTGTGGTTTAGGTGCTGGACTGGGCCTTGGTGGAGCTGGATTCAGTCCCCGGCTCTACCACCGAGCCCCGGTGTGACCTATGCAATGGCATTTCATCTCCCTGTGCCTCATTCTCGGATGTGTAGAATGGGGACCTTTCCCGACCTCATCGGGGTATTGTGAGGATGTACTGGTTGTCTGAGAGGTGGAAGCTGTGTGCTGTAAATAGATAGATTGTGCAGTGGAGTTTTTCAGGTGAAGTACTGCCAATCCCGTTTGGAGTTGGATACAATACCTGCTTCTACAAGCTCTTTCTGAACGTTCCTTTGCGTTCGTCTGGTCTGGTCACTTGGATCTCCTATGACAACCCCATGAATCCGTGACTCCCAAAGGTGGGCCGGTATCGCTGTCCCCATTTGTGGATGGGGAGGAAAGAGAACATGGTACTGCCTCCTTCCTGCCCCCTTTGAAGAATCTTATACCCCAGGGACTCTGAGGGAGAAGTGCCTGCTTTCCCATCAGCTCAGGCACTGCAACTGTTCCTCAACACTGTGCGCTCCTGGAGCAGCTGGTCTGCCTTTGGTTTATTTTGTCACTAGAAAACCTCAGGGCCTTACAGCGGGATAATGTTTTTATGTCATCTTGCGTGGTTAACAGCCAACAGGTAGGAAAATGGAGAAATGTTAGGTTTTTGTGCATGTCCCTGATTCCAGATTTCCACTGTGATGGCAGGCTTGTTCTCTCTAAGCCTTGAGTGTCTTCCTTACTGGAAATGTTGTTTGGTGACTATTGTAATGGCGACACTGAATTTGTGTAGACTGTTCTGTTTTGCTATGGGCAGGGAAGGATCAAATAGCTACCACTGGTAACTTTTCCCAAACCATTCCATTCCCTTTTTAGATTTCTTGGTAGGGATTTAGCTGAATTTCTGATAAGTGGTAACTGTGACCCTAAGAATTCCTCGGTGCCAACTGGCAAAGGGTTCACTGTTCTATAACAGCAACTGTCCTCAGGCCTGACAAACTCACTCCACCTAACACACTGCTTTCATAGTGTTTATCCAAAAGGCGTCATGTGAGGTCTGTAATAAAAGCTTATGGAACACTGGTCCTCTTAATTGTTACAAGATGTATGGATGGATGATATTTAAGGAGTTGTGTGTATGTTCTGAAACCATGTTTTTGAGCCTGTGTCCCAAGCAGGGCATGTGCAACCGTTTCTTCTTCTTCGCGTAGAGGCAGCTGTGTATTCCACTTCGGTGTGCGCGCATCCAGCACGCTGGAGACATTTGCCTAGCAGTACCCATAGAGGAGCAGCGCTCGCACTTCATGGCTGTAGCCCCTCCCTTGACTGCATGAGGCAATATTGCCCTGACCCTCCCTCAGTTCCTTCTTACTACCTGTGGCTGGAGTCCGAGCACCGTGTAGTCTCAGCCTCTCGGCTAGTTTACTTTTTTCTCTTGTTATCTGTAGTTAGTAATACCTTAGTGTTAGTAAGAGTAGTGGTAATTGTAGTGGTTTGTTTCCCTCAGTGATGCCCCCACCAGGGTTTAAACATTGTCCGTGTTGGGGGAATGATCCCCACGTGTGGTGCTTGCCCTGTCTTGGTGAGGATCACCTAAAGAAGCGTTCTGCGATCTGCAGGAGTTTAAGAAGCAGACTCAAGTGGCTCAGGGACTTACGCCTGAGGCAGCACCTGCTCAAATAGGCCATGGGCCTGATCTGGAATCGCAGCCCTCCTCTGTCAGCAGCACCACAAAGACTTCCCCAGCAGCTCTGACTGCCCTCGATGATGGTACAGTCTGGCACTCCAGGACCTTTGTTCATTTTTGGGACCAACGCCACTTCTGGCACCAGCATGCTCAGTACTGACTGTTCTGCTTCCATCGGCAGCGCTGCTTCCTGCCTTTTTTGGACAAGTCAGACAAGCTACCGTAACTGCTTCTTCAAACTGTGATGCAGACCTGTATTCCACAACCCATTCTCTGTCCCCTCTGCAGTGGAGTCTAGTTTCTGGGTGTTTGGTGCGAAGGAACCAAGGGGTGATTGCTAGGTATTCTACAGAAGGTATTCTACAGGTATTGCTAGGCAAATTTCTCCAAGCCGCTGTGCTTGGTGCACACACCTATGTGGAAAACACGTCTGCATCGCATCTTGAAGAACCAGATTTACGGTAAGTAACCGTTTCTCTTTTCGTTATCATTACTCATTATCTCTTAAATCTTTGTCTTTGATAATAAACTTGCTTTACGATTGTTCTCTCTCTAACTATATCTCAGTGCTGTGTTGTTCTACAGGGGCAGTTGAATCAAACTGCTGTGTGTGTGTTTGTCTATGGAGACATCTTACCCTGGTAATTTCTGTGAGTGTCTAGGGGCTAGATACTACAGGGGACTGCTTCAAGGGAGCTCGGGGCTTGAGGTGCGCCTGTTAACCGGCAAGGCAAAGTAAGAGCTGGCAGACCTCTGATGAGACTGCTTGGGTCGCTGGCGGACTAGGAATGTCAGGGAACTAATATGCAGTTGAGTAAAAGCAAGTCTCTCTCACTGAGGGGGAGGGTAACAAGGTGACTCACAGTCCTGGGCACCCCGAGAAGCGTCACAGTAACCCCAGGTTATAAGAGGAAACACAAATATTAACAGTGGTTTATGTCTGATATTCTCTGTCCTTGGAAATCCTAGTAAGAGTCTGTTTTCCAGAATTTTTAATAAATTGCACAGCAGGGGTAAACCCTAACCCCAGTGTGGTAGGATGACCAACTATGGTGACTCTTGTTCACCTTCAAAGGTTAAACTGCTTAGCCTAATTAGGGTGTTAGGAAAGAATTTCATATCTTTCTAGGTTCTGTTTCTTTATCTTAAGGTTTTATGCTTCCTCTTATCACTGTAGGATCTAAGCACCTTCCCTTTAAAAATCAATAGCAATAGCAAACTTCATGGACCTTTGGCACTTCTCTTTTGAGTGCCCTTCATGGACACTCAGCACTATGCATCTTTGCTGTCTAAGAGTATTGTCAGTATTGTAAGCAGAGTTTTGAGGTCAATATGCGTAGACAGCAGAGGTCTATAGTGCCGAGTGTCCATGACCACACTGTACGGCTTTATTCCAGATGTCTTATTGCTGCTCAGGGTTATTACTGATCTGGTGTAGCCAGTTTAATGATGAATGACTGTATGATCGCTGCAAGTCCATGACCAAGCAGTGTCCCCATCTGAACTCAAATCCCACCTTCAGAGCTTGATGTGCAGGGACTTTGTCTCGGAGGCAGCAACATGACCAACAAGGGTCAACTGGCGATGGCCAAAGATGACTTCAGTCCTCTCCAGGACAGTTCTCTATGATACATCCCAATTACTGATAAAGTCAAACCATTTTGTACCCATTAGTCGCCACTAGCAACGCATATGAAATATGAAAAAATTATTCTTGGGGTTGGATTTTTTTACAGTGGGGTGGGGGTTAGATTTTATTAATTTGCCCCTTTTTAATTGGTAGGGGCTTAGACAAAGAGGGAGTGTCAGTGTTGTGTGTCACTCTTATGATAGAAAAGATTTTTTTATATATGAAGATTTTGCAGCGTTTTCTAAAGATAATCAGACTGAATGTTTGCCTCATCCTCTCAGCAAGTTTGTTCTATAGCCAGATCCCCTCATCAGAGAACGCTTTCTCCACAGCTCTCCTGTGCTTTGTCCTGCGCTTTGTGATGTGCAGCGTCCCAGAGGAGCACAACTGCTGTCATGGTGGTTTATAGATCACCATTCAGTCTTTGATGTAGCTGGGACATGACTCATTAAATTAAAGGTTCTTACACCATGTCCATCACCATGGTGTCTGAGCCTTCTCTCCAGCATCAGTTTGGGATCATCTGTGAAGGAAGGAAGGTGTGGCTTCTGGTGATTTCAAGGGGATTTTTAGGTATGGGTGGGCATCTGTCCTTTCTGCCTGCTGTGTTTCTAGGTCCGTAATTCTTACTAATGCTGTTGATTTTTTCCCCATGCTGCAAAGAAAACATTGCAAAGGAAATCATCATATTTCCCTCTTTGAATTATTATAACTCTCTTTTCCCCCCCCCAGTAACTCGGCATAATCACCTAAAGGATTTCATGCTGGTGGTGTCCATTGTCATTGGAGTGGGTGGCTGCTGGTTCGCCTACATCCAGAACCGCTACTCAAAGGAGCACATGAAGAGGATGATGAAAGACCTAGAAGGGCTTCACAGAGCGGAGCAGAGTCTACACGACCTTCAAGAAAGGTGAGTCCTACTTATCCACCATTATTAAATTTCCATTATTAATGTGGATAAACCAGTAGCAGTCAAATTATTTTATATTGTGTATCAGCCATAAGCACCTGCCTGTTAGGTCGTCATCATCGCAAACTTACTAACTAGTTGATGTTGCTGATGTGATTGCACAGTCTTTGAATGCATTTGGCCAGCTAGTTAAGAAATTTGGACATAACCCCACCCTTCCCACTCCCTGCACAATACACACTGGTTCGCTGTACTGGGGACGTGCCACATGAAGACTAGAGTCGTTAAAATTAGCCTCATATGCCATTATAACGGCCTGTTGCTGTCATGAAGTCACTCTGCTGAATTCACAACACGAGGCTCCAGCAATCTCATGTGTTATAGCGTACTTGCGTAGTATAGATAGTAGGTAAGGTTGAATGCTGATTTCTACCCTAATTCCCCTTTGTTGGTTGCTCAAGTTTTTCTCAAATTCCTGTTGGGCTGTAATTTTTATACAGAGAATGAATTTTGTGGGAATGTTTTCACCAAATCAGTTTTGCTGTCTTTAAGACATTTAAATATGAAGAGCTTGGCTTTTTCCCCTGAATCAGTCATATTCCAACTAGAACTTCTGTACATGGATAATTAAAACAGGCTCTTTGATTCTTAGCTAAAATGACTTGGATGCCCCTGCTGTAGTTGACAGGGGCTTGACACCCTTGTGTTTGAGCCTATTGTCTTACTTCAAATGGAAACTTGCTACTCATGCGTCATACTTTCCTGTGCTACAGCAGTGAAGCTGATCAGCATTGTTCCTTTGTGTCAGCCCAAACGATACTGAAAGAAACCAGGATTCCTCTCCTTTCCTTTTCAAATCACAAAATATACCTGCTCCTCCAGGAAGAAAAGAGCCTTTTAAAAGAATGTTAAGTAATTTAGCTCCTGCCTAATCTATCATCTGGACTGACTCAGGTGGAATCTTCACATCAGGCGAGAGAGGGTGAAATACATCAATATTCTGGCAATAGTTCTGGAGAGGAATTTGGCCAGATTTCCTCGTGGATTCTTCCTCTGGAGAATCTACTGGAGTCATC
Source organism: Emydura macquarii macquarii (assembly GCF_026122565.2). NCBI lineage: Eukaryota > Metazoa > Chordata > Testudines > Chelidae > Emydura > Emydura macquarii. The sequence continues at coordinate 133,819 of NW_027133002.1, read as the reverse complement.
GCTTCCCAGGCATCACAGGGATATCCAAATCCCATACATTGTTTACTGGGAGGCAAAAAAAAAAAAAGTTAGAACATTCAATACTGGAACATTAAACATGAACAGCTGAACTCAGTCTCTTGTTCATCGTAGAAATGTTTAATTTGTTCTCCTTTGGCAAAATACTGTGGGCTAGAGAATGCAGCATTTACTCACGTGAGTAATAGCATTGACCTCAATGTGGCTACTCACATGTGTCACAGCTGCTACAGGTCCTATATATGGTCAAAGGGCTACTAATGACAATCTCATTTTCTTCTTCGAGATGTGTTGCTCATGTCCATTCCATTCTAGGTGCGTGCCCGCCTCCATGCACAGTTCAACGTGAAGGACACACATTTTCATATTACAGTATTTCCTGGGCACAGATGGTTTCTCCGATTTTGTAGTGGGTCATTCCCATTTCCAATGTACAGCCCTCCCCTTTGGCCTGTCTTCCACCCCCCGAGTATTTACAAAGTGCATGGCAGTCGTAGCCGCACATCTCAGATGACAGGGCATACAAATTTACCCGTATCTGGATGACTGGCTGATCAAAGGCAGGTCCCAGTCTCAGGTCCAGACCAGTCCCGACGTGGTGTGGGCCACCTGTCATTGCCTAGGCTTGCTGGTGAATGAACAAAAGTCCACACTAGTACCAATTCAGAGAATAGAATTCATTGGGGCCATTCTTGACTCCATGCAAGCCAGAGCTTTTCTGCCGCAGCCTCAATTCGAAGCCATGTCGAGCCTTATCATGCGCCTTCATGCCTATCCCTTTACGACAGCCCAGACTTGCTTGCAGCTGATGGGCCATATGGCATCTTGCATGTACATGGTGCGCCACACATGTCTAATACTCAGACCGCTCCAGTCATGGCTGGCCTTGGTGTATGCCCCGAGGAGGCATTCCTTGGACAGAGTGGTCACCATCGTAAAAGCTTTGCTAAAGTCCACATCCACCGCCCTTTACATCCACAGAGGCAGTCACCTCATCATAGAAAGCAATCAGGTTGGTGATGAGGTGAATCCGTGTTGACTGTTCCTGATCACCTACCCCTCTTTCCTCCCTTTTTTTGAAGATGGGCACTATATTTGCTTTTTCCAGTCCTCAGGGACCTCCCCCTGTTGCCACGAGCTTTCAAAGATAATAGCCGCAAGTCCTTTCTTCCCTACATTGGTGGTTAGACCCCCAGTCAGTCATGCGAGAGATGCCTTTCGAAGAACTGGTTCCCTCGGTCACCCTGATATTGGATGCTTCGGACCTGGGGTAGGGCACATATCAGCTCCAATCACAGTACCCAAGGGACCTGGTTGAAGGAGGACAGTGGTTTGCACATAAATATCAAGGAGTTCGTGGTGATACGGTTGGTATGTGGGGTGTTCCTCCCCATATTGATGGGTAAGGTGGTCCAGATTCTGACGGATAAAACTGCCGCAATGTATTACATCAACAGGCAGGGCGGGGCCCGCTCCCTGGCCCTGTGCCAGGAGACAGTGTGTCTGTGGGACTTTGCGGTAAGACACAATATATACCTAATGGCTTCCCACCTCCCCGGTATCAGGAATGCCACAGTGGACCGCCTCAGCAGGTCCTTCTTACCCCGCCATGAATGGTCACTCCACCCAAAAGTGGTTGACATGATCTTCCGAAAGTAGGGGTTTCCCCAAGTGGACCTCTTTGCTTCCGAACTGAACAAGTAGTGCCATCAGTTCTGCTCCATTCGTGGACTGGACGAAGGGGCGCTGTCTGATGCCTTTCTTCTTCCTTGGTCAGGGACTCTTATGTACACCTTTCCGCCCATACTGCTGATTCATGAGGTCCTGTTAAAAATCAAGAGGGACAAGGCGGATGTAATCCTGATAGTGCCCGCCTGGCCGCAGCAGCACTGGTTCACAACGTTGCTGGAGCTATTGATTGCCCCCGCCCCCACTAGAGTTGCCACAATCTCTTTTCCCAGGACCAGGGGCGGCTGTTGCATCCAGACCTGAAGTCTCTACACCTGACGGTGTGGAGGCTGAGTGGCTGAACCCAGAGGAACAAGCTTGTTCTTCTCAGGTGCAGCAAATTCTAATGGATAGCAGAAAACCCTCCACTAGATCATCGTATCTCGCCAAGTGGAAACAGTTTACCTGCTGGTTGTCATTCTGGGGAGTCTTGGCCTAACAGGCTTTGATCCAGACTGTTTTAGACTACCTGTTACACCTTAAGCTCCAAGGCCTAGCTATCACCTCACAGAAGGTGCATCTGGTGGCTATTTCCACCTTTCATCCCCCGATTCAAATGAAACATTTTTTTCCCCATGACATGGCAGTTAGGTTCCTGAAGGGCATAGAGACGCTCTACCCTCAGGTTAGGGATCCATTACCTCCCTGGGATCTAAATCTGGTTCTCTCCAGGCTCACGGGGGCCCTATTCGAGTCCTTGGCAACCTACCCCTTCTTGTTGCTGTGCTGGTAGGTGGCCTTCCTAGTAGCAATTACCTCGGCTAGGAGGATATCTGAGATTAGGGCACTTATCTTGGAGCCATCTTACACAGACTTCTGTAAGGATAAGGTCCAATTGCGGCCTCACCTGGCCTTCTTGCCCAAAGTAGCATCTCAATTTCATTTTAATCAGAATATTTTCCTACCCGTTTTCTTTCCAAAGCCTCATGCTTCAGAAGAGGAACAGCGATGGCACACGCTTGACGTACAAAGAGCCCTAGCGTTTTACATCCAACGGACAAAACTGCTCTGTAAATCCACGCAGCTTTTCGTGGCAGTGGCTGATAGGATGAAAGGCTCACGCTCACTGTCTCTACTCAGCAGATCTCCTCTTGCATTAAGTTCTGTTACGAGCAGGCAAAGGTCCCTCTTCTGGGACTTGTCACAGCCCATTCTACCAGAGCGCAGGCCTCATCGGCGGCGTTTCTAGAACAGGTGCCCATTCAAGACATATGTAAAGCTGCTACCTGGTCATTGGTGCACACCTTCACTTCTCCCTGTGCTATTGTTTAACAGGCATGGGACGACGCCAGCTTGGGCAAGGCAGTGCTGCAAATGGCTCACTGATAAACTCCAAACCCAACTCCAGGATACTGCTTGTGAGTCACCTAGAATGGAATCGACATGAGCAAGCATTTGAAGAAGAAAAGACGGTTACTTACCTCGTAACCGTTGTTGTTCGAGATGTGTTGCTCATGTCCATTCCATGACCTGCCCCCCCCCAGCCCCGCTGTTGGAGTTGGTGGCAAGAAGGAACTGAGGGGGTGTAAGGTTGGCGGCACCTCATATACCGCGGCATGTGCACAGGACTCCAGGAGGTGCTGGAGCCGGCCCTACGGATACTGCTCCGGGTAAAAAAAAATTCCATTGAGCGTGCACACACCTAGAATGGAATGGACATGAGCAACACATCTCGAAGAACATCAGTTACAGGGTAAGTAACCGTCTTTTTGTCACCCTCTTTAACAGAGTCTGCTAGATTTGGACCTAATTTTTTTACTTGCATGTTTTGAATATAATTTTCAAAGACAAACAGCCCAGTCTGGCTGCCATAGAAGTCAATGGCTAAACTCCCAGTGACTACAGTGTGAGCAGTTATCCAGTTGTGTGTGCGCGCTAGTGAGTGATGGGTAGCTTGGAAAGTTGCCTGTACATGTGCCAGCATCTCAGGAATGTAAACGTGCAGTGAAGATTTTTACAAACATTTCAGCCATTGGAAACAGTGCCATGTTCACAGGCAGTACTGCAGCCTGGGTTCCTCACCTATTCTGTCAGAACAGCTCTCGGAGAATAGCCCTGCTTATGGGTGTTGTGTTTGCGAGAACTTTAATGTCATCACACAGAGCTACTTGACAAAAGAGTTGGCATTCATCTGAAAGGAAAGATGTGACAGTGTGTCGAGATGATGGTGTCAAACTCACCACGTTCCCTTGTCGGTGACACAGACATATGATCTGCTTTGTTGCTGACATGACGATAGGAAAAACCACATTTGCTATATGTCTCCGAGGCAGCCAGTTTTGAGCAACAAATCATTTCACAGAGTTGTGTATAATTTTACCATTTCCAGATTGGCAATTCCCAAAGAAAAAGGACTAGCTAAAGTGAGAAATCAATAGGATTTCCTACTTGAAGTCTGACTGCCCATTGAGATAACTATGGTAGAGCATCAGAATTTGACTCCGTGTGTTTCAGTGTATGCTTTTCGGTAAGATCTGAAGGCAACTGCTGAGTTCATGCTGGGAATTCAAGAGTAACTTACCCTGTAGGCATTCGACCTAAATACTAACATTGCTGTGAACGTGCTGTGTAAGAAGTGACCTTGGGATCTGTCATTGAAGACAGGACAACATAAACAAGTAGATGTGCCTGTGAATGTTAGTTAATGTTACCTAAAGCCACACATGCCAGGCACAGCTAAAAGCTTCAGAGAGACCGCCTCATGATAGGGCTGCAGAGTGTTAAGGCAGGAAGCATTGTCTTGTGGGTAGAGCTCTGACCTGGAAGGAAGGAAGTGAATGATCATTTCCTGGCTCTGCCACAGACGTCCTGGTGACCGTGAGCAAACTGACTTGCCCAGGGTAGACTCGGTGCCCTTCTGTCAAAAGAAAATAATACTCCCTTCCTCACACGATGTGGAGGGATAAATGTATTAGTCTGCGAGGTGCTCAGACGCTGCAGTGATAGAGAATGCTATACACAAGACATCTTTCAGGGGTCAAATGGAAGTCATCCTCTGGTTGCCTTTGAAAAGATGTGGATAATATGGGTTCCAGAGTCGCACTGAAGCAGATGTCTATCCCAGGTGCTGAATACCTAATGCCTTTTCCACAGCCTACCAAATGGCTACACCACTATCTAATTTGAACTTTGTGAAGACCTTTGAGATACCTAGAGCAGGGAAGGTTGATACAGGAAGCTAAATTCGGTTCTAATCTAGAACGTTTGACAGGATGTCCCTTAATGGAGACTATTCCAAGGCAGTCTTTCCCAAGCCTTACAGAAGCTATGGAAAAGGGATGACATTGTCAGGTTGACATTGCATCCTAATGATGAAACATTTGAAGGTGCATTCCTGTATTGTGAAGTCTGCAAATGCAGTGGGCCTGAATTCCTTGTACTACATGAATGTAAATCCAAAATAACTCCACCAAACTCAGTGGAGTTACACTAGTGTAAAACTGGTGTCTGTGAAGTGTTGTGAAGTGCACAGAAGTGAAGTTGTGAAGTGCACAGAAGTCTGTGAAGTCCTTCTGCATTCTTAAGAACTTTCTATGATCTGTGCACAGAGTGAAACGGCCTTGCCTTATAAACAAAGAAGCTGCAAAAATGGAGTAACTATAGTCAAGCAACTAAAAATCAGCTTACAGAAGCCAGTAGCATTAACTGAGAATGTGCAGGGAACTGTTTCGTTGTCTCTGGTGAACAACAGAGGAGATGGTGGGCTGTGGTGGTTTTATGAAAAATGAATCTCAGAAGGGGGAAACAGAAGAACTCTGACTCGTACACTAAGGATTTAATCCTTTTCCCTTTTTCCCCATGACACACACCACTCCATAGGGGAATTTCCCCTTTAAACAGAGGACATTCTAATGTGTGTGGAGTATTAACAAGCCTAGTATGGAAGAGATGGAGCAATGAGCCATGGAGGGCAGAGAGCGTGGGTTTATCTCTAAACTTGGAACGTCTCAGTAGGATTCTTTTAAAATTAGGAATGAAAACACTTGTGTTTCTCAGCAGAGCTGTAAATTGAAAATAAACCCCTGTCCAGCAGCGCAGCCAACGAAATGGCTGAAGAAAGCCCAGTTCATACAGATTTGTTTTGAAATGCCATCTGTACACCAAGAGCAGGCTTGTGTTTACAGCCTTCTCTGTCCATTGCACTCATAGAGAGAGCAGTGGACCCACTCCCAAAACATGGGTTTCATTTGTTCATAGCAATGTTTCAAAACGTGTTTTTTAACATTCTTCACATTTTTTTACTCTGGGCTGTGAAGTAAACACAAGGCATATGCAGTACTTTATCCTTGTACGAGGTCTTGAAGACAGCAGTCTAAATGTGTATGTTACACAGAGTGGAATCTTGTGATAAGAATCCGCTTCACCCCATTGTGTTTGTATCTGAATGATCACCTGTGGGTCCGTGAAACAGGCAGCTTCTCAAAGCAGATGTGCATAGAAGCAAAGTCTCGTATAGACCAGTTCTACTTCCCCATCCCTCTTCAAGTTTTAAAAAAAGTCACCCCTCCTGGGGTCTGATTTGTTTGCATGAGTTGCTTTCCACAAACTCTTCTTGAGGCTGAAGATTTTCATTGCCGTCCCTCCTCTGAGGTTCTTGATTGCTCACAGAACAAATAGCAATGGTCTCAAGTTGTAGTTGGGGAGGTCTAGGTTGGACATTAGGAAAAAGTTTTTAACTAGGAGGGTGGTGAAGCACTGGAATGGGTTACCTAGGGAGGTGGTGGAATCTCCATCTTTAGAGGTTTTTAAGCTGAGGCTTGACAAAGCCCTGGCTGGGATGATATAGCTGAGGTTAGTCCTGCTTTGAGCAGGGGGTTGGACTAGATGACCTCCTGAGGTCCCTTCCAACTCTAATATTCTATGATTCTATGATTCTATCTAAAGGAAATCTTCCAGCCAAAGCCGCTAGTGGCTCTGGACAAGTGTCCTTGCTTTTGATTTCAGGTTGTTCCTGGTGTACCTCAGAGTGGCTTTGCTGCATATATCTCACAATCATTTTCCTTCTTTTGGTTTGGAAATGGGGGTAAATAATCATAAACTGGGCTGTTATTCTAGTTTGGGTGTTGGATACTGTGAATGAGAAGATATTTGGTGACTGGAAATGCTTCTGGTTTTAACTGGGATGATTTAGCTTGCCATCTAATTTTAAAAAGTTTTCTGCAGCCTGTTCTATAGCTATTTTCGTAACCAGTCATTGAATCTTTACGCTTAAGCTCAGTAATGGTTTCACTGGCTCAATTTATGCCTGCCTGACGTCAGAAAACTTTTATCCTCATAACGACTAAACTGTACTAAAGTTATCCTAAAATCCAACAAATCCTAAAAAGGAAGCTGACTGACCATATCATGGGGTATAAATAGAAAGGATAGGTTTGTTTAAGTTGGGAGCATAACCTGACCTGCAGTGACAAGGGACAAAAATGTCCTCACAATGCATTCTGGGTCAAAAAGTCTCTACTATTTAAACACACTCTTGTATCCATCTACCATTGATTTACCATCCACTGTATCACAGGATCTTTGGAGAAAAAAGGAAAACAGCTCAGAGTTTAAAGCCAGAAGGGACCATTAGATCATCTAGTCTGATCTCCTGTATATTGCAGACCATAGAATTTCATCCAGTTACCCCTGCATTGAGCTCAGCAATGTATATTTGACTAAAACATCTTCCAGAAAGGCATCTAGTCTTGATATGAAGACATCAAAAGATGGAGAATTCACCATTTCCCTTGGTAGTTTTTTCCAGTGGTTAATCACCCTGTTAAAAATGTGTGTCTGATTGCTAAAGTTGAGTGTATCTGCTCAGCTTCTAGTCACTGGTTCTTGTTCTGCCTTTCTCTGCTAAAAGCCTCTCTATTTCCTAGTGTTTTCTGCCCAGCAAGGGATGTATACACCATTATTCTTCATTGCGTAAATGATAAAGTGAATCCCCCCACCCCATCCCCCCCATGCATCTATTTCGACTGAATACTTGTTGCAGAATCATTGTCTCTTCTTCAGTTCACTCAGGAGGCTGCAGTGCTGAGGTGCTATATCAGAGGGATGTAGCAGGACAGCCTTGGAAGCATTCTCCAAAAAATGAAAATGCAGTAAAAACCCTAAAACAGCAGGCTGCAGAAGGTGCTTGAAAAACTGTTGAACAGAGCAATGTTGGGTCCTTGAAAATCATGGGATGCTTCACCATCAGTTTTCCTTAACGAAGAGTAAATCTGTAATTTTCTTTTGCCACCATGCAGAATCAGTACTGATTTAATCCCATGCTGGAGAAAATTAACCACCCCTGGGAGGAGGGTGTGTCTAAATTTGGATCCAATGGGAAATAGAGTAAGTAGGCAGATCTTATCTGCACATATACGCTATGACCCGTCCATGCCTAGGGTAGCCACCTGAGAATGCCAAGGGTAGGGCAGGCTGCAAAAGGAAAGCAGATTCTCCCAGCACTGGTGAGTAACACTGAAGTTAGATTCCCTGACCTGTGACAAACAGTGCTTCTGATTCCCCACATCGGTTATCAAAAAGCTAAAACAAAAAACACACAACCCCCTTTACTGCATTTCAATCTCTGGCTCCCAGTCAGCCACTAGGTCCAGTAAAGGGATAAGTTATTAAAACTCTATTCCCCCTACCACCAATATTCTCCTGATCCCCAAAGGGTCAGCCACATTACCAGACCAATATAAATCTAGATCTTACCCAAAATACCACGCTGCCAGCCAATCCTTTACTAACTAAAACTAAAGGTTTATTATAAAAGGAAAGAAACAAGAAGAGAGATGTTAAATTGTCCAAGCAATCAGATACATACAAATGATTGAAGTCCATATAGATCAGGTTATTCGTGAAATTGTGGCGTTTTCAGGCTTGTACAGTGCCTCTGGTGTATGTCCAGTACCTGGATGTGCTTCACTCCTTTGTTTCACAGCTTCAGTTGCAGATGAGTTGATCCAGAGGTAGGAAGCAGGAATGATGACAACGTGGGATGGAGCAGCTGTCTTTTATGTCCCTTTGCCTTGCAGCTTGAGGAAATTCACAGAAACAAGCTGGAGCGCAGGGTTACCTGGGCAAGTCCTGCTGACTCCTAAGGTGTAGACCCTAGGTTCTTTCCCTGGGTTCACTGTATCTTTGAGTTTCCTTATTAAGCAGTTGTCTTGCTGCTGCCGTCGTGTCTGGGGTGTCGCCCAGAAACACAGCACAAGTTGAAATACAGAGACATCAAATCTATCCATAACTTACAATACAAATATGACACAAACACACACATAAACAGTATCATCATACTTAACAAATTCTAACCTTTCTAACGGTATCTGACATGGCCTATTGCCTATGAATTACTGTAATTTTGCAATATTGCGATTAAATCATATTCTACAAGGTCCCCCTAATCCAGCCAGCATTACATACATATGCACAGGCATGTCCCGAAGCTTGTTAAAACTCAAGTATTTACCTCCTTGAAGTAGAGTGATACAGATTTTGTCCATTTTCATATAGGCAAAGGCCTCTGTTTCTGGATTTCTGTGAATACGCAGAAGAATCAAATGAGTTTGTAGCTCATTTCATGAGACTATGGCTTATGTTCTTCTGGTATTTAAAAAATAAAACTTGTCTGAAAATCTGATATCGATAATATATTTCATGGCAAACTTTTCCTTGAGATTTCTGAATGTTAGCATTCAGTGCCTCGGAGACTGTGCGCTGAACTGTGCTCTCACTCTGGATTTACATCACCATCCCTCCACTAACATCAGTGGAGTTTCTCTGGGTTTACACCAGTGCAGATGAGAGTGTGTTGTCACGTGTGTGCAGCTCGTCACGCAGTAACTGCTTAGTGAACCCAGGTACGCCCAGCCCGGTCGGCACTAGCGGGTCCATGTGCGTGTGTGCATTAGGCTGCAGAAGGCTCAGGAGGAGCATCGCACTGTGGAAGTGGAGAAGGTGCATCTGGAGAAGAAGCTCCAAGACGAGATCAGCATTGCCAAGCAGGAGGCGCACCGCCTGCGAGAGCTGCGGGAGGGTACGGAGAATGAGCTGAGCAGACAGAAGTATGCCGAGCAGGAGCTGGAGCAGGTAAGCTCTGCGTACCATGTGTACAGACAGGAACAGGCGGGCGGGATGCCCATACGCTGTATGGGCCATTGCTGCGTCCCCGTGGGAAACTCTGCTCTCCCAAGAGACCTTGGGAATAGGAGAGATCCAAATATTTCTGCCACTTCCTCTTACAGTACTTTTCCCAAAGGCTCCTTCTCGGGGTGCCCATCTGTGCTGCTCTATGCAGTCACTGGAGGGGATCCCTGGAGAGCAACACAGGACACTCTCTTCCAGTGCGGTCACCTCACATCCCACAGCCTCTGCCATCCCCGAAGGGGAGGTATGGAGCTTGATCGTTTCCTCGGCTCCTTCTGTGCGGAGACAACCACAGGGCTGGCCCCTTTCCCTTTATGCAGCACTTTTACTTATCTGTATTTTAGGAGAGCTTTAGAATGAATTGAACTGCTGCCTCAACTGCTTCTGTAGCACCCCATCCTCCTCATCCCACAAACAGCCTCCAAGCAATTTAAACAACTTCAGGCAGAGTTAAACATCCATATAAAATTTCCCAGCCCAGTAGTTTCCTGTTTAGGCTGATACCCAAATACCACTCAAAATATGCTACAACCCAGCACATCTACCCATTTGTTATCACATACATACACATTGGATTGTTTGGATTGTGTGTGTGTGGTCTTTTTCTCATAATTGCCAGTTCCCTGACTTGACCCCACTGCTGATTTTCAGGGAAAGGAGGGGGTCACACCCTTTGCCCCCTTCCTCTCCTCTTTAAATTTTTAACAAAACATAAAGCCAGCAGTGATTTAACCAGTCTGTTGTTCCTTAGAGGCCTTCGTGTGGGATTCGTTGAGTGGGTGAGTAATGGCATTATCCACCCAGTGTGCACTGTGTGATGTAACACAATCACCACTGAAATGAACTAGAGGCCACAGATGTAATTAATCAGCCACTCCCACTGACCACGCAAGCCAAGGGCAGCCTGTCAGAATCGAAGATACTTTTGGGTCCCTGTGAATCCTGAAATCTGAGCTCCTTTTGCCCCAGCTGATGCTGCTAAGAACAATCTGGTTTTATAAAGACTGTGTTGGAAGCTCCTACAGGAGTGATTCAGAGTTAGCCCTACCTTAGTGAGATGAGGCTCTTCTATGCTAGAGTTTACACATTGACATCAAACCCCACCCAAATTATAAATGCAGCTCAGGCTTCAGGCTTCCCAGAGCCCATTTCCCCTTCGTGTGCCGGTCCCCTTATTGTCATGTGACACTGTTAGCCTCCTGGTTAGTTTCCCAAACCAGATTTTTTTTGTTTCCGTGTGACCCCTGCTCTCCATAAACATTTTGAGCAATCTTCTGACCTCAGATCCAAGTGGTTCATCTCCACTGTTCTGCTCTGCCTGTGTGCTCAACATATGGCGATGTCAGACTCTAGATGGATTAGAAAGGCCACAACTCCATGTATGGTAGGAGATCAGATCAGTGGAGCTGAGACTTGTGAGGAGAATTCAGTCCATGAAGATGCTGCTGCTGTCCCTGAATTTCTTAGAACGATTTAGGTAAATTATATTTAACGTTGTTAAAAGTGCAGACAACAGTAAAATGGTGGGTAGTTAACTCTGGCATGTGGCTGCTTTACAGGTCCCTCTAGACGGACTGGCAAATGGGCTCACAGGTAGAATATAAAAGTCTTTCAGTGTCGTGAAATGCCCTTGACTAGAAATAATGCTCAAGCCAAATGCAGTGTAAATGGAACTGAGTTAGTTAACCCGGTAAAGGAAACCGATCTGGGTGTATTGAGAGATCCTTTAAACATTTACATTCTCAGTCCGGTGTGCAGCTGTCTATCCTGGAAAAAGAAAAGGTGTTAGCCAAAACTATGTTGACACATGCCTCTTGCTAGCAAGACACTCATGTGGTCTGAACCCCAGATAGGGCCTGCTCCAACTCCCAATAAAGTCAATGGACAGGCTCCCACTGAGGTCACAGAGTGTTGGATCAGAGCCAGCGTGAACAGAGAGAACGCAAATGACTCACCTTTATTAACAATGCAAGGTGGTGTCCCAGTTACAGGGACATGGTGAGGTTCTGCCCATACTGTAAACTTGAACTGTTGATAACCACATCGGGGGACAGCTGTATTTGTACGGTAGGTGGGGCCTAAATGCAGTGGAATAAAGCTTGGCATAGTGGTCTAAGGAGACTGTGTTAGTGCTTTAAAAGAGAAAGTGGCACACTATATACCCCTTAAAGACCAAGTCTCATACACAGTAAACCCATCAGTGTTTCTAACCAGATTTGAGAGGGACAGTCATGTGGAGTTAGAATGCAGTGCTGGGAGCTGGGTTGTCTGGGTTCTGATCTAGTCTTGCTGTCATTCTGAGTAAGTCACTTAGCCTCTTTGTGCCTCAGTTTCCCCATCTTTCAAATGAGGCTCATGCCTTCTCGAGATGGTTTGAGGTTTAATACTTGTAAAGCACTTTAAGATCTGATGAAAGGCACTAGATACGTGCGAGTTCTGCTCACTATTACCAAAGCCGTGACCTTGTAGAAGGGTTTTGTGCCCTCATTGTGCTTGCCAGCCCCTCATTTTTGATCCGACTGTGCGCTATGAGATCCTGCCAGTGCAGGCTGGGGAAGAGGCTGGGCTGTGCTGTGCTGGGCTGTGGCGAATGAGTGCTCTTCAGATAGCTGCAGGCACTGTGGATGGAACACATGGTTCCACTGACCAAGCAGCGTGGTTTGTATCTAAATGTTTCTATCTTTTTGCTCCAGGGTGAGAGTCTCCTTTTAACGAGCCCTTTGTGTTTGACTTAGTCACTGCAGTGAAAAGAGGCAGCTGCCTGCTCAGAGTTGTCAGCATGTCTTTGCTTTAGGGAGAGCTGCACTTCCATACCTTGCAGACCAGAAGGGAGGGGGACAGAGATTTACAAGGCTTGGAGATAAACACTCCAAATATCTTCACTCTGGGCTTGGTTCTACCCTCATCCACTCCAGTGTGATTGCACTAACGCCACTGTAGTTACTCCTCTTCTCCCTCACACCTGGGTAAATCAAAATGAGGCCCTCTGTCTTCACAGACTTAGAGAGAGAGACCAGGTCTGCATTGCATGAGCATTCTGCTTAACCTCGCCGATAGCTGAAGTGATATGGGGTGACCGCAGCCCAATTCCTGAAGACGGTAAAGAGAAGCAAATCAGACAGGGACCCAACCTGCAGAATGGAGGGAAGTCCTGTAGGTTGCTCCAGTTGCTCATGCAGCATCTTCTCCCATGCAGGGTGGTTCTCAGGGAAGAGATTGACGCTGTCCTACCCACGGGTAGCGCAGTTGTCCCATTGGCTCAGTGCATAGGAATTCTCCCTCTTGTACTGACCCCAGGCCGCAGCCTGGAGTGAGATGAGGTTTGCTGGAGTCTGTTCGTTTTTCTTTTTGGTGCCATTACAAGTGTTGGGGCTGCAGCCAGCCGTCCCCTGAGGGACGACCTCAGAGAGTGATAACTGGAATGAAAGGGTCACGTCCCCCTCACCCTCCTCCTCCTCCAGCTTCCTGTAATGCAGCTGCTGTGACTGTTCCTATCGCAGGTCCGAATGGCGCTGAAGAATGCGGAGAAGGAGCTGGAATCTCACTGCAGTTGGGCCGCACCAGAGGCCTTGCAGAAATGGCTCCAGCTGACCCACGAAGTGGAGGTCCAGTACTACAATATCAAGAAGCAGAATGCAGAGAAGCAGCTGCTGGTGGCCAAAGAGGGGGTGAGAACTTCATTCTCTTTAGTCCTAAATTCCTCCCTCCCAAAGGGTGGGAAATGAAATCCATAGATATTTACAGCTCCATAGACCTAGAATGTGTCTCTTTCTATGCAATTCTCTCCTGCCTGCTCTCATTGCTTCTTTCTGTGAATTGCCTTTTGATTGATCTTGCTGACCTGCTATAATGCAACATGAAGTCGTCCTGGCCTACAGAGGTTCTACAAGAGTGGTACTCGACCCCAATCCTGCAGTCACATGTTGCTCTTTGTAGCTCTGGTTTGGGTGGCACTAGTATGTGACTGTTGCTGTCTGCATAGAACCATAGAAATATAGAGCTGGAAGGGACCTTGCGTGGTCATTTCATCCAGCTTCCTGCTTTGAGACAGGATCAAGTATTCCTAGGCCATCCCTGATAGGTGTTTGTCTAACTTGGTCTTAAAATTCTCCAATAATGGGGATTCCGCTACTTCCTTTGAAAGCCTATTCCAGAGCTTAGCTACCCTCAGAGTGAGAGAGCTTTCCTAATATGTCACCTAAATCGCCCTTGCTGCAGATTGAGCCCGTTACTTCTTGTCCTACATAGTGGACTTAGAGAACAATTGATCCAAGTCCTCTTTATAACAGACCTTAACAGATTTGAAGGCTGGTATCAGATCCCCCAACAGTTTTATTTTCTCAAGACTAAACGTGCCCAGGTTTTTTAACCTTTTCTGATAGGTCAGATTTTCTAACCCTCTTGCTATTTTTGTTAATTTCCTCTGGACTCTCTCCAGTTTCTCCACATCTTTCTAAAGCATGGTGCCCAGAACTGGACACAGTACTCCAGCTGAGGTCTCACTGGTGCCACATAATTGTCCCACTGTATCTCCCGGGTCTTACATATGACACTCTTGTTAATACATCCCAGAATGATATTAGTTGTTTCAAAACTGCATCGCATTGTTGGCTCATATTCTATTTTGATGTACTACAACCCTCAACTCCTTTTCAGCAGTGTGACCCCTTGGCCAGTTATTCCCCATTTTGTAGTTGTATATTGGATTTTTCCTTCTGAAGTGTAGCACTTTGCATTTGTTTTTATTGTATTTCATTTGGTTGATTTCAGATCAACTCTGCAATTTGTCAAGGTCATTTTAAATTCTAATCATGTTCTCCAACAGGCATGCAATCCCTCCCTGCTTCGTGTCATCTGCAGATTTTATAAGCATCATCTCTGCTCCATTATCCAAGTCATGAATAAAAATATTGAATAGTACCAGACCCAGGACAGATCCCTGTGTGTCCCGATTAGATAAATCCTCCTAGTCTGACAACAAGCCATTGGTTATTGCTCTTTAAGTACAGTCTTTCAACCAGTTGTGCACCCACTTTATAGTGATTTTAATTATGCGCTCACTTTATAGTAATCTAAGAACATAAGGCTGACCACACTGAATCAGACCAACGGTCCATCTAGCCCAGTATCCTGCTTTCATCAGTGGTCAGTGCCAGGTGCTTCAGAGGGAATGAACAGAACAGGGGAATTGTCAAGTGGTCCATCCCCTGTCATCCAATCCCAGTTTCTGTTAGTCAGCGGCTTAAGGACACCTGGAGCATGGGGTTTTGTCTCTGACAATCCTGGCTAATAACCATTGATGAACGTATCATCCACAAACTTAGCCAATTCTTTTTTTAACCCAGTTATACTTCCGGTCTTCACAAGATCCCCTGGCAACGAATTCCACAGATTGACTGTGTGTTGTGTGAAGAAATACTTCCTTTGGTTTGCTTTAAAACCGCTGCCTATTAATTTCATGGGTGACCTCTGGTTCTTGTGTTATGTGAAGTGGTAAATAACACTTACTTATTCATTTTCTCCACACCGTTCATGATTTTATAGGCCTCTATCTCTTTTCTAAGCTGAACAGTCCTGGTCTTTTCAATCTCTCCTTGTATGAAAACTGTTCCATATCTTGTGTAATTTTTGTTGCCTTTCTCTGAAACATTTCAAATTCAAATATATCATTTATGAGATGGGGTGACCAGAACTGCATGCGGTATTCAAGGTCTGGGCATATCATGGATTTATATAGCGACGTTATGATATTTTTCTCTCTTGTTATCTATTCCTCTCCCAATGGTTCTTAACATTCTGTTAGATTTTTTGACTTCTGCTGCACATTGAGTAAATGTTTTCAGAAAACTATCCATGGTGATTCCAAGGTCTCTTTTTTGAATGGTAACAGCCAATTTACACCATATCATGTTGTATGCATAGTTGGATTATGTTTTCCAATGTGCATTACTTTGCACCACATTTCCCTAGTTTGCCTATGAGAATCTTATGTAAGACCTGCATCGAACGCTTAAATCAAGGTGTATCACTTCTTCAGCTTTCCCCTATCCACTAGGCCAGTCATCCTGTCAAAGAAGGAAGTTAGGTTGGTTTGACAAAGCCAGGTTAGCTATAACCGTATTATCATCTAGGTGTTTACAAATTGTTTAATAATTCGTTCCAGTATCTTTCCAGGTGTCAATCAGAGTTAGGCTGATGGCCTATAGTTCCCTGGGTCCTCTTTACAAAGACAGGCACGCACAGTGTTTGCCATTCCCTAGTCCTCTGAGACTTCATCCGTCCCTCTGGGAGTTCTCAAAGAAATTGCTAACAATTCCGAGATTGCTTCAGCTAGTTCCTTAAGTACCCAAGGATGAAGCCCTGTCCCCATGAATACATGTAATTTATCTTAATATTCTTTAATCTGTTCATTCCCTGTTTGGCCCTTCTGTTCCTTCCCCCTTGTTTATGAAGTTAATTGCGTTAAGCATCTGATCATCATTAACCTTTTTAATGAAGACTGAAGCAAAATAGGCATTAAACACCTGAGCCGCCTTGATGTCATCCGTTATTAGCTCTCCTTCCCTGCTAAGGAGTGGTCTTACACTTTTCTTCATCTTTCTCCTGCTCCCAACATACTTCTAGAACCTCTTCTTATGGCCTTTTATGTCCCTTGCCAGGTGTAACTCATTTTGTGCCTTAGCCTTTCTGATTTTGTCCCTACATGCTTGTGCTACTCGTTTGTATTCATGCTTAGCAATTAGTCCATGTTTACATTGAGATTTGATGACTGTGGAAACATGATGGTCTCTAGCACCAGTCCATGATGGTCTCTAGCACCAGTCCAGTGTTTTACATTTTCAAAGTGCTGCAGAACCCTTAATTAAGGCTCCCACCACAGTTGTTAGACACTTCACAGATGTGGAAATGGAGTCACAAAGATTGTGACTTGTCCAGTGTTGCACAGTGAACTAGCGTCAGTGCTGGGTTTAAAACAGTTGAGTTCTAGGATCCCAGCCACATGCTCAGGCCTGAGGTCACACTGCTGCTCACTGATGAAGTGGCTCTTTGGCAGATAAGTTTAGACCTGCTAACTTGCATAACAGTAGCTGTTGCATGCAGTATCATGCATTGTGAAATGCCTGTGAAAGGAACTCTCCACAGCCCCATTGAGAACACATCCTGCCCAAGTGGCAATGTGTACAGGCGCTGTGAAGTTTTTGACATGTAAAATGTGTATGTGGTCTTCACTGGCCAAGTCGCTTCTCTGTTCCCAGCTGTTTAAAATCTTCAGAGCGAAGCTGAGAGCAGGAAGCTATTGCAGCCAATGTGCTTGACTCTCTTGACATTGTACAGCAGTCTGAGGTGACAGAAGAAATACAATTTTGTCAGTCTTACCACATTCTTACCACAAACGCTGTAGCATTTCAGCCATTTCCCTGCGGGGTGTCAGCGGCGGTGTTCAGGCCCTGGTTTGCCTTTTGCAACTCGGAGCAAACATTATTAGAGCATAAAGACCAAGGATCTGTATGTAGAGACTTTAGATTCAAATATACACAGTGTTTTAAAGAGGCGGCAAAACCCACTTCAGAATGTTAGGATCCTGCTGATAAAGCTTCCGTTGGTCTTCCTGGTAATGAGCCTATGGCATGGCAAGAGTCGTTTGCTATAGATTTGTAACTGGTGCTCTGGACTCTTGTCCTTCCTTTGCTCCTGACTGACGCCCTAGCCGACATGTTATGTGGAATAACATCCTTGGATAAAGTGACAGTTTAAGCTACTTGCCTGTGTGCAAACAGCCACAGGACTATTTCTGTCTGATCCTGTGCAGGATATCGATGTCCTGGAGGAAACACAAGGGCTGATGCTTCCGGTGACCTTTTTCTGTTAATATATTTCAGGCTGAAAAAATTAAAAAGAAGCGAAACACCCTCTTTGGAACGTTTCATGTTGCACACAGCTCATCCCTAGATGACGTTGATCATAAAATCTTAACTGCAAAGTGAGTATCCCCTGCATGTCTTCCTGCCAGTTCCCCCAAATCCCTCCCCCTCCCACTCAGGAGGCTGCAATACATGCATGGACACAAGGCTGGTCTCATTTTGCTCAGCTCCCTGGGACAAGGTGCAGACATACAGCATAGCTCTACAGATCCCGAACCTCAGGGATAAATCATTCAGTAGCGTACGTTCTGCACATCCTGTTCCAAATCCATTCTCTTGTGCAGCATGAATTTGTGGGTCTTTTCCTTTGCCTCAGTAGAAGTTGATCCGTATTCAATTCACAGTGTCAGATTTTGGTGAATGTGTGAAGTATAACTGGTAACTAGTAACCCCTTTAAGAGGGAAAATTGAAGTCCCGACCGTTCACAGCTATTACAGATCCCATGCCTCTTTTCACAGAAGGAGGGATGTTCTCCCCTGGGGTTTGAGTTGGACAGGGTTTCCTGTTCTCGCTTGTTGCTGTGTGCTGCTAAATAGTGGCCATGTTCCCTCTTAAAGTGGGCTGCATTCTAGCCAACCTATCTGTGGTTGGCAAAGTTTTTATACTGCTTATAGATATATTTATGTTAAGTCCCTTCCTTTCATGGTGGTATCATTCACTGGGATTTTGGGAAGATACCTACCTGTGAACTCCATCACGCTTTTCCTGCAAATAACCTGAAGGCTCATTCAAGTATCATTAAGGTCAAGTTTCAGAGGGCGTTTTCTTATTCATCTTAAAATTGATTCACTCCTGTTACTTGCCATCTAGAGTTGAAATTTCTAAGGTAGCTAGAGGTGTTAGTTGGACAACACCCATTACAGTTAAAATATCCTGGTTGGTTTTGAGAATCCCAACCCAAGACTGAGGTGTACGTGATTCACAGCTGTATCAAGATACTTTGACACTGACAATTGTTGTCACACTGAAAACCTGTATGGGGGTTTAACACACAAGAAAAAGCCATTCAGAAGTGGCTAGTACATAAACCTCTGGAAGGAGGTCTGGAGAAATACAGCAGAGCAGAATCTGAGCTGAACCTTCTGACTCCCTATTCCAGACTCACTGGGATCTTCTGTTTTGTTTCCACTGTTCCTTATTTGTTTTTTCCTTTATCCCTTGTTTGAACCTCGTTTTCAGGCAAGCCCTGAGTGAAGTGACAGCTGCACTGCGAGAGCGCCTGCACCGCTGGCATCAAATTGAGTTGTTGTGTGGGTTCCAGATTGTCAACAACCCAGGCATCCACACACTTGTGACAGCCCTGAACATCGATCCTAGCTGGGTGGGTACTCCACGGCCCAACCCGTCGCACTTCATCATGACTGATGACTTGGACGATCTGGATGAAGAGATTGTGTCTCCCATGTCCATGCAGTGTATGTATCCCTTGCTAAAGGAGGTGCATTGAGGTGGCTTAGCACTTAGCGACTGCTACAGTGTGTGCACTGTTACGTTAGATAGATAGGTGCAGATAGCTGGGATATATTCCAAGGGAAAGACCTAGCCATGTTGGTTTTTAGACCAACAAAGGAAGTGTGAGAGTTGTTCTAGTGCTGGCATGTCCATATAAGCCTGACCGCCATTGCTGGAGATATTTGGATGCCATCAATTCCAGAAGTACTCACTAGCTCCAGTGATGGAGAGACATGTTGCTGCCCAGGGTAGGAGGTGTTCTTCACAGCTGTCTAGGGTAGAACTGAAGATAGAGGGAGAAATCCTCATTGTGAGCTGGGCAGAGAAAGAGAAGGCACTGACTGCCACGCCTGGAGGAGCCGTGGGTTCCAGCTAAGTATGACTGGGAGTCACTTACCATCATAAGTATGACAAGTGTGCCAGCTAGATATTTATATGAGGAGTTGGGTTCCTGAGAACTTTGAGGCTAGGATTTAACCAGGCAAAAAAATATGTGAGCAAATCTTAATGAAAACCCCTAGGTAAAAATTGGAGTGACGTCTCCAGATTTGATCCATGTGTGGTATGGGCCTGGGCTGAATTTTCAAGTGTCTCAGCTTTTGCGTCTCCAGCGGGAGACCCCCTAGGGCATGATTTTTTGAGGTGTTGAGCCCTTACAGTTCCCATTAAAATTAATGACCAAGATCCTCAGCTGGTGGGAGTCAGGCTAGATCAGCTGACTTAACGAAGCCATGCGGATTTGCATTAACAAAGTGCCTGGATGGCTCACTGGGGACTCGGGGCGTTCTGTTGCCTGGTGCAGGAGCCCTTTAGGATAGAAGGCCAGTTCTGTGGTTGATCTGTCCCTGTCCCGTTCGTGCTGAGATTCCTGTTGAGTGCCAGTGATGATTACACCTATAAATCAAACTTTTCTCTCTCCCTTTCAAACCTGATTGGCTACCCCTAGATGCAGACTGGCTTTTGGGGCGCAGGTTCAGTGACCGCTCATCTATCTCCTCGGAGGATCAGTCCCTCTGGAAATACCCCGGTTTGGTTCTCTTGGTGTTTTTTTTTTCTTTTTTTTTCACCCGCTGAACTAAAATATATCCACGATTTTTCCAGCTTTTTGGCACAAAAACTAATTCCCATGCTCTTCTCCAGTGAGCCATTAGCATCTTTACTAACCTCTGGGCAGAGGCTCCTGGGATGAAGAAGAATTGCATGTTAGCCCCTTCCTCCTCACTTCGTGTTTTGATTTTTAAAACCAGGGTTTGAAAGTCGTTTTTGGCCAGGGCTTTGAGAGTAATGCGGCACCCCTGCCCCTCCCCGGAGGACACAGAGCGTCCGTGTCAGCAGTACCTTCCCTCACCTAGGGTGATTCAGGCTGGTGAAGGGAGAGGTCTCCTGCAGCTGTGTCTGTTTTGATGCTAATATACAGCGCAGCTCTGCTGAATCTGGCTCACTGTCTCCTATTCACGAAGCCTGGTGGCACGATGGAGACAGCACACTTGGCTCCTGCAGGGAGGGAACATCTCAGGTGATTGCCCACTTCCGCTCGTTAATCCTCCCTCAGTACAGGGCCTGTCTGTGTGATGGAGGAGGAAGAATGTGGAGTGTAAGGGAGATCCACCTCTGAAATATAAGTAGCAGGATGACCTCAGCCCGTCAATAAAGTAGGGAGCAAGAGATCCAATGTTTAGGGTTTGATTCACCTCTGGGTTCTTACTCTGGCTTTACAGCAGTGGCACTCCATTGACTTCTGGGGAATTATGCTGGGGTAAATCTGGAGTACCGAGGTGAGAAGTCAGGCCCAGAAAAGTAATCCAGGCCTTTGACTTTTAACAGATTGTCCATCAAACTATGCTCCTGTAAAACGGGGACACATTAAGGCTGTGAGTTACCCCAGGCCACCCAGGGTATGTCTACACGGGAATAAAAACCCAGGGCAGCTGACTCAGTAACTGACTCGCGGGGCTCAGGCTCTGAGGCAGGAAAATTGCTGTGCAGACATTTGGGCTCAGGCTGGAGCCCAGGCTCTGGTACCCTCCATGCTCGCAGGGCCTCGGCTGGAGCCTCAGTGTCTACACAGCAGGTTTTTAGTCGTGGAGCTGGGCCCGCTGCGCCTGTGTCGCAGAGCTTTCATCCCGGAGTAGTCATATTCACAGAGGCAAGATCTGAAACCAGAAGTCTTGACTTTCAGTCCCATGCTCACTACAAGAGCTTAGTAAACAAAACCCAGGGGCATGACAGATGTGTAAGGAACCAAGTTGGGGGATAAAAAGCATTCATCGATCCCAAGGCCAGAAGGAACCATTGTGATCATCCAGTCTGACCTCCTGTATAACACAGGTCAGGGAACTGCCCCAGAATGGAGGAGGAAAAAACCCAGCGAGGAGGATGTGTCCCAGTAAGGAAAGAAGAAGAGCCCTGAGTTCCTCAGGAGACCTGGAATCCCACAAACATCTCCTCCTCCTCCAGCTGTGTAATATAGAAGTTTCTCCTCAGCAGACTGAGGAAAAGCCCCCCTGGGCATGTTTCAGGAATTTGAGATTTAGCTTCACTTTTAGCTCCACGTGACTTGATTTAGTTCAGTTCAGTTCAGTGAAACTGTGTTTCAGTTCAGGATTCAACAAGGAGGAAATGCTAAAAAGCAATGTTCATGCAGCACAGCTGAAAGAGGGCCCACGAAAGGGTCTTTAGTAGCAGAGAGTAGCAGGAGGGGAACGGAGACTGACCATCGGGAATCTCCAGGACGAAGCTGTGTGGCTAACCCTGAGAGTGTTAAGACAGCAGTTGGCTGGATTATTCTTGTTGCATTTCTTAGTGTATAGTGACATTCCCCTCAGGTTTGCAATATAGCCGGGCAGTGATCACTCAGGAATCTATAAGTATTTGAACCACAGGATGCCCTGTTCTCCTAGATGTGGAGTGGGTTTTACAGCAGTGTTTTGCTGGTTCTTCAATTCCCAAGAGCTCTCCCTGTACTTCACTTCTGACCTTTCCTGTCCATTCAGCTTTTTAACCATTTTGACATCACTTTCTTATGTGTATGCATCGTTAGACTCCAGAAAGCTTTGAATCCCCCTGCAAAAGAAACATACAGAACAGGACTGCCCAAAATGCAGCCCATGGACAAGTGTAGCCACAGTCCCTCATGTCTGCAGTACAGAGATGCAGCCTATGGAATGCTGTGTCCAAGCATGCAATGCTCTGTCTTGATCGGTGTGGTCATTGCAGACACCAGTAGTCACTGCAGGATATATATCCATTTTGAATAGGAGGGCAAGGCTGTCATGGGCTCCATTTCAGGCAAATGAGATGTGTTCCTCAGCTGGGCAAAGTTCAGGCACCCTGGATAGAAGTTGTGATGACTGAAGATCTTTGGGGCTTAGCATGGAAGGAGCACAAAGATCTAGTCATGCCAGCAGACATCACTAGTTCATGCTGTAAAGCTGTGCAAAATGACTGTCTGTCAAGCACGACTCTGTCATTGCAAACAGTTGTGAACTTACAGTGCCACATCCTAGCATCTCCTCATTGGCGCACCGACTTGTAAGAGTCTGGGAGTCCAGAAATCACGAAGGAAGGGGCGGTGACCTAGATGTTGTTGATCCATTATTTCATTGTCATGAACTTTTTATTTCAAGGATTCTGGTACTCGGCAATAAAAAAAAAAAAAATTCAATACAGAAGTTCAAGGAAGTAATGCATTACAGCTGATAATTATCACATTAGAAATGCATTACAGCCGATAAGTGTACACAGCAGCGTAACGCAAGCAGCAAATCCACAGTTTGGAATGATCTGGCTTTAAGGTAGTGATTTCCACTCAGTGCTTGTTCCTGGGCATAAGTTTATAAATGATCAGTGTGGACTGGATAAAGATTTATCTTACAAGTGCTCTGAGGGTGAGATTTACCCTTTGTAGAGGGACTAGGCACTGCTTACGATCCAAGTTAGACTTCAGTGTCTAGGCCCTGTGCTGGCCTTCTGTATAGGGGTGAATTGCACCCCAATGCAGCTCTACTCTGAGAAATGACTCTGTAATGCCCACCTGGGACTCCATGATCAGTGCTCAGTGACTATTCGAGCAGATATAAGTAGAGATGGTTCTTCTGTCTTTCAGCCTGGAAGCATCACTACTGTTCTGTTCTGTGTAGGTTTTTATACTGCACTCATCACCGTAGCATCCTAGATTCTGCAGGCCAAACTCTGCCATCAGTGACACCTGTGCTGCCCCACTGCTTTCAGATTATACTCTTACTTGTCTGTGTGTAATTTGGCCTCAGAACCTGATTCCAAGAGAAGGTTAAGATGAGGCTTGATCACAGTCTACAAGTACGTAGATGGGGAAGCGATTTCTGACAGCAGAGGTCTTTTTAATCGAGCAGACATAGGTATAATGAGATCCAATGGTCAGAAGTTGAAGCTAGACAAATTCCGACTAGAAATAAGGTGCAAGGTAATTTTTGCGGGTAATTAACAACATTGGAATAACTCACCTAGGGGCTTGGTTGATTCCCAATCAATTGAAATCTTTCTATTGAGATTGGAGGCCTTTCTAAAAGATATAGCCAAATGAAAGTTACAGGCTTGATGCAGACGAGAGTGGGTGAGGTTCTCTGGCTAGTGCTATGTAGGAGGTTGGATTATATAATTGTAATGGTCCCTTCTGGCATTAAAATCTGAATCTGATGACAATGCATGAGAAGGAAAGGAGCCAGCTTGGCTTTCAGACCTAAGATGAATTTGCTATTAGAAAAAAAATCTTGCAAACTGAGCACCTTTGATGTGGAAATGGAAGTGGCTGATGTCATTTTTCAGAGCAGATCTACACTTTGTGGGTGTATAGAATAGTGAAAACCCAGTAACAATCCCTACTAACATTGGTTAGACCAGATTATACATCTCAAAAAATGCTCCCCTTTCTTGCACTGATCATCTCAGCCAGCCAGCCTCGCAGACAGAGGCACACAATGAAAGAGCCGAGAGATTCCTGCACCTTAATGGAAGCTTTCCTTGTGCTTCAGTTGAAGAGCAGCTGTACTTAATCAAGGGCCAGATCAGGCTCAGAGCAGCAAAGGTGTAAATCCAGAGTGTTTCCTTGGAATCAATGGAAGCCTACCCTCGTGTAACTGGTATCTGTAGAATCAAAGTCAGACCCCTCGTTTCAGTCTGAAGCTAGTAATATAAATCTCTGATCGGTGACCAGAGAGGAGCATGTGCTGTGTCAAGGACCGAGATAAGGTGACTTGTCTACAGCAAGAATGTAAAATACAGATTCTCTTGTGCTGGTCATTGATCGAATGCCTCTTCTGTATTAAATCAGCCTGGCTGAAATCACCCCAGACATGACGGTGGAAGGGCCACAGGGATGCCCCCTTGGCACAGAGTTCGATGCCTGTGACCTGTAATGCTGATGGGACGGTAGCTTTATGCCAGTGCAGCCTGGCTGGTATAGTGCACAGATTCCTCTCCAGCTGCATTCAGTGTTCTCTCCTCTGTCATTACAGCTCCCACCTTGGCGAGCAGTGTCCGTCAGCGCATAGTGGACCCACCGCACTCCCTCGGATCTCAGAGGTTGGTAGAGAGTTACGTGCATGGCCAGAACGAATCGGGCCAGCCTGTCCATTACCTGGCAGGCAGGGTCGCTCTCCGTCGAATGCACAGCCTCACTTCTGGACAGTCTTTCAGTTCTGACGCTCACGGAACCAGCCCGGCATCTGCCACCACTGCCTCTTCCACCTCTTGCTCCTCCACAGCCACCACCACCGCATCTGCTCCTGCTCCCCATGCCCATCCTATCTATTACCATCACACCACCTCCTCTTATATCCTCCAGATGGACTCCATCCCTGACCTGCCCCCTCCTGATGTCACCTCTGGGATTCGCTGTCGCACTGAGAGCTTTGGGTATACTGCTTTTTCTTTTCTGGCTCCCTCTAGCTTGCTGTGCCTTGGAACTGATGCTTGCTGTGGCATTCTGCCTCTTGGATTCCTTGTACCCTTTCTCTTCGGGCTATAATCGTTTCTTGGTTTCTGCAGCTTTTGCTTCCTTAGCCTCTCCCCCGTGTAAGTGGAGCCCTCTTAGATTACTAGGTTGCAGAGCTTGGACCAGTGCCTCATCTGTCATCTCAGTGCTGATTAACCAATGAAGGGCTGTGGTTTTGGCTGAGAACTCCTTGGCAGGCCTGCGTCTCTAAATAAATCAGTCCTTTATTTGGGTGATGTGCCTGCGGGAACAAAGGTAACACGTCTAATCAAACAAACACTGACCTTATTTGAAACCTTGTCTCGTCTTTGACTCTTCCCAAGCAAATCGCAAAGGAAATGCAATGAGTGTAAGTGGTTAGCCCCTGGCGAGTGCAAAAGGCTGAAGTGCCCCATTGTGCTCCGCATCCAGGGAAGTTGAGTTCAGATTGACACCCGAAATATGGCAATGGATGTCCGAGTGATGGTAACACGATGTGGAGCTTCTCAGCTCTCGGTCACCAGCTTTAATCTGGTCCATGTCAGTCATGGCGGTTTGGTGGCCTATGTGAAATGAGTTTGTGGACTCAGTCCAGTTCAGAGTGTAGACATCGCAGAATGCCAGCCCATCGCTGATCAGCAGCCCCGTGAGCAGTCTCAGCAGAGAGGCCTTGGAAACTGAGCATCCTCTTCATCCCTAGAAGTGGTCCTTCTAGAAGATGGCTGATGTTCATAGCTGGTCTGTGGCTGAAGTAGGGGGTTCGGTGTCTTGTGCTGCCCAGGGCACCTTCCTCCAGAACTAAATTCACATACAGTGACTTAAAACAAATAGGAAAAGTCTCTTAGGCATCTTATAAAATGGACACACGTGCCTTGAGAGCGCCTTTTGGGTCGTGGGATTGAAGCTAGTAGGCATAGAATCGACCAGTCAGATTAATTTCCAGCAGGCTCTAGTTCGGGACGGAAGCTGAGTTCTTGTTGCTAAACACACAGTTACGGAAGGAGTACGGGCAAGTGCTTAGAGCCTGGGTCTAGGGGTCAGGCGTCCTGGGTTCTCTTCCAACTTCTGACTCACTGGGAGCTGCCACCTCTCTGGACTCAAGTTTCCTCCTCTGTAGAACTGGGAATTCTCTCCTAGCTCAGTGGCAGTGTTACAGATGAAGTGACGGTGGATGCTGTGCTTTGCACTTCTCTAGCATCTCCTCAGATCTCCAGTCATTTCCCACACACTCATTATTGATTTGTAACAGCCGCCTGCATTATTACTAGCCCCGTAGTTGTAGATACTCCCCAGGATATAATCAGCTTGCTGCCCATCACCTTCCAGTCTCCGCTTCAGCTGCCTGACTCTCACTCGACTTCTGTGCCTCAGAGCAGATCTCTCCGGGGTGAATGTTGTTGATTCAGTGTGTTCTTGATGGACTAGAGCAACCTCTGAGGCATGGGCCACAAATCACAGCACATGCAAAGCATTGTATAAACACGAACCAGTTACGCATTTTAGGCGCATACATTCTGGAGCAGCAAGCCTTATGAAAATTCATGTGGGAGAATGGCCCTGCCCATGCGCCAGAGCGGGTTATTAAACAGCACCATCTTGGCTCATGTAGTGTTTGCGTAAGGGGAGTGAAGAGCCGTTTGAATATGATGCCAAATTTCAGTCAAACTGGGCCCATCCCATTTGACAGGTAAGGTCTGGGAACACCTTCTATGGCAATAAACTGTAAGAACATACTCAGGGCTTTAAAGTTTCCAGTCCTTGAAAAACAGGGTTATGCCAGAAGTCTTGACGTCAGCTTGAAGGGCCGTTTGTCACGAAAAACAGCATCTTGTTCCCTAGAGCTGTTGCGTCGTCTGGTCAGATGTGCGTGTTTGCTGGACCTGCAGAAAGCCCAGTCCAGCAGACCCGTAAATCAGAGGCAGCAGGATGCATGGCTTGATTCTCAGACCCCAGGCGGAGATCTCCAGGGTCACTGCTGAGCCTGGCTCTGTGTGGTTTTCAGTGAAAGAAAGAGCTGGATTTTGGATTTGTTTCTGCTCTGCCCAGGGAAGGAACCTGCTACCAAAACACTGCCTCCCCCATTCAGAATGTATCCGAAAAGGTTTGTTGCTTTTACACAATAGCAACTGCGCTGTCCAAAACGAATGCTGGAGTTGGGAGGAGAGCTGGTAATTAGGCACCGAGCTTCATTCTCCTCGTGCTTAATTTGTGTTTGGGTCAAACTGCATCTCTTTAACGCACACCGAGGAGCACGCCCTTAAAAATACTGCCCTGAATGCAAGCCAGAAAACAAGCTCATGTCTTGCATTTTTATATTCCTTTTATCTGAGGATCTCAGAGCCCTTTATAGACATCAGTCAAACCTCGCGACATCCCCGAGAGACAAGCATGGCGTGGGGAAACTGAGGCACAGAGGGCTCCTAGGAGAGTCAGTGCTGGAGTTGGGAACAGAACCCAAGAGTCCTGGCTCCGTCTACTCTGTGACAGCAGGAGGGTGCTGCTCCAAGTGCTGTGATATAACATATGGATCCTTTAACTCCAGCTACGCCCAGGCGATGACTGCCGACAAGCCTTTGCAAGGGACAAAGTGTCTCTACCAGCCTCTTCCTTTCCCCTAACAAAAGAGAGTATGAGTAGTTCTGGGAACTCCATAGTGCTTAGCCATCTGCTCTCTCTGTGGCCTGCAAATAGTTGACAGGACCTTCTCTAAAGACCAGGCCGATGGATTAGACTGTCATAAACGCCTCACTATTTGCTTCTCTTTTGCAATTGGCTTCGGAGGATCAGGTGCAAATAAGGTCAGCGCTGTTCTGGTTTTTGAAGACGTGTGTGTGTCTTTGAATGTTAATATTTGCTGATTGGGGTGAAAGATGCTCTGTGCACAGAGGTGTCTGCTTTCCAGCGCCTGCTTCTAACCCAGGCCAGTGGTACTCGTGTGTTGGGGAGGGAGCGTGAGATGAAATCTTCCATCAGGTGAGGGCAGGGGCAGTCAGGGACCTGGTGCCGTCATCGTTCGATGGGGTGGTGGGTGTGGGAAGTAACGATGGGGTTCCACAGCGAGTAGGGGCCTCTCCACGGCCCCCGACTACGTGATGCTGAGGGCAGTAGACCAGGCCTGGCTCTGCTGTAGGGGAAACCTGCATGACACTGATGTCATGTGCTGCCGGGGTGGAGCTGAGCCCCAGCTGTAAGAAAGGAAAGCAAGGGTCCTAAGTGCTGGGCGGGAGCCACGCCCTGAACAGCATGCTCAGGCGAACGGCTTTGAATCCATTCTTCCACTGCCTGCAGAAAGCTCAAGGCCCACGTGATACAGACAATGGATGCCCAGTTAGAGAACATCAATCAATGGGCTGCAGGGTCCTGGACAGAGAGGAGCCCCCACGAGTTCTGCCTTTCCCTTTCCATTCTGCCACATTCTGCTGTCTTTAGGTGTTTGCCCCTCTTCATCTCACACCCCTCCCGTTCCTGTGCCCCTCCCCTGCTCAGCCATCCCCCTCACCTTGCATCCCTGGACTAGTAGTGATTTAGGAAGAGGAGGTGAGCGTAGAAAAGAACGTGCCACAATCTATACATCATACGTTCATGCCCTTGGTCTCACACTGTCAGCCACGTAGCTTTGGTGCCTGCGAACGTGTTTTGCTGCTTTTAAAAGTCGAATACTGTAACAATGTGGCCAAGACTTGTAAAAAAGAGGGCCCTAAAATTAAACTGCTGAGTCCTCCTGTTGTCACCCAGTGACCTGGTTTTCAAAAGGGCTGAGCCCCCCGCGGCTCTCGCCGGCGTCAGGGGCCGGGGTTTTCAGACGCATCTAAGTGACGTGGGAGCACAAGTGCTGTGAAGGCCAATGGAATGTGTGATTCAAGTCACTGGTGTTAAATCTCAGCCAGTGACTCCAACAGGAGCTACTGCGTGTCCAGCCTTTCTGGAAACCAGGCCACCAGTTTGCTTCCGACAGAAGGGCTGCGCCGTTAACCTGTAGGCACCAGTGTTTGGAAGTCTTGGCCTGTGTTGGCTTTAAGTGGCTGGTTCAGGAGCTACAGATGGGCCAGAGGGTAACGCCTAACTCCTCCTCTTCCCCTGCCCTCTTCCTGCTTCCTTCTCCCTCGTCTCTTCTCTTGTCTCTTGCCTCCACCCACTGCAAAGTACCGAGATTACAAGATTTAGGGTCGTATGGTTGCAGATCTTTCCACCCCATCCCTGTCTCTGAAGACGGGAGTGGTGGGTCTGTAGGCCTTGGAGCCCACACCAAAGGCTGGACCCTGCTACTCTCACATGCTTCTCTCCCCCTGTGGGAGGAAGTTCCAGGTGAAGCCCTAGCGGTTTAGCTGAACCGGAGCATTTGCCACTTGACCCTGCTGTCTCATGAAGCAGGACGCCATTAGTCTGGCAGAGAGAGTTTTCTAGAACAAGCAGGTATCAGGAAGGACCGTGGGGTAACGGTTGAGCCTGATGGCTGCAGCAGTACCGGTTAGACCCATTGCACCCCTGAGGGTGTAGAGGGTAACTCGTGGCTTTCCAGCCCTCCCCGCCTTCTCTCTCCACTCTCCATTCTGGAAAGACCAAAGGTGCGTTGAGGATGAGGCTCATCCTTGGCCAGTGCCTTCCGAACTCAAGAATTGGCAAGAGGCTGGTGGCACTATGCAGTGTAGCTTGCAGAGAGCACCCAGGGCCAGCTGTGCGTCAGGAGCATTCATCCAGGCATGGGAAAGCCTCACCTCTAACTGTGACGTTTGCACTGGCTGCCCCACGGGTGTGGGGGCTGGGAGCCAGGCTAACGCTGTCTGTCTCAGAACTGTGATCAGTCCGCAAACTGAAACCCGAGGGGCGACCCTGTGCACATGCGCACACATGCAGGTTGAGATAACACAGTGAACCCTGCTCTGTTCAAATGAGACCTAATGCCTAGAGCCCTGCAAACCTGCCGCAGATGCAGTGATACCAGCTTAGCGTGGGGAGCAGGTCGAGATGCATAACACGGACTGTTCAATCCTGCTGGTTTCTCTACGTTCATGACAATCCCCATACGGACCCTGGACATCAGAAAAGCAGACTTTGACTCCCTCAGGGAGCTGATGGGCAGGATCCCCTCGGAGGCTAATATGAGGGGTAGGGATTCCAAGAAAGCTGGCAGTATTTTTAAAGAAATCTTATTGAGGGTGCAGGAACAAACCATCCCGATGTGCAGAAAGAATAGCAAACGTGGCAGGCGCCCAGCTCGGCTTAACAGAGAAATAGTTGGTGAGCTTAAATAGAAAAAGGAAGTTTACAAGAAGAGAAGCTTGGACAGATGACTAGGGACGAGTATAAAAATATTGCTCGAACATGGAGGGATGAAATGCAGAAAAGGAGCTGAGGGTAACAGTGGATAAGAAGCTGGATATGAGTCAGCAGTGTGCCCTGGTTGCCAAGAAGGCTAATAGCATATTGGGCTGCATTAGTAGGAGTATTGCCAGCAGACAGAGGGAAGTGATTATTCCCCTCTATTCGGCATTGGTGAGGCCGCATTTGGAGTATTGTGTCCAGTTTTGGGCCCCCCACTACAAAAAGGATGTGGAGAAATTGGAGAGAGTCCAGCGGAGGGCAGCAAAGATGATGAGGGGGCTGGAGCACAAGACGTATGAGGAGAGGCTGAGGGAACTGGGCTTGTTTAGTCTGCAGAAGAGAAGAGTGAGGGGGGGATTTGATAGCAGCCTTTAACTACCTGAAAGGGGGTTCCAGGGAGGATGGAGCTAGGCTGTTATCAGTGGTGGCAGGTGACAGAATAAGGAGCAATGGTCTCAAGTTGCAGTTGGGGAGGTCTAGGTTGGATATTAGGAAAATGTTTTTCACTAGGCAGGTGGTGAAGCACTGGAATGGGTTACCTAGGGAGGTGGTGGAATCTCCATCCTTAGAGGTTTTTAAGGCCCAGCTTGACAAAGCCCTGGCTGGGATGGTTTAGTTGCGTTGATCCTGATTTGAGCAGGGGGTTGGACTAGACACCTCCTGAGGTCCCTTCCAACTCTAATCTTCTCTGGTTCTATGAATAGGGGGTTGGAGGGTAATCCATAGCAGTCGTAATAGTAAAGTTTTAAAATCAAGTGCTGTGACCAGAGAGGGGCGTCCCGCCCATTCAAGGCCCGTTGGCGGCCTGAGGCCCCTGACGGAGCCCACGCGGCCGAAGAAGATGTCTGACGCTGCACTGTTTGTACAGCCATCGCTGATTGTTATTGTGTCCCTGGGAAGAGCTGTCTGGTGTTACGCTGAACTCTTGCGTGTGTCTTTGAATCCAGGAAGTCCTGGGCTGAGAGCTGTAATCAGGCCCTGGGTTCCTCTGTGCTGCCCCCACGTCCAGGGTGCTGTATTATCTGGGAGACGAGAGCTTCTCCCTGGCCTCACGCCTCATCCACACCAGGCATTTGCCCTGATTGCAGGCCCAAGTGTGCCCCCCTCGCACAGGCAGACGAAGCCACCATCTGCAGCCAGTGAGCCTGTCCTGGTTCCCGCTAGCTGCAAATGGTAGCTGTGGCCTCTCTGCCCCATGTGCCAAGCAGTTTGCATGAGCGGGGGAAGTCCCCCCCCCCCCCGGGGCTGGGCCTGCCAGCAGCAGCCCTGGAGTGTCAGAGCAGCGTCAGAGCAGGAACGGGAGGGTGCGCGGGGGTCGGTCTGGCTGGCGGAGAGCAGCAGGACCGATTTGCTTCTCACTAATCCGAGGTGTGTTGCAAGTTGCTCCCTGCAGAAGAACGCATGGCAGGTTCCCTGTGCGAGCGGCTGGCTGGGCTGGGCTGGGCTGGGCCGGGCCGTTGGTGTGTGCCTGCGTGCGAGGCTCCTCCGGGCACGGGCTCTGCACTGACCGTCTCCATCTCCTCCCACCCACAGAGATCTACCTCGCGCCGACTCTGACTCCTCCATGCTCTACATGAGTGACCATCAGCGCATCCCCGGCTCTGCTGCCAAGCTCCTGGCCGCCAGGACCCCGCTGCTGACCAGGGCCGCAGAGGAGGCTGCTTTGGGCCACCCTGCCATCTGCTCCCCGACCTCCAACGGGGGCAGCAAGCACGTGGAGGCCGCCTCGCTGGGGGCTTTGCCCGACAGCCCCGCGGCGGCGAAGAAGGTGCTGCTGCTGAACCACGGCATGCAGAAGTCGTCCAGCCTTGGCGAGATCAGCCAGCCGACGGGGGGCAGGCAGAGCCACTCGGATTCCTCCCGCTCACACAGCCCCAGCTCCACCGAGCCCGAGACGCCCTCCCCCGTCTCCGACTCCAGGCCCGGCAACGCCAAGAACACCCGCATCCCGCAGCTGGCTGCCAAGAAGAGCCCCGGGGAAGACGACAGCGGCTCCACGGGCGAGGAGACTGACTCCAGCCAGGCCAAGAAGAAGTTCCCCCTCAAGATCTTCAAAAAGCCCAAGAAGTAGGAGGAGGAGGAGGAAAGCCAGCCACCAGCCCGATCCGCTGGGCATGGGGGGCAGGGCGGGGAGGGGCTCGAAGCCCAGGGCCACATGGGTGGGGTGCTTGCGACCGCCCACCCCCTCTTCTCTGCCCCTGGAAACCCTCTGCCGCCCAAGCCAGTTGCAAAAAATGCGCAGGGGGCGGAGCTATTTAAACTTATTTATTTCCTGACTTCTAAAGCCAGCTGCCCCTTCTCCCTCCCCCCGGTTCAGCAGCCCCCTGCTTTGCTGTGCATGGCTTCGAATGACTTCGGAGCACTCCTGCCTCGGCTCGGCTCGGCCCCGCGGCAGCCAGGGTTTGCTTGACGTGCTTTCGTTTCCCCCCTTCTGGCTTGTTTGGAGTCCTGCACGCGCGGCTCCTGCTCCGCTTGAGAACCACAGCGGCAGCCCGCAGCTTGCATCCGTGCTCTCTCGCCTGGCCTGGGCTAGGGCCCCGCCCTGGCTACGCGTGGTTGAATCCCTTGCGATCTCTTGGGGTTAGCTGCCCCCTCGGCGTCATCGCAGCTCGCTCTGGTTGCACTTTCGGCCCGGGCAGGGTGGGGCGCTGGGTGGCTGACGCCCCATGGCCGTGGTGACTGGGGAGAGATGATGGGGACTGATGTTTTTGGCAGGGAAGCAGGAGCAGGCAAGGGCCAGCGTAGCCGGCTCTGTGGAGAGCCAGGGCCCGGCCAGTATTTCTGCATTCAGGAACCCTGGCCAAGTCTATTCTCGGCCCAGTGTTTGTTTCTTTAGCCGGCTTGGGGGCTGGCTGCCGTCGGCTGTGTTTGTTTTTGAAGTGGGGCCTGCTCGGAGAGGATCCCCTGGCAGGCCCTGCCCCGCCTGGTCTCTCTCAGCCTTCCCAGCCCCTGCCGTGTGAGCTGGAGTTGGGCTTCCTGCGGGCAAAGGGAATGGTGTGATGAGCGGGCAGCTGAGCAGAGCCTGCGGGCGCTCTGAGCTCCCGAGCAGCTTCCCACCAGGCTGAAGGGCCACGAGCCATTTGGTGACACGCAGGCCACCTTGGACTCTGTGAGCTGCCTGGTCTGAGTCAGGCAGGGTTAGGTCCAAAGGCCAGTGGTTGGAGTAGGGCAGGGAGCAGGGCCATTCCCCTGGGCTTGGACCCAGCGGAGACGGGGCTGGATGAGAATCCCTACCAGGAGGCCGTCGGGGTCTGGATGCCGGCTGGTTTGCGTGGGCCCGGGGGAGCTGAAACATGGCTCAGGGAAGGGTCGGCTTTGCTGTGTGCCAGGCCGTCTCCAGGTCCGGCAGCCAGCTTAGCGCACGGGCCCAGGAGAGACTCCGTGTTGCTGCCCACGCGTCTCTGCCGTGCTGGCTGGGGAGGCGTGTGCAGCCCCAGCTGAAGTGAAATGGCGGCTTGGGGTAGGCTCTCAGCTCCGCGGTTTCTGAGCAGGGAGCCCTGGGGAGTGAGGCTTCTGACTTTCCAGGTCAGCTTCCGGCAGGGGGCAGAGCAAACGTCCGCCCCTCAGAGCTAGGCTGCTGCGGTGGGAGGACGGGGCAGCAAAAGAGGGGCCAGGGCCTGGCTCTCGGTCAAGGGACCCCAGGTGCAGCAGGGGCTGGGCTGCCTGCGCCTCCCCAGAGCTGAGCGGGACGAAGGCCCGGGCCCCTCGGTGCTTTCAGAAACCTTTCCTGCTTCGCAGCTGCTCACGCCGAGGGGGGTTGGCACCGGCCCCCTCTGCTCTCGCCAGGGATTTTGGCTTTGCAGCACGTGTGTCCCTGTTCAGACGAGCAACGTCTGAGAGCTGCCCTGTCACTGCCCCCCACCCTCCCCAGCTGGAGCAGTGTCAGTGACTCATTGACCCCGTGAATTGCTACCTCCACGCAGCCCGTGCATTGCCCCCCGCCTCCAGCCCAAGCTGCCGGCTCGGCTCGCTCTGTGCTTGCAGGAGGCTGACTGGGGCAGTCACCGAGCAGCCGTGCTCTGCGTCCTGGGCCTGGGGGAGCAGGGCCGGCTGCAAGGATCCCTGGGGAGGGAGGTGCTTGTAGCGGGCGTACCGCGGGGGTGGCTGGCGGATTCCCGGGGAGGGCCGAGGCGGTTTGCTCAGTCTCGAGAGCCCGTAGCTGGACGATCACGTTGCTGCATTGAGAAAAGTGAAAACTCTGAACTTGCTGAAGTGCCTGCGTTTCCTCCCTCCCCGGCCCGGTGCCTGACCCGGGCAGCCAGCCCCACAGCTGCCCACCTCCTGCGAGGGAGCGCTGGGTCGCGTGGTCCGAGCTGCGCTGGGAGTGACGCCAGCGGCTGGCCCGTGCCAGGTGCGGGTTGGTCCCGATCCATTCAGCTCTGCTTGCCCCGGCGCGCTTTCAGCCCAGCTCCGCTGCCTTCGGACGGGCCGAGAGCCGGGGGCAGCCTCGGGGCCCGTTTGCTAACCGGGCCTGGGTTCTTACGGGCCGACAGCCCAGCCCACGCCGGCCTGGGGGCCGCGCAGCTTCCTCCCTGCGCGGGGCCGGGGCTGTGGGCCGGGACGCCCTGGCTGGGCCTGGAGCCCTGCGGCTTTGCTTTCTGGAGAAGGTGGCGGAGTTTCTAACGCAGCGACTGTGCCGCGTCTGCCACGGCTGGTTTGTTTTGTCATTTCATAAACTCTTTTCGATCCAATAAAGCATGTCGGCGATTTTGAGCGAGGGTCGCTGCGGGTCTCTCCTTGGCCGGCAGCGAGGAACGGGGGAGCCCAGACCCCTGCCCTGCGCCGGGCAGCGGAGGCGCAGCGTCTCAGCGGCTCTTCTGGCCTGCCAGGCACGCCCAGATCTCCACTTCCCCCGGGCGTGGGGCTGCGCTGCCTGGGGGAAGGAGCTGGGTTGTGTCCTGGCTGATCACTGCGGCCCTTCACCCGGCTGGCCCCCCTGCGGTACCACGGCGGCGGGGTCAGGGCTGTGACAGCTGCTCGGGCAGGGAGCGTTCATGGAAGCTGCTCGCAGGGCCCCAGCTGCCAGTCCACAGAGGCTGGCGGGGTCACCCTTGGGCTGAAAGGTGAGGGCTGGAGCACAGGCAATAGGCAGGGGCCCGAGGGCAGCTGTAGGCTCTGGGGTGCTCTCTAGCACCCACCCCAGGACTCCCAGGGGTCTGACTCACAGCAGAACCGGGCCAGGCCCGTCAAGCTAACAGGCCCCCAGGGCAATGATCAACCATCCCCTAGCAGCTGGGCCAGCCCGGAGCACTCACCCGTCCCTGCGCGTCCTGCTCCCAGGGCAGCTCATGACCTCCCCTGCCCGGCTGGCTGCAGGTTTGGAGTCAGGGTGGGGTGGGGTTTGTTGGCAGGACGGAGGAGAGCAGAGGGAAGGGCAGGGGGGTGCTGCAGCCAGCCAGTCAGCACAGGGGCGCCAGGCCCAGCCCGAGCCCTCCCCCGTGCTGGCCCCTCGCTCCTGCACAAAGTGCTGTGGATGCTTCGGGTCAGGTGTGCTGCCTGGTGCATCCCGGGGGCGGCTTCCCACCGGCACGTTTCCCTGGGCTCAGCTCTCGGCTCAGGGGAGGGCGATGCTGCCTGGGCCCGTTGCCCCCGGCCTACTGGCCACCCCCACCCTCTGGGGCTGCTGCCAGCAGCACTTCGCTCTGCCCCACTCAGCTCACCGGCAGGGTCTCCCTGGGCGGTGCTCCCTCGCCCTGGAGCCCAAGTTTGAGAGTTAAAGGTAGCCCTGCCCATGCAGCATCCCCAGGTTTGGTAAAGCCCTTCGCACCGCACAGGATCCATCCTCAACGGTCGCCCCACTCGCTACCCGCACGGGAGCAGACGGGAGGAGTCCTGGGGAAACGCTTCTCACTGAGCAGAGGCGGCTAACGGGGCGGGAGGGAAAAGCTCTGTCCTGCGCAGGGAGACACGGCAGCATGAAGAGCCCTGGGCTGCGCAGAGCAAGACCCACGGAGCAGCAGGCGAGAGCCAGACAGCCCCTCTCGAGGTGGAAATACAGCGTCCTGTCAGCCCTTGTGGGGGGGCCCCAGCTGAGCCCGGCTGTGTGCACGGTGCGGCTTTCGCCAGACCCACGGGAGACTCAGGCCAGGCATAAGTGGGTGAAATTCTCCAGCCTGGGGCTGCAGGTGCTCCAAGGAGCTGAGCTAAGGGTCACCTCTGGAGCCAGCAGAGCACTTGCCATGCGTGCCCTGCACCTACCACACACAACACACACAGCTAGGACACTGCCAGCCCGGCCCAGCTCCCACCTTCCCTGCCTGGCCCAGGTTCTGCGCTGCAGGGCCTCTCACTTGTCCCGGCGAAGGCTGGGCCTGGTGTGCTGGGAACAGGTCTGGCTCTGCTCCGTACGGGGCTGGGCCGGCCCGGCCCTGGGATAAGGGAGTGGGCCGGGGGCTGCTTCCCCGGTAGAAGAGGGCTCGGAGCCGCGGCAGCCAGGGCCCAGCATGCGGCTGCTCTGCCCAGCTGGGCCGGGGCACGGAAGCTCTGAGCCACCCCCGGCCTCAGAGCCGGAGCGGGGAGGCTGCCCACCCAGGAACACAACTGACCCCCCAGCTGCCCACAGCTGGCGCTGGGCCTGGCCCCGCTTCCAGCCAATCCTCCCGGGAGCAGAGCTAGCTGGGCAGCTCCTGCAGCTCAGCCTGGGCCGGGCCAGCCCCCCAGGACTGCCTCGGGCCACGCAGCTTCCCCTGCAGGAACCAGCCGCTGTAGGTGTCACACACATTCAACCCAGCCCCAGCTGCTCCTCCCTCCCCACCACGGCTCGCCTGGCCCAGGCTACGGCAGAGCCCCCTGTGCCAGGAGCTGTCCTCAGCCCCAAAACCCCCCCAGGTGGTGCCTGGCGAGAGCCTCCGGGACGTGTCCAGTCCCGTGACAGGCGGTCATTCGCTAACGCGCACAGGGCAGGGCCCGGGTCAGCCTGGCCACACCCAGCTCCTGGGCGCCCGGGGCCGGCTCTTTGCTCCCCCCATGGGCTGAGTTGTCACTGGGGGTAGCCCAGGGCGCCCGCTTCCCCCCCGAGAGCAGTGCGCAGCCAGGGTGCGCCCAGCACGTCCCCGCCCCCTGCAGGGAGGATCGATTCATGCAGCTGGGCCCAGCAAGGCACTGCTGACCCCGGCCCCCATTGCACGGGCGGGCACAACCCCCCTCTTCCCCCCCTGCAGGGACCCGGCCTGGCAGCGCCCTGCGTGGACGAGGCTATCAGCACGTGGTGTCTGTCAGCGGCAGAGAAATCCTCTCGGCCTGGCCCCCACCCCAAAGCAGCCCCTTAGCACGGACCGATCCCACGGACCGATCCCTGTCCCCCCCACGCCAAGGAGGCTGATTGAGAAATCAGTTCTCCTCTGCCCGCCCCCCACCAACCTCAGGTTGGGTCCCACGTTACTTTCCCACTGTCTGCAGGCCCCACTGCTCTCACCTGGGCCACGGGGCCTTGCCCCCCACCCCAAGGGCCAGAGTGGCTGGGGCCGTGTCGGCTTCCCCCTGCTGCCCTCCTAGGAGGCTGGACCCAGGGGATGCCGCTGCAGCTGCCCTCTCCGCTGAGATGCCAGCAGAGGCAGCCGAGAGCCACGGAGGGGCCAGCCCTGGGACCATGTGGGGTCCATGGTAGGAAGCCCTGCACTGGCCTGGCTGCTGCCCAGAGCCCCACATCCGTTCCCTGGCCTGGCACCAGGATGCGGAAACACACCCCAGCCTCGGCGTGGGCGGCCAGGGCAGCTGCAGGTGGGACGGGAGGCACCTCCCACCCTATTTATCCCCATGCTGCTCACCAGCACCTCCTGCTGGTGAGACATGGGAACTGGGCTCAGGCTGCTCCCCTCCCCTCCTCCGGGGACAGGGAGCCTGGACTCTGGCTCACAGGACGCCAGCACTGCTGGGCCCCAGCTGGGACGCTCTTCAGTGGTTAAAGGGGGGCGAGCTGCCCGGGGACTGGAGCTCAGGGGACTGGCTCGGCTGGCGCAGAACCAGGGCGTCTCAGCTGGTGGCTGGCCAAGCCAGCCCTCTACACCGAGGCTCGCATGGGCAGTGGGGGGTCCAGGCATAGGAGCAGCCGTGGGGCAGCACGTCTGGGCGGCAGGGCTCAGCTGGGCGAAGAGCGTACGTGCAGCCGGCTGCGCCGTGGGCGGCTGAATCCACACCTGTGCTCTGCCACTGATTCTCTTTATAACACTTTCCATGCAGAGCTCCAAGAAGCTCCCGGGACCGGCCCTCTCTTGGACCGCGCCAGTTGGAAGGGCTGGCCACGGTCCCGGGCAGAGTCCTGGGGTCCCCTCCCCGCCCAGGTCCCCCCAGAGGGCACCACTGGGGCTGGAGAGCAACAGTTTCAGCCAAGATCATCTCTTGCGGGCGTGGTGCCAGCTGCAGCCTCCAGGAGCCGCCCGGGAGCCCCGCCCAGCGTCCTCCATGTCTGAGGCTGGCAGCAGGGAAGCCAAGAGCAGCTACCAGGCCTGGAGAGGGCAGCCACCGGCAGAGCCCCCCCCCCGCGGCTGAGCCAGGCCCAGAGCCCGTCTGCGGCTCAGGCCTCGCTGCTCCCCTGGGGCGGGCTGGCGAAGTCGTTGTCCGCCAGGTCGATGGTGTAGGGCACGTCGATGACCTCGTCGCGGGCGGTCGCCGTGCGCCAGGAGTTCAGGGGGTGGATGGCTTTCCGGAACCGCTGCAAGGAGGGCGGGGTGAGCGAGGCGCCAGGACCAGCCCGTGGCGGGAGCGAGGCCTGGAGCCTGTGCCCGACTGCCGCAGGGACAGGACCCGAGACAACGAGCCCTGCCCAGAAAGGACAGACAAGGGCCCAGCAGAGACCCCAGCCCAAGGGCTCCGGAGGGGGGGGAGAGAGACAGCAGGCACCCAGCTCCCAGCCTCAGCCCAGTTCCCAGCATGCCTCAGTCTGCAGGGTGACCCCCCCCCCCGTGGATTGGTGCCACCTCTTCCTCCCAGGCCTCATGGCCGGGCGCTCCCAGCCACGCCCTGCCCAGCCCTGGGGGGAGCCGGGGTGCCCGGGAGTCCCTCAGGCGCTGGGAGGACGGCCCCGCACTCACGTCAGTCAGCGTCCCCGACTCCCGCAGGATGGCCACGAGCGCCCAGAGGGGGATCTGGATGCAGGTCAGCGCGCCCATGCAGACGCCCAGGGCTTTGCCCCAGCGCGGGTAGGTGTAGGCGCCGTAGTGCAGGGACGTGTTGTACATCTCCAGGAAGATGTAGAAGAGGATGAACTGGAAGGGCAGATCCGAGCAGCCCAGTCAGACACCCGCAGCCCCCAGAGTGAGTGGGGCTGGGGCGGCCCTTCCCCTGCTGCCTGGGAGGAGGAATGAGACCACCCGGAGCCAGCTCTGGCAGCACGGGGATGGGGGTCATGAGGGCTTCCCTAGCGGGACGTGTCTGACAGGTTTTACACCGTGAACCCCCCCAGACAGCTGCTGGCACAGACCCAGCCACGGGAGCCCCCTGGAGTGGGCAGCAAGTGAGCCAATGTGGGCACGGAGGGCAAAGAGACCGAGGCCCAACGGGGGGGGAGGAGGGGTTCTTTCGTTGCTAACCCCAGGGCGGGATGGGAATGGGCTGAAGGCAGGGAACGGCCCCACTAACCAGGCTCCTGAGCTCCAGAACCCCCTGGCCCATGTGCTGAGCCGCATCGGCGTTTGGGCCGTGCAGGCTGCGGCCACAAGAGGGCGTCGCGTGCCAGGCGGGTGGTACAGGGCCGGCATGCCCCCCGTCGGGCTGCCGGGTCAGCAAGCGCCGTGAACAGCCCAGCCCCGCAGGTCCCGCGAAGCCCCGTTAGCCCGGGCCGGGCGATACACGCAGGCTTTGCTCTTGCATCATGCAGCTGCCGCTGGTGTGGGGCCCGGGCGCCTCTTGGGCTGGCACCTACCAGTAGCAAGCAGGGCGTGATGAACACCCAGCACGCCTTGAAGTAGAGCACCAGCTGGCTGCACCACGGCGGGCACCGGCAGATCATGTCGACGATGTCTTGGCAGAACTGGTTCACTCCTGGGACGGGGACGAAGGGGAGCTGAACATGACAGTCTCCTGGGCCATGGTCAGCCTCTGCACCAGGCCTGGGGTGGCCCCACCACTCAGCCCGACTGACAGCCCGAGCACTGCCTTGGAAGCCCACGGGTGAGCTCCCCGGCCATGCAGGGGCAGGCCCTGGGTGGCAGAGCTCCCAGCACCCCCAGAGGCTGCAGAAAGGGCTGCTGGTAACTCAGAAGGCGGTGCTCTGTCCAGGACAGAGCCCTCGGGTGGGAACGTACGGCCTTCCATGGTAGAGAGCAGCCAGGGACCAGGCCTCCCTCTAAGCACTGTACAGCACCAAGCACACTGATGGTGCTTCAAGAAGGTGGAGGGGTGTTGCTGTGTGTTGGGAAGCAGCTGCCCCGTTGCCCCCCAGAGGTGGCCGCATTTCAGTGGTGGGTGAAGAAGGGAGTTAGGTAAGCGCTGGGGACAGACTCACCGTAGAAGAAGGCAATGCCAATGCACATGAAGAGGGCGATGATGATGAGACCGAAGCTGGTGCTGTAGGCGTCGATGAGGGTGAACCAGTAAATGCCGCCCTGCAAGTGGCAGGGTGAGGGGGCGTTAACACCCAGCCGGGCACAGGAGTGGGCCCTAGCACTGCGCCTGCCGTGCCGGAGGAGCAGCCTAGCTTGGCAAAGCACCCTCCGCCCTCCCGTGCCCTGCCGCCCGCCTCACCCTGCCAACGGCTTGGCCCTCTGCGTGGCGCTTTCCTTCCTCAGCACGGCCGGCTGATCCATGGGCACGGCCCCGCCAGCTGCAGCTGCGGCAGGGAAGATGGGGAACACCCCCCAGGGCACTGCTGTGAATAACCCGCCCGGCGGGGAAGGCTCCCACCATGCTGGGGGCTACCGGTGAACTGTGGGGGGCAGGGGCAGGGCCGAGCTCTCCGCGAAGGGGCCCGGTGCGCCGTACCTCAGTGATGAGCAGCAGGCCCAGCAGGTAGAAGGCGAAGCACAGCGCCCCCAGGAAGGGGGTTTTCCGTCTCCAGTCGCGCAGGGCCGGGAACTCGTCTGTCATGGCCGTGGTGATGCCCTCCATGTTCCCGAACTGGGGGGGGCAGACGGGCATCAGGGCATCCTGGGCACTTGCCCACGGGTTACCGCCGGGCTCGGGACATGCCCCGGCACAGAGGGAGCGTCTCTACAGCCCAGTACAGGGGAGTGCCCCCCACGTCACGTGGGGCTGAGTCGGCTGAGCCCACGGGGGAGCTGGCAAGGTTCACTCCTGTCTGCCCACCCTACTTGGGGGTAAGGAACACCCCTTGCTCCAGCCCCACTCCAAGCAGAGCCCCCGCCCCTGCCCCACCCCCGAGGAGCATCCTGTCCCCTCCACAAAGGGCATGACGATCTGTCTTGGGGGAGGCTGCTGGTGCCGGCCCCCCAGGAGCCCAGCTCTGCCAGCGAACCACCCCCACTCCCCCAAGATTTGCAGGCACCGGGCGGGGGAAGCTGCTGACGGCCCACGTGGCTGAGCGGCAGGTGGAGCCGACGGGCGGCTGCAGAAGCTGCTCTATGCGGCGAGGGGCCAGCGCGCCCCAGATCCGCGACCAGGAGGGTGACGCCAGGCGTCGTCTGTCTCTGTGCTGCAGGGAGATGGGGGAGCCCGAGAGGCCAGAGGACCCCAGCGGTGAAGGGAGGGGGCGTGCGAGCAATGGCCCTGCCAGGGTTATACCCACCAGGGTGTCCACACCCAGCGTGAACAGCATCAGGAAGAACAGGACCGACCAGAAGGACGAGCCAGGCAGCAGAGCAAGGGCTTCTGGGTAGGCCACGAAGGCCAGCCCGGGACCTGGAGTGGGAGGAGAAGAAATGGAGAACATGGCTTTCCTCGGCAGCAGTGGCATGGCCCAGCTCAGCACAGCAGGACTCGCTCCTGGCCAGCGGGGTGGCGCCAGCACCTAAAGGGAATTTGAGCCGGGAACTGGGATGCTCTGCGCCGGGACAGATTCAAGAAGGGCTGGGTTGGGGGCTCCCCCTCCCCGTTAGAC
Organism: Emydura macquarii macquarii; assembly: GCF_026122565.2. NCBI lineage: Eukaryota > Metazoa > Chordata > Testudines > Chelidae > Emydura > Emydura macquarii. The sequence continues at coordinate 91,307 of NW_027133002.1, read as the reverse complement.
ACTCCAGCGGGGCCCCGCCAAGTCACCCCGAGGGCGGATTGCAGCCTTCACAGGGGCGAGGCTGGATCGCCCAAGCCTCAAAGACTGTGTGTTAAGCCCAGCTTCCCGAAGCTCCTAAATCGAGGGCAAAGTGTCCGACAAGGCAGCTCCTGCCAGCCTGACCTGGAGACGGGTTTGCCGCAACCCCCCCCAACCTACACCCCCACCCCACATCATTGGGGTGAGCAAGGAATTCGGCTGGTGTGGGACAGGATGGGAGGCAGGAGCTGAGCGGGGATGGCTTCATCCAGGCAGGATGGGCAGCCAGCCCAGCCCCACCCAAGCCCGTACCTGAATCAGCCACCAGCCCGACCGGCACGCCCTTCCTCCAGGCCATGTGGCCCAGGATGGAGAAGATGGCGAAGCCAGCAAAGAAGCTGGTGCAGCAGTTCCCGATGGCGATGACCAGGGTGTCCCTGTGGGCAGGAGAAGAGGCGGGAGGGGATTATACGAGGTGTGCGCCCAGCATCGCTGGGACAGAGACCGTCGCGCCTTTGAGGTGTTCACACCTTATAGCCGAGACCCTTCCCTGCTAGAGGAGGTGGCAGAGAAACCGGATCCTGGCTCGCCCACCCCAGTGGGGTACCCGACTTTTGTAAGCCCGGACGCTGGTGGAGTCAGCAGGCTCCGCCGTGGCCCAGCTCGCAGGACCTGGCATGCAGGAGCAGCAGATCCCGCGTTTAGCTCTGGGACAAGAGCAGAGACCCAGGGGGCTCTGGCGTCATCAAGGACGCAAAGCCCTTTCTGCCCGCCCCCCGCTGCCTGACCTCCCCTGCAACACGTGCTGTGCAGGGTCCCTCGGGCCCGCTCGGCCCGGCCCGGCCCGGCAGCGAGCGCTCCCCGGCCCGGCCGCTCACCTGATCACATTGTTGTCGAACTTGTTGTAGGAGGCCATGGAGAGCAGCCCCCCGAAGCCAATGCCCAGCGAGTAGAAGATCTGCGAGGCGGCGTCGTTCCACACCTGGGGGGAGAGGAGCTGGTTGGGGGTGGGCTCCTCCCCCCACCCGGCTCCCCACCGACAGAGCGCGTGAAGGAGAGCAAAGCTCCTGCCCCGGCTCAGCCCCTCTCGCTGAACCCACCCGCTTCAAGGCAGCACGCGCGGATACACCCAGGGGGCATAGATCGGGGGTGGGGGACATCTGGGGTGCTCACGGGCGTGGGGGGTACCTGAGCGCTTTGCAGCCTGCTCCAGTCCGAGGAGAGGTAGAAGCGGATGCCGTCGATTGATCCCTCCAGCGTGGCTCCTCGGATGATCAGCACGAGGATGACCAGGTACGGGAACGTGGCTGTGAAATACACCACCTGCGCAGGCACACACCCGCTGCTCACACACCCCTCCGGCCCTGCACCGGGCCGACGGCACCACTGGCGCCTTACACATGCCCACCCCTGGCACCCTGCGCCCACCCACACCCAGCAGTGCTGATGTCAACACGAGGGAACCGAGGCCTGGGGCGGGGGGAGAGGATAAAACGGTGTCACTCTGGCAACACTGGGGCAGAGCCAACTGAAGGGCCAACACAATCGGGTGCAGCCTGGTGCCGCCTCCGGCCAGCCACGGAGCCTGGCTGGGGCTAGGAACGCCCGGCCCAGGGCGCCCCTCGGGTCCTGTAGATCTGCTCTGAGCCCTGTCGGGGCCAGAGCGTTCGCGACTGACGCCCTCCGTTCCTTGGGCCAGTCTGGGCACTCTGGGGCAAGGACCTACTTCCCAGTGCGCTGGGGCCTTTTTCTTTTGGGGGCTGAGGGGGAGGAGAAGAGCCCTTTGCCTGTAGCCTTATTTAGCTGTTTCACCCTCTAATAGAGGTGTAGCTCCCCCCCCCCCGGTTACATTCAGTGCCGGGGAGCCCAGAACCTCTCCCCAGCTCAGGCTGCGCCCAGCCTCGCAGAGCAGACAGGCTGGAGGGGAAGAGACGTCAGGATGTGCTGAACGGTGAAGGGGTTGGAGAGAAGTCCCACCCTCTCACCCCCTCTGCCCTCCTGGCCGACGCAGGGGACGCATGCAGGATAGCGTGCGAGCATGTGCCTAGCGAGGATTCACGAGACGGCCACGGCTGAAGACGGATTTGACTGCGCAAAGGCAGCGCTATCGAATGGTCAGAGCAAGAGCGACCCAGCTCTGGGCGACCCCCCGACCTCAATCCATGCCTCGGTTTCCCCCCCGTGAAACAGGGAGCAGACCCAGCTACCTCGGGGAGCAGGGGGTGTGACACTGAGTCACCAGCCTTTGTAAGAACGTGCCCATTGACCAAGCTTCTGGGGGCATTTACCTCTTTAAAGGACACATGCCCGGTGCCCAGAGAACCAGTGCCCAGGGCTCCCCGCCCTTCAGCTGCTTTGCAGAAGGCCTGCTTGCCGGGTTACCAGCTGCCGCGGGAACACGCTCTACCAGGCCCACGCTAGCACCCGGCCCTCCGCTCACCTTGCCCGAGCTGCGGATGCCCTTCAACATGCACAGGAAGATGATGATCCAGGCGACCAACAAACATATCGCGAGCGGCCACCTCACCGGGCCCGGATCGTCAAGGCCAGAGCTGCGCGTGACCCCCAGCACCTGCTGGCTGCACGGCACAAGCGCAGGTGAGAGACGCACGGAGCCATCCTGCACTGAAGGCAGGACACCGACGCTGCCGGCCCTCTCCCCAGGACCAGAGGACGGGGGGTTATGGAGAAGGTGTTAAATCCAGATTCCTTTGCCCTCTGCTGGCTTCACGCCTGCCTCCTACTTCGGCAACAGCTTCCCAGCCACACACCAGCCCCCTCCTGCCCATGACACAGGCCTACGCTGGCGGTGATGCCTGCCTTTGCCGGCCTCGGGTCTCAAGTGGCTTGGGGCAGGGACCTGGTCTCACGCTGGCAGCACAGAGACATGATGGTATCGCGGGGGATGTTTTCTCCCAAGCCCGGCGGAGAGGAGCTTATGGCTCCAACCGCCCCCCCCGCCCTGTGGTAAATCTGACCTGGCTGCTGCCAGGACAGGGGCTATTCTCTCATGCACTGTGCGCCCTGCACCGGCGAGTTCCACAGCTCCACACGGGGACTCCCTGGATGCAATTGTTTTTCCTGCCATGGAGCCCTGGACCCTTATCCCAGCACCTCGCTGCTGCCCTTATGGCACCCACTGAATGCAGGGCCCCGGTGCTAAGAGCGGAGCCGACAGAGGCAGTCACCGAGCTGACAGAGTGGGGTGAGGCTCCCGGCCGATTCGGTTCCAGCTCTGTGGCTCAGAGGGAGAGCACCAGGCAGGCTGGGACCTGCGGCACGCGGGGAAGGGCAGCGAATCAGAGTCAAACACAAACACCGCAACCACTCACTTCCAGAAGGCCTCGCTGGCACTGAACCGACTGGAGTTTCCGGACGCATTCTGCAAGACACAGAACAGGCTGGTCACCCGCTGCCCCGAGCTGAAGCTCCCTGTCCCACGTCCCACCGCGCAGCGGGGCAGGCTCCCCGCGGAGTCGCTGCTGGCAGCAGCCCCGGAACCTCAGCAGCGAGTCTCGGCGAGGGCGGCGTCCGAGTGCTGCTCGCTGCTGCACGCCCCGGGCCAATCCAACGCCCGCTGGAGGCTCTCTGTGGGCGCTGGATCAGGCCCTGCATATGGCAGCCCGCTCCTCCTCTTCCCCCACCTGCCCTGGGCATGGGAGGAGCCCACGGGGACGTGCATTGCGGAGCTTTGCAGCTGCTTGCCCGAGACCCCCTCTGTCCAGGTGAGGAACAGGGCGGAGTAGTAGCTCCTGCAGGCGGCTCCATCTCCTCCACAGCCGGAAGGACCGGAGCTGGGAGCCAGGCTGCACCATCAGATGGGGTCTCTGCAGGACGCTGCTCAGAGCCTGTCCCTCCAGTGACTCGCTAGGGGTGACCTGCACCTCCCCGAATGGCAACAGGACCCACAGGGCACGGCAGCATCTGCACGCCGTGGCTGGACAGCCCCATCTCTTAAAGCATCCTCTCCCATGCCCTGGAGCCAACAGCCTCACATACAAAGGCCCTGGCTGGCCCGGAAAGACGCCCCCTCCTCGCCCATCCACAGCGGGCGCGAGGAGCGGCAGAACGCGTTTCGAGCAGCACCAGGCCCAGCTGCCCAGGCGGAGGGGAATAACGCTGGCGTGGCCCTACGGTAGGAAGGGGTGGCACCTGGCAGAGGTGGGCGTTGCGCGGGGCATCGCAGGACCAGGGCAAGGGGCTCTGGAAGGACATCCCCAGGTAGTAGAAGGTCCAGGCGATGATGACGTTATAATAGAGCGACACCAGCGAGGAGACAAGCAGCATGCCCATGCCGATTCCTGCAGAGAAAGGGACAGCTGCAGAGAGGAGATCCCCACCCAAGACACCCCAGCCCTGCTTGCTCACACACCCTGCGGATGGACCCTTATTCACTGCCAGAGTCCCTTATTGATATGCGCTCTGTATTGTGGTAGCACCACCTGTGCTAGGTGCTGCCTGTACGCAGGACAGAGACGGCCCCTGCCCCACAGCGCTGGGGAGGAGAGGGGGACAATGAGCCAAGAGGCCACGTCTGATCTGCACCAATGACTGCAAGGTGTGCACGCCCGCAGGGCACGGGTCGTTGCACACTGACAAAGATGGGAGACAGCACACGCAGCAGGGCGCAGCACTTATACTACAGGGCGCCCCCAGGCTGGGCCCCGCTGCGCTCGGCGCTGGCTAGACACGTAACAGCACATCTAGGCTGCTGAGAGGTGTCATAGCAGAAGCACCAGCTGGGGAGAAGCAGAGCGGCAGATCTCGGTGGGACGTGCCAGCGCTGGCGTGGGGGGCGGGGAGAAGACACCCCTGCAGCTGCAGAGCGTTCAGAGCTGAAGACTGTACCACGAGGCACGCAGAGCCGACAGCAGCACGCTGCACCCGGGTGCTAGCGGAGGGTCAGTCAGTTCTCTCCAGTGAGCCTGCAGGCTCTGGGCCCAGTTTCAGATGGCCCAGGGATCCCAGGGGCTGATATCCCACAGCCTGATCCATCTCTTGTCAGGAGGTTCAGCCCATCAGTCCATGTCCCTTTTCTTTCTCCATCCCCCTCATTAGCTGCTTCCTTTGCCCCTCATCCAAATCCTTCCTCCCCCGGGCAGGCTTCACGCCCTCCGACAGAGCAGGCGTGTCCAGCATGGCTAGCTATGGAGCCCGTATGGGACTAGGGACGGCTTAGCCGCCTGCTCTGACAGGTCCACTCAGGCTGACAGCCCACTTTGCCATTGGCTTATCCGGTGCTCTGCCCGGCGAGGGGGCATGCAGGATCCTCTGCCTCCTCCCGGGCCGGAGGGCAACAGTTGGAAGCTACAGAACCCGAATGCCCCCAGGAGGGGGAGCAGGGGACACACACTGCTGAGCTCAGAAGGTTTGGGTGGTGCTGGGGCTGCCTCCCTAACACACGTCATGGGGTCGGTGCCAGGATCTGCTGCTTGAAATGTGAAGCCTAGCAGGTTTGAGGCAGCGGGAGGGGGGGGTTTCCGGCGTACCACGGTGGACGATTGAGGAGAGGATTGAGAGAGTTTCGCTTCCTGGCCTTGCAACCTCCTCCTGCTAAGGCGCCCCCAACCCCACTCCCAAGGGCTTGCGGGGCACGAGCAGAGAGAGTGGGTCTGATAGCTCTGCGTCGGAACCACCGGCTGCGGCGAACGCTGACTGAGCCGGAGAGCCACCGCGCAGCATTCGCCGCCACTAGAGCCGGGAGGGCGCTCCCACGGCGAACGCACCGGCTAGGAAATCAGGAGACCTGGGCTCTGCTCCCAGCCCTGCCAGAGTCACTTGTGGGACCTTGGACAAGCTCATACGGGGCCTGATGTCCCCAGGTGCCGAGCGCCCGAAGCCCAGGTGATTTCAAGGGGAGCTGCAGTGCCTGGTACATCTGGGAGGTCAGGCCAGGCCATGGGCCTCTCTGGGAGATGGAGACAGCAGACGCTCCTTACAGGGGCTGGTGAGGCCAGATTCTTTAGTGCTTTGAAATCCACCAGGGACGGGGGAGGGAGGCTGTGTTCCAGTCCACAGGGAGGGCTGCTCGCTGCTGGGCGTCTCCGAGAGGTAAGGAGAGGGTGCTGGCCTGGCAGAGGGGCTCGGGGAGGCACTTCCAGGAGTTTGAGAGTGTGCAGAGACAGCTGGGGTGGTGGATAAACCTAGCAGGGAGGCTGGTAGGGGCTGTGCTAAGGGATGCGGTGAGCTAAGGGATAGGAGTGGGAGTGATGCCAGGTCTGAAAGGGGAGGACAGGCTGTTTGAACTGGACCTGGTGGAGAAGCAGGAGCTGGAGGAGGGATCTAGAGCGGGAGGCGATGTGGTCAGAGCAAGAGGCAAGGAGGGGACCTTGGGCACTGTGGTTTGTGGGTGACGGAGAGGGAGACTGTGTGTTTAGGGGCCAGAAGTGGCTGTATGAGCACAGTCACCAGCGACTGGCTCTCCCCACGCCTTGCTCAGGCAGGGGTGTGGGATGCTGGGCCGGGCACAGACTCACCTTTCAGCAGGGGGCAGCACTTCCAGACGGTGATGGGCCCCGCGGCGCCATACTGGCCCAGGCTGAGCTCCATCAGGAACAGGGGCAGGCCGGTGAAGAGCAGCATGATGAAGTATGGGATCAGGAACACCCCTGGGAAATAGGGAACAGACCCGGTTAGGAAGAAATGGGGATGGAAGAAGGCAGGAACTCTGATACTCCGCAACAGAGACTCTCCCATCCCCACAGGCCCTCAGGCCGAGACGTGCCAATGAGCTGCACTGCACGGCGATCCCCAGACAGCAGGCCAGGGACTCTGTGCGGTGAGCTCGACAGCTCTCCTCTCGTGAGGCTACGGCAAAGGAAGAGGCAGAGCAGAGACACTGCCTCCCAGGAGGCCGAAGAGACGACAGCTCGTGGGAGTGCCAGCGGCAGGATCCGAACAGCCCCGACTGCAGCATCCTGGTAGCCAGGCTGTGGCTGGGAAACCTGGTGCAGAGGCGGCACGTTCAGGTCCAGCTGTTGGCGACCTCGGCACAGGGTGCAGCGCCGCTTTACCCCTCCGTGCCGATGGCACGTATGACGCAGGGAAATCACGTGTCAGGTCCGAGACACGAGGCGTGCGGCAGAGCGTGCATCCACCTCCCCACCCCCCCCCACTGAACTGCAGCCAGCCAGCCTCACCCTGCTCCTTTGAGCGGCGCCACCTGGCACCGACCGCCAAGAACGCTTCCCCGCTATCGAGAAATGATCCGGCAGGGAGATGAATGGCAGCCTAGCGGAGCAGCACAAAAACTCCACCCACCCAAGGGCTCTGCTTACTACGCAGCTCCCACCCATCACCTCCTAACCTGTTCCAGCTGCCATAAGCACCATTCCAGCATGGTAGATCAGCGTCTCATGGGTTACCTGAGGTGCAGAGCGGGGAAGGGACTGGCCCCGGGCGTCAACGGCAGGGCTGGGATTAGAACACAAGCATTCCTGACTCCCAGCCCCGCTGCTACTCGAAGCCCTGCTGCTTTAGCTATTGACCAATGCTCGGGGACGTTCACCCCCAGCAGAGCCAATGCAAGGCGCAGGCGCTATTAAAGGCCCATGTAAACCCAATTCTGAGGGTGGGTGTGAGATTCAAATGGAGCATGGGCCTCGTGCTGGGCCACTGCACAGGGGTGAGCTGCAGCCAATAAATGTCACGTCTAAAGATGCGGCCATGGGCAGAGAGCGGCCACGGGTGAGAATGAAAGCAGCGCTGGGAAAGCGCAAAGTGCTGATCTACGTGGAAAAGCAGAGAAAAAACAGACGTGCTACTTTGTCCCAAACCAGGGTCACTTTCACTGAACATTGCACCCAGTTGAGGGAAATCCACCTTTACCAGCTCTCGGATCGGGCCATCCTTTCACTGGATATGGGGCATTTTCCACTGGTGAAAGTCAAACACTCACACTGAGCATTGTCCGACGTTAGCTGTGAAACTTATGCACAGCTCAGCTGCTCAAGTGCGATTCCAGCCTGAACAGCAATCCTCTAAATAGGGCATCCTTCACACGGCTCCCTCTCCATGTCTGTCTCCAGACAGGGCGTCATCTGGCTCTCAGCAGCCAGACCCTCATTAACGGAGATGTGGGACAGCAAGCAGGACTCTCTTTTGCTTCACTGCGGGTGGAATTGTTCCTTCAAGTTTTAGCTCCAGCACCTTTATCGGCCATCAGAGGGCAGCAAAAAACACAACTACTGATCAACACACATGCTGCTGTCACTGCAGTATACCACACACAGATGTACGGCGGCCTGTTGGATGGCGCAGCATCACAGCCTGATTGTTCGCTTCCCTTCTCGTCAGGCTGAAATAAGGTTGCAATCCAAGTCTTTGCATCCCCAGCATTGCGTGCACAAACTGGTTGGTTAGAGTAGGGCTGTGTATAAACATCGGGCTGTGGGGTTTAGATTCTACGCAGATGTTCACGTGCTTCCAGTCGACACAGTGGTGAATAAAGCCACAGTGTCTTCCACAGCAGAGCATGCCCCTTGGCCTGTGAGAGAATGCCATGGGCACGCTTAGCGCTGTGACGTTCTCCATCCTCACTGCTAACTCCCTTTCTTAGCTCTCTGGCGCTCCTCTCTCTGGCCTCCCCAACTCTCACGGGGCTTCCTCCGGTCTTTCCAGTGTGCTGTTGCAGGAATCTCCTCCCTTCTCTTGCTCTGGCCGCACCACCCCTCTGGCTTCCCGTCCCTTCTCCCACACCTTTTGATTCCTCCCAGTCACCCTTTGGTGACTCTGCGCCTGCCCTCAGGGCCCACCATAGCTCCACTCAGAGTGAAACGGCAGGGGAATGGGGTCACTGGAGCAGAGTTCTCCATCTCCCCAGTGTGCATAACACACACACGGGCTAACTCCCTCCTCCTGCAGAGGGAGTCAGGGGATCTTTAACAATCTCACCCAAGAGCAGGCACCTCCACCAGACACCAGGCTTGGTTTAGAAGAGTTCAGTCCACAACACTGCGATCCAGAGGCACCCTGAGGTTTCTTTGGAGATTTCCCCACCCACACAGTGCCCAGGACTGACCCTGCCTAGCTTTTAAGGCTGCAGATCACAGCCCAAAGTTTCATGCAGAGAATCTGGACAACAGAAGGCCTGTATGCAGTGCTGTTGTAGTCATGTTGGTCCCAGGATACAGGGACAAGGTGACTGGGGCGCTGGAAGTGGGTGGGGGGTGGGGTTGGAGGGTCCAGGGCTCCCCAGAGCGGCCTGGGCTCCCTAGGCAGCACTTACCATGGTCTGGCTCTGGTTTTGCCAGTTGTGGGGGCAGAAGAGGCCGAGGACAGGCAGAGCTACAGAGAGGGGTGGGGTCTCATGACCCCCCCAACTTCTACCGAGGTTCGGGTGCTGTTACAAGGTGGGTGAGGTAATAGCTTCTATTGGACCAACTTCTGTTGGTGAGAGAGACAAGCTTCCAAGAAACACTGAGAAGAGCTCACAAGCTTGTCTCTTTCACCAGCAGAAGTTGGTGCAATAAGAGCTATTAGCCCAGCCACCCTGTCTCTCTAACAGACGGCCTGTCCATTCCCAACAATGCACTCCCTAGATAAATTCAGTAGGCAAGTGCTCAGTCAGCACTCAGCTGCTCTGCCAAGTGAAATCTATAGCTCTAAGGTGCTTACGGAAAGCGTGATCAGACCTGATCCAGTTAGGAGATGAGATTCCAAGCCCGTCCCATACCAACCAGCCAGCACTGGTTTCCCCTCTCTATTGTCTGCATTGCAGAGGGAATTAATCCTTCTCTGCGGGGAATCTTGAACCATGACTTAAGGTAATCGACAGAACCTCCCTTCATTAGCACTCACTACAGGCTCCTCAAGGGCATGGCTAATTAAAAAGGGAAACTGGGTTGCTCCTTTTAAAAGCTGGAGAAGACGTCAGGCAAGAACCCACAAATGTGCCTTAACACACTTTGGAACGTGTGTCAGGCCATGAAGGGTGCCTGCAATAGCAAATGTGAGCTGGAAAACCCACGTTGGTCAGCACACGCTACAGTGGCAGAAAGAACAAATTAACAGCTCCCCCGGGAAGCCAAAACCACACTGCTTGGAAACAGCTGAAAGATTCCAGATCGATTGGGTTGCCTTGGGGTAACATCTCTGGTGCACTTGTCTTGCAGTACCTCAGATGTGTTGCTCTTGCAAAATTCATACAGCTGGGCATCGTTTTCTCAGCACGGAACCTGGATCTGCCTTGACACACTCATTCAAGAGCCAGAGCAAAGCTCAGAGGCTCAACTCTAGGCCCAGCAGCCTCGACATACATCAGAGGGATAAATACCAGGGCCAATGTGGACACAAGAACAAATGGATATAAACTGGCCATCAGGAAGTTTAGACTTAAAATTAGATGAAGGTTTCTAACCATCAGAGGAGTGAAGTTCTGGACCAGTCTTCCAAGGGGGGCTGGTGAATGAGCTGGGTAAGTGAATGAGCTGGGTAAGTTTATGGAGGGGATGGTCTGATGGGTCAGCCTAATTTGGCAATTGACTGGTCTTTGACTACTAGCGGTAAATATGCCAGATGGCCTGTGATGGGATGGTAGATGGGCAGGGTTCTGAGTTATTAGACAGAATTCTTTCTTGGGTTTCTGGCTGGTGAGTCTTACCCACGTGCTCAGGGTTTAGCTGATCGCTGTATTTAGGGTTGGGAAGGAATTTTCCCCCAGGGCAGATTGGCAAAGGCCCTGGGCATTTTTCGCCTTCCTCTGCAGCAGGAGGCACAGCTCACTTGCTGGTGGATTCTCTGTACCCTGAAGTCTTTAAACCATGATTTGAGGACTTCAATAACTCAGTCATAGGTCGGGGTCTATTACAGGACTGGGTGGGTGAGGTTCTGTGACCTGTGTTGTGCAGGAGGTCAGACTAGATGTACATATTGGTCCCTTCTGACTTAAAGTCTATGAGTCTATGAGACTAGCATGTGCTAACCTTTCATTCCAAAGCCATGCAAGACCCTCCTAATTTGGGGTCCATTTAGGGCTGGGAAGAGATTGCCCCAGTTCAGAAGGTTAGTTGCCAAGCCCCCAAAACATCGCTTTCGGAACGTTTATGGGTGGTCTGACATGATTTGTGCTAATCTGCTGCCAAACCAAACTAACAGCTTTCTTTGACACGGTAATAAGCCTTGTGGATGGGGGGAAGCGGTAGATCTGGTATATTTTGACTTTAGTAAGGCTTTTGATACTGTCTCGCATGACCACCTCCATAAACAAACTAGGGCAATATAGCCTAGATGGAGCTACTATAAGGTGGGTGCATAACTTGTTGGAAAACCATTCCCAGAGAGTAATCATCAGTGGTTCACAGTCAGGCTGGAAGGGCATATCGAGTGGGGTCCCACTGGGATGAGTCCTGGGTCTGGTTTCTCATAGAATCATAGAAGGTTCAGGTTGGAAGGGACTTCAGGAGATCAGCTAGTCCAAGTCCATCTAGTTTTGTTAAATATCTTCATAAATTATTTAGATAATGGCATAGAGAGAATACACTGATAAAGTTTGTGGATGAGACCAAGCCGGGAGGGGTTGCAAGTACTTTGGAGGATAGGATTATAATTCAGAATGATCTGGACAAACTAGAGACAAAGTCTGACGTAAAGAGGATGAAATTCAATAAGGACAAATGCAAAGTACTCCACTTAGGAGGGAACAACCTGCTGCATACATACAAAATGGGAAATGACTGCCTAGGAAGGGGAATTGTGGAAAGAGAGCTGAGAGTTATAGTGGATCACAAGCTAAATATGACTCAACAGTACATCATTCTGGGATGTATTAGCAGGAGTGTTGTAAACAAGACACGAGAAGTAAGTCTTCCGCTCTACTCCATGCTGATAAGGGTTCAGCTGGAGTATTGTGTCCAGATCTGGGTGCCACATTTCAGGAAAGATGTGGCCAAATTGGAGAAAGTCCAGAGAAGAGCAACAGAAATGATTAAAGGTCTAGAAAACATGACCTATGAGAGAAGACTGAAAAAATTGGGTTTGTTTAGTCTGGAGAAGAGAAGGCTAAGGGGGGGAATGATAACAGGTTTCAAGGACGAGGGTGAAAAATTGTTCTCGTTAACCTCTGAGGACAGGACAAGCAGCAATGGGCTTACATTGCAACAAGGGAGATTTAGATTGGACAACAGCAAAAACTTTCTGTCCGAGTAGTTAAGCAGTGGAACAAATTGCCTAGGGAGGTTGTGGAATCTCCCTCACTGGAAGTTTTTAAGAACAGGTTAGACAAACACCTGTCAGGCATGGTCTAGTTATTACGTAGTGCTGCCTTGAGTGCAGGGGACTGGAATAGATGACCTACTGAGGTCCCTTCCAGTCCTACAAGTTTACGATTCTGATGACTGGGCTGTCCAGTAGGATGACAAAGAGAGGTGGGGTAATAGAAAACCCCACACAAATCCCAGTAGCAACACAGCTAGAGTAGAGTGAATACTGGAATAAGAGCAAACGAACATCCATTCAAGTGTGTAACTAAATTTGCTTTGGACTCTGCTCATTAGCCACGTGTGGAAGCGCGTGATAAACTAACCTTAACACCATGGGGCAAGGGTTCAAAGCCTGGGAGCTTGTCTGAATTCTCCATACCCGGAGGCCTCATAGCCCCCTCTCCACACAATCCTCCCTCAACCCTACCAGCCTTCTTGTTGGGGAAGAAAGGAAGAAACTGCTGTATATATTCGGGGAGGGAATAAACAGCTCTTCCATCTATGCAGGAGCAGAAGTCAACACTCAGAGCAAAATACTCCCCAGTGTCATTACTAGGTGAGACGAGAGTGAAGTCAGACCAGCACACAAGACCGAGGTTATTCCTTCCACTGGGTGTCCCAGTGTCTCTTGTCTTCTCTGCCCTGCAGACGACAAACTCTGCAGGCCAGGGGCTGTCTTTATATTTGCCATGTAAAGCACAGAGCACACACAGTAAGAACACGGCACTCGCGGCTAATAAGGAAGTAAGAAGTAACAGACCCCGTGACCAGTCTAGTGCTTTATCTCCTGCTCAATTTAATAATCCAGAGACTCAAACCAAACCATCAATCCAACCTGCCGGTGAGTGCCTACAGTGCGGATTGTGAGTTCCTCCCAACTCACAATCCGCACCCTAGGGTCATGCAGGCAGGCAGGATCGAGGGTTTGAGTCTCTCGATTACTAGGCTGAGCGGCTCAGCACAGACATCAGAGGCAGCACACAGCTCCTTCTGCTCTGCTCGTGCCATCATCAGACAGGCTCAGCATGCTAGAGCGCAGGGAGGTGAGTCATTTCAGTCCAGTACTGAGCAGTAAAGGAAGAAAAGCTCCTGCCTTTGTTTTCATCCAACTGTGAACACTGTGCCATGGGTGAAACTCCTTCCTGCCCCTTCCGCCTTTGCTATTCAAAGCGATGGTCCTTTTCACTGGTTTTCATCCAACTGTGAACACTGTGCCATGGGTGAAACTCCTTCCTGCCCCTTCCGCCTTTGCTATTCAAAGCGATGGTCCTTTTCACCAGCAGTTTTCATGGCTCTGTACAACAGGTCAACTGGATCAAATCAACAGCCTAGGGGAGCTGGTAGTGTAAAGGCACGGAAGATACAAACCAGAGCAGAACAGAAGATGGTCTGGATAGTGGGGGCCTGGTTTACAGAGTTGCTGCACCATTTAACCAAATGGGTTTGCATTTCTAAATTGGTCAACTAAAGTGTCTTAAGTCAAACCAAAGTAAGACACACCTAAACCGATTTAAGGAGCATCCACACTGGGAGTTACACCGATTCAGCTAAAGCGATATTACATTTAGTTAAATCGGTGCAAAACGTGTGTGCAGACAAGCCCTGGTATGATTCTCAGAGCGAGGGGCCCCTCGGGTTGCAGGAGAGGGTGGGAACATTGAGGACATTCCACGGGAGCTGGGTCCACACATGGAGCAGCACAACAGAGGCACGAGACCTGGAGTGGGTGAGACACCAAGGGAGAGGCCAGGAAAGAAGCATGGGTGGAGCACAGGGAATGGGGAGGCAACAGTGGCACAGACAAGGGCAGAGAGATGTAGACAAGGGCAGAGGTACAGACGGCTTGGGAAGGGAGGAGAATCTCAGACTTCATGCAGAAGAGGAGGAAACATGGTCATAGAGGCAGGGAGAGATGGTCTCTCCAGGGGTTTTAGGGTGGATTGCAGGACTGGAGCAGAGAATGAGGCAGAAATGAAGATGGCAAATTACCAGAGCAAAGAGAGGAAGAATGGGCCAGTGGTTAGAGCGTTAGCCTGTGCCATGAAGAACAAGGTTCGATTTCTCCTCCACCACTAAACTTTTGATGTGATGTTGGGCCTCTGGCTTAATCTCTGTGCTGCAGTTTCCTGCACCCAATCAGTAAAGTTAGGAGAACAGCATTTCCCTGCCTCACAGGGGTGCTGGGGGGATAACTACCTTCGAGGTTACCCGGTGCACCCACTGATATCCTGCTGATGGCAGCCATCCAGGTACCTTAGCTAGACAAAAGGTGGCAGAGCAGCAGAGAGAGCGCACGGCTAACGATCCCCATTTCTAAGTGTGCTCCCGCTCCACTGGCGTCACTGGGAACTGGGCTACCGGCCTCAGCGTTACTGGCGCAGGCCCGGACCTGCAGATGCTGCTCCCGCTGCCCCGCCCCGCCCCACTGAGGCTGGGGAGAATATCCTGGCAAATGCAGCTGAACTGCCATGCACTGCCTGCCGGGGCTGGCCAAGCTGCTCTGTCAGTACCAACCTTCCCACAACGCCACACGGGTGCATGAGCGTCTGTGCCACTCCCGTTCACACCCACCCCTCCTGAGCCCTCCCATCCAGAGCCCCACAGGCTTCACTAGCTTCATTGCTGCACTGGAGGCGGAACAGAGTCGCTCAGCAACAAACATGGGGCTGCCTTACGCTTAAATAAGACCCCAAACATTACAGCAGCGATAGGACCTCATCGGGGTATGCAAGGACAACTTAATACTTGGGGTGCTCAGATCACAGCGGTGGGGGAAGCGTGGGGCCTGAGCAGAACACACTGGTTTGCCGGCCAAATTGCAATTGCACAGAATGTAATTATCCAGTCTAAAGTTCCCCCCAACACTCACGTAGGGGCGTAGCATGTAGCATTGTATCGCAGAACTGGTGTTTCTGTGCTGAATGGAGCGATTCCTGTGCTTTGCAATCATTTGTGGAAAGACACTTTGTACTCCTAAAGCACTCTGCATCCAGAGATCCCAAAGCACCTTACCATGGCAGGCAGGTTTCGTTAGCCCCATTTCCCACGCAGGAGCTGGACAACCTGATTCTCAGAGGTGCCGAGCAATGTCAGCTCTCACTGGAGTCAGTGGGAATAGCACCTGCTCCGCGCCTCTGAGTAGCAGCCCTGGGAACAGAGCCCAGGTGTCCTGACTCGGTCAGAGCCCACGCGCTGGGCCATACCACCACCCTCACGTGGCCCTGTAGAAGTGCCGTTATTACCCAAACACTGCCCTGTGCCGTCTGGAGCAGCACTCCTTTCTTCTGGGGCTTGGCAGATATTCCGTCCCTGCTTACCACCAGCTTCCCACAACCTGATGGATCCAGGGCTTAGTTCCAGAGCAAGGGGGGTGTGACCATGAGACCCTAAGGCAGACGCCTCCCACTGAAGGGATCCGTTACCTATTTTCATCTCCTCCAGCCCAGCATTATGAGACAGAGAGCATCCAAGAGGCCTGCACAGACTCACCTCCTCCGTTGCGGTAGCAGAGATACGGGAAGCGCCAGACGTTGCCCAGCCCCACGCAATACCCGATGCAGGAGAGCAGGAACTCATACTTCCCACCCCACGTCTCCCTGGCCTGGCTGGAGGCAGGCTCCGGGGTCACGGGCTGGATCTGGAAGGCAGGTTGGGGCTGGCTCAAGGACTGCAAGTGGTTAGACTCCAGGGTCACGCCGTTCAGCTGGACTGGACTCCCCTGCGGTGGGAGGAGAAGGGGAAAAGGAGTCAGAGGCCAAACAAATCCCATTTAGCTGCACACGCTCGTACGCCCCTGTCAGCCCGTGAGTAAGTTTCTGAGTAACCCTCGCCCAGGCGCCCCTCCTGAAAGACCCATGGCAGCAGCCTCACCTCCCAGCCACCAGCCAGTGCCACAGAGGAACACAGGAGGCTGTCACATAAGGCTTGGGACATTTAACACTGAACACAACAGAGCCCTGTGGAGGGATCTGTAGGGAACAAGCCCACGCTGGTTCTCAGGGAGAGGGGCCACATGGGACTCTCTAATGGCTCTGATCCACTCAGCAGCTCAGCCCGTGTCACCATCAGCTTCATCAACGTGGCCAAACCTCAGCCCCCAACCTTTCCTCCCAGGGCCACTCCGCAGCCCCCATTCTCCATCCCTGTGCGCTGCACACACCACGCCCGCCCCAGCAACCAGCCCCACTGCTAGGAGCCCGCTCCTCACACGTTCCCTACTGCCCCACACGTAGCGCAGCCTCCGGGGACATCTCCATCAGCCCACCCCACCCACCTCTTCCTTCCCAACCCTGATCCAGACAGACTGCAGTCAGCACGCTTCCCAGCAGTCAGCCCCCGTGTGATGGCTGGGCTGTGGGTAATCCCTATGGAGCAGGGTGTCTGAGGGCTGCCCTCCCACCCCGTTTGTCAGCCCTGTGTCTCCTCTCTAGAGCAGTGGTTCTCAACCTTTCCAGACTATTGTACCCCTTTCAGGAGTCTGGTTTGTCTTGTGTACCCCAAGTTTCACCTCACTTAAAAACTACAGGCTTACAAAGTCAGACATAAAGATACAAAAGTGTCACAGCACACTGCTACTGTTCATTTGTACCATCTCGTTATAAAATAAATGGACTGGAATATAAACATTGTACTTACATTTCAGGGGATAACATATAGAGCAGCATAAGCAGTTTATAACGTTTTAGTTTGTACTGACTTCACTAGTGTTTTTTATGCAGCCTATTGTCAAACTAGGCAAATATCTAGCTGAGTTGAAGACCTTTGTGTACCCCAGGGGTACTGAGAACCACAGCTCTAGGGCAGGCACTGTAGGTTTCACAGCTCCTCCAATCCTCAGGGACAGTTAGCAGCAGCAACTGAGGAGGGGAAGATTTCACCCAAATCAGGCTGCAGGGTCGGAGCCAGGTGAGCCCGAGACATGCCCCAGCCCTGGACTCGGGACAGCACTGATCCTTGAACCCCAACAGCAGCCGGGATGCTCCCGGTGGAAGCTGGAGGTCTTGGGAGCCAGCAGCAGCTTCTCCCTTAATTAATTGCTGCCTCTGCTCTGCAGTTCCTTGGGGGTGAGCAGAAGGTCTCAGGGGACAGGTTGCTGGCTCAGGCCTGTGTTTTGTACAGCACTACAACAAGGATAGCTGGCCACCAACAGAGGGAGCTGGGAAAAACCGAGTCAGAGCCAGCAGGTAGAAAGAGAAGATACGGACCAGTCCAATGAGCGCGGGGGATGCTCAGCACCCTACAGAAGCTTCACCCAGCATCCAGCAGGGTCAGGTCCTAAAGCTATTAACTCCTCTGGACTGAGTGTAACTAAAGCACCATGCCCAGGTAAGGCACTAAAGAACATCAGGTTGAAGCACACACAGGCAGCATGCTCTGGAGCACCGGCTGGAAGCCATGAGTTCTAATTCCAGCTCCGCCACCAACTAACTGGCTGCAGAGCCTTGGGCAAAACACTTAACCTTTGTGACTCAACTTCCCCATCTGTGACATAGGGATAACAATATTTAATCATCTACTCCACCGGCAGCTGTAGGGGAGTGTTATTAGTCGGTGCTGACACAGCCCCGTGTAAATTATGTTTCTTGAATTGAATTTCCCTTTTGAAATAACGGTTTGTCTCGGAAAAGGTACTTCACAAAATCCAATCGCTAAAGAAAGTGGTTGTAGAGAGGTCACAGAACCCCAAATCCAGCACGTTCTACCAGCCTCGTCTCTGCTTTGAAGAATTACAGAAACCAGAAAAGTCACTGAAGGTCAGAGCTCGTTTGGGGGCAAGGCTAATTATTATGGAAATCGAATACTCTGCACTTAGAGTCCCACTCAGAAGATCTGAAAGCGCTGCACAAATATGAATTTGTCCTAACCAGGCTGGTCAGTATTATCACCCCTGGTTCAGAAATGGGGCAAATGAGGCACACAGCGGTGAAGCGAGAAGCCAAAGGTCACACTGAGTCGCAGTAGCAGAGTAACCAAACCTAGAAATCCTGGCTTCCAGGCCCCTGCTTTAACCATTAGACAATGCTACCATCAATCACACTTCTCTCAAACAACTAAGGTTGTTCTAAAGGAAAGATACTATTGTGTGTGTCTGGGTTGGGGGGTCTGTTAGCCAAAATGGGGGGGAGCCAGAAATTCTCTCAGCGCCTTATTACTGGCTGTCACCTACAGAGACTCAATGGATGGATAAAAGCTGATCTGTGGAACACCCTGCTGCCAGCACACTGTCACACCCACTTGTCTTAACTTAGACCACATGCTCTCTGGGGCAAGGACTGTCTCTTACTATGCATTCCTACAGCACCTAGCACCTGAATGGGGCCCCTGGGCACCTATGCAATACAAAACGTCAATTTTAAATAGCTCTAAATCCTGACACAATTCTTACCATCTCTCCAGCCCTCTCTTTTACTAGGCGTTTTCAACTTCACATCCACGCCTGCTTCCTCTGAAGTAAAACAGTTGGGTAACAGCAGCAAAGCAACATTTCCCAAAGTGGCAAGTCCTATTGCTCAAGTCTATGTCACCAGCTGCCTGCCTGTTATTTCCACCAAGTTTTGAGGCCACAGAGTCACATCCAAGAAGCAACAGCCTCTGCATGCTGGGAAGCAGAAAACAAGTGACAAAATACCACAAGGATGTGCCATGTACCTGTGCTCACATACCGGTTCCCATCAGTTTTTAGTAGGGCTGTCAATTAATCACAGTTCATGCAAGGGATTAACGCAAAACAAATTGCAACTATTTTTTATAATCTAGTTAATTAATCACAGATTTAATTGCACTGTTAAACAATAATAGAATACCAATTTAAATGTATTATAAATATTTTGGCTGTTTTTCTACATTTTCCAATATATGGATTTCAATTACAACATAGAATACAAAGTATACAGTGCTCACTTTACATTATTATTTTTATATATGAATTCATCTTTTTTACAGTAAAAATATTTGTACAAAAGAAAGAGTATTTTTTTCAGTTTACCTCATACAAGTCCACTCAGTCCTATTTCTTGTTCAGCCAATCGTTAGCACAAACATGTCTGTTTACATTTACGGGAGATGCTGCTGCCCACTTATTTACGTCACCTGACAGTGAGAACAGGAGTTGTAGCCGGCGTTGCAAGCTATTTAGTGTAGATATGCTAAACATTCTTATGTCCCTTCATGCTTCAATTCGTAGGCTCTAAAGTTTTACATTGTTTTGTTTTTGAGTACAGTTACGTAAAAAAAAATTATTCTACATTTGTAAGTTGCACTTTCAGGAAAAAGAGACTGCACTACGGTACTTGTATGAGGTGAATTGAAAAATGCTATTTCTTTTGTTTATCATTTTTACAGTGCAAATATTTGTAATAAAAATAAGATAAAGTGAGCATTGTACACTTTGTAGTCTGTGCTGTAACTGAAATCTATATATTTGAAAATGTAGAAAAACATCCAAAGTATTTATAATAAATTTAAATTGGTATTCTATTATTGTTTAACAGTGCAATTAAAACTGCGATTATTCACGACTTTAACCTTGCGATTAATTGCGATTCATGTTTTTAATCATTTGAGAGCCTGAGTTTTTAATTCTGTTCACACACAGAAGAGGTATTGCCTGGGCAACAGCGGCACAGCTTTCCCTGTAGTGCCCAGACCGCAGCTCCAATCATAGCCTGGAGAGAAGTTCAGTTCCCATGGCCTCTGCTGAGGCTGACAACGAGAGGGGATCAGTCTGGGCCCGCTTTTCGATGGTGGATTTTCTGATGAGGATGCCCTGTCTACTAAAAACTAGCCAGAGACCTAACCAGATGGACACATTTCACGTAGGACACTGGACACCCAACCAGGTATTTGCATACCAAAATAGGCTATACTAGCTGTCACCATGGTGTTAAAGATGGGTCAGCCAGTTTAACAGAGGATGGATGGACTAAGGGTTAAGGCACTGGCGTGGGACCCAGCAAACCTAGGTTCTAGTTCCGGTTCCATCACAAGACTTCCAGTGATACCATAGGCAAACCACTTAATTTCCCTGTACCCCAGTATCCCCATCTGTAAACTGAGGGCAATAATGACCCCTCTGATGGGGGTGTTGTGAGGACTAACTCATTCATATACATGAGGCACTCAGCTACTATGTTGATGGTGACCACATAAGTGTCCAGACTTGGAACAGTGCATCTCCTTTCTAGGTTGAGCAGTCACGCATGTTTAGCATACATGTATTATTGTATATGATCTGGTCCCTTAGTTCTGACAGGCTATTTCTGTAGAGAGATTTTAAGGAATCAGCAGGGAGCATCTATTTCCAGCTGAACTCCAGGAAGTGATTCAACAGTCTGCACCTGCCTGCCTTCCAGATATGGATAATTTCTGAAAAGAATGGCATCAAGGGGGAATTCGTAAGTGGGAGGAGAGTGTGTCCCATCTCTCTGAATGCCTTGAATTTATTATTTGTATTATCTTAGCACCCAGGAGCCTTCATCTGGCAAGGCCACTGTAAGAGACAGGATGCTGGGCTAGATGGCCCATTGGCCTGACACCATATGGCCATTTTTATGTTCTTGGTCAAGGACCATGAACTCCACTATGCTCGGTGCTGTACAGATACAGAACAATAAGACGTTCCATGTCCCCAAAAGCTCGCAGTCGAAGACAAGAGATGACAGACAGATACAGACAGACCGATAGGGGAGCACAATGAGACTATACTGTGACTGGCAGCAGTCTCTGCACACCAGCAGACTAACCATCCTAAAGTTTTTTTGTAGGCCTCATGACAAAGGAGAGTTTTGTGGTGAGATTCGAAGGAGGACGGTTTACAGGGAGGGCCTTGCAGGCATATGGGGGCCGCGTGACAGAAAGCACAAAGATGTTTGGAAATCTAACAAGTGGGTGATGGAGGCTGGCGCTATTGGCCTAGTTGTATTAACAGCAGAGGCAGACAGAGCCCCTTCTGAGCCTGCTAAACCACCAAGCAGTGTATTCATTACACCCCGGCTGGCACTGCGTTTCAATGTTATTGTGCAGTTATCTCAATTCCATAGCTATCATCTCTGTGTACAGTAAACACACCAGGGCCGGCAGAGCCACCGCCCTCGGGTGACGTCACTTGGAACAGCCCAGCAGAAACCCTGATCGTTCACACTCCTTTCTGTGGGAGGCCTGTGCTGAGTCACAAGCAGGCTCTACAGTGGGCAGTACCTCAGGCGAGAGGGCCCCGCAGAACTGGTGGGGGGCAGGTTGGAGAGAAAGATGGTAGGAAATCAGGCAGAGAGTTGCCATGAGGCACGATAACAGGGGACATGTGTATGGGAAGAGGATGTGAGATGGGGAGTTTGCCATCCCCCGGCCCGGCCCCATTACCAGGAGGAGAGATGAGGCTGACTCGCATGGGTCTCCTCCCCCTCCCCCCCCCACAGGCAATTGTACTGTTTGTGATGGCACCAGTCCTGAGGACAGGGCCCTGTTTCTTTCCTCTGTGGTGCAGCAACACAAAAACAATCGCTGGAAACCTGATGTAGCCCCACCCCAGCACAGCCTGCAGCTCCCTCAGACAGGCCAACTTTACAGGACTAATGCCCATGGCAGGGTCCCAGAGAAACCCAGCTGCATAGAACCAAAAGGCACATGATGGCAGCTCTGAGCAGCAGACCCCATTCGCCTCCTGCCCTCTCTCTGCGCTGCTAACCCACCCATCACGCAAAACCCACAGCACCATGCACTTAGTCATACGAGGGCTGCTTAGGCAAGAAGGGGAAGAGCCCTGTCTATTTCAGTCTCCTACACAGACTCTCTGGCAGCCACAAACGTTTGTCACATCTGCTCAATGGCATCAGAGTCTGGCCACGGTGTATCAGCTGGGTCTGGAGTTCGGGAAATACACCAGGCACCGTCTTTCCTGCATACATGCAGCAAGTCAGACTAAATGAGTGGGGTAGAAAGTATGATGCATCTCACTTGGGTCAAGAGGGAGTACTGCATTCTGGGAGTTATATTCTCCACGGGTCTCTCCTTCCACCCCCATATTAAAGGAGAAGACAGGTGCAAAGTGCTAAATTTCCTGCAGTAAGTGAAACATGTATACACCTGGCAAATTGTCAGCGTAGCCACATCAGTCACACGAAGTGCAGGAAGCTCTGTTCCAGACAAGGGATGGGCAAGATCTGGGATAGGATTTATGGCCTATGAGTTTTTACACTCCTCTGTTGGTGGATTGTGTTTATAAACTACCCTAGAACTAGGAGCATAAAAATAGGAAACAGAGCCACTATAAAGCTACACGCCAGAGATTATAAATTACCTGATTTAAGCCCTTTGATCCTGAATTCTTTGCAGCCACATACAATATGTACTATCTTAAAGGTGCTTCAGCGCTTAAAAACACACACACACACACACACACACACACACAATCGCTCCAAGGAAATCCAAAACTAAGGCAAATAGTGGGCCAGATTCGAGCCTCAGAATCTACCTGTGTAAACAACCGGGATCAGAATCCGTAGTCGTCTGCGATAGGCTAACAGGGATGGGGGTGCAGGAGAATCCTACTTATGGGTGGAGCTGCAAAATGCAAGAGCGAGGGGAATTAAGTACAAACAGCCAGCTCTGCAACTCTGAGCTGCCTGGTTTATGATGAGAGCCTCTCACCTCTAGGTCACCAGTTCAAGCCAAGCCCAAGAGAGGAGGAACTGGAAAGTTTGGCGCTCAGGTGAAAGTAGCTGTGTGCGTGGAATGTCTCAGACATATACCCAGATCTCAACAGGGGGGCGATCCCAGCTGAATGGGGCCTGGAGAGCTCCCCTCTTCCCACTAGAGGGACTCCTTCCAAGTCACAATTCAGGTGCAGGGGTTAAGGGGGAAGCCTGCCCTACAGCTGCCAGCTTGCACCCAATCTGGGGATAATCAGAGCATCGCTGCCCCAGCGACAGGCTCCTAGAGAGGAAGAAAGTAAGAGTCCTAACACGAGCTCTAGTGGCTCAACTCACCGGTATCACCGTCACCGGCATTTCCTGCTCCGGGAAGTCACCCTGCCTTACACCCTCCACGGACCATTGTTCAGGGAGCGGCTTCATTCCAAGACTGCGGGTGAATGACAGGAGCCAGCAGAGAAAGAACCTACTCCAGCCTAAGCCAGAGCAAGGGAGGAAAAGAGACAGACATTAGGGAACTGTAACCCATATCGCTCTCACCTGGGGGCAGGTGAAGCCCCGCCCCTTAGCCTCACATGTCACCTGGGACTCCTCACAGTAACCAGAACCCACTCTCACTCAGGCAAGGCAGCTCTCCCAAAGCTTAAAGTGACACCATCCCTTTCTGTGCACGCAGCAGGCACAACAAGTGAGGTGTCACACAGCCCAAGGCTGAATTACTTTTGTTACCTGGGAAGAGCTAGAGGAGCTGGGTGCTTTAAAGATATATAAAGAAAAGGGACATGATCCCTGCCCCCAAAACCTTGCTTATTGGCATCTCCCATCTTTGGCAGGGACCAGGAACACACCTGGCTAATTAGGATTAATTCGTTAATATTTGTGCAGTGTTACCAAATGTGCAATGCTGTCCAAGTGCTAATTACATATCACTTACCTCCCCTGAGGGCGACAAAGTCTCAGGTTCAATGCGGGGAAAAAGGCAAAGATTCAAAGACATCCTCCCCAAGCCAAACTGTACAATTCACCCTTCCCCAAGGATGGACCTGATCCTTCACTTGTCCCACAAACTGAATCTCATTCCCTCATCTCTTGGGCTTGATGGAACGGGGGAAGTCTTCTGCTTTGCATGCAAGAGGTTGTAACCTGCAGGTTCAAGTCCTTTTAGAGAGAGAGCTGATCCAATAATGAGGGTGCTAGCCTAGCATTTGACAACCCAAGAACTCCTTACTCTGCCACATATTTCCCACCTGACCTTGGGCAAGTCCCTTAGTATCTGTGTGCATCAGTTTCATAGAAGTATAGAAGATTAGGAGTTGAAAGGGACCCCAGGAAGTCATCTAGTCCAACCCCCTGCTCAAAGCAGGACCAACCCTGAATAAATAATCCCAGCCAGGGCTCTGCCAAGCCACCTTAAAAACCTCTAAGAATGGAAATTCCACCACCTCCCCAAGGTAACCCATTCCAGTGCTTCACCACCCTCCTCGTGAAAAAGATTTTCCTAATATTCAACCTAAACCTCCCTAACTGCAACTTGAGACCATTGCTCCTAGTTCTGTCATCTGCCACCACTGAGAACGGCCTAGCTCCATCCTCCCTGGAATCCCCTTTCAAGTAGCTAAAGGCTGCTATCAAATCCTCTGTCCTTCTTCTTTTCTGCAGACTAAACAAGCCTAGTTTCCTCAGCCTCCCCTCATAAGTCATGTGCTCCATCCCCCTAACCATTTTTGTTGCCCTCCACTGGACTGTCTCCAATTTGTTCACATCCTTCCTGTAATGGGGGGGCCCAAAACTGGACACAGTACTCCAAATGTGGCCTCACCAGTGCCGAACAGAGGGGAATAATCACTTCCCTCCATCTGCTGCCAATGCTTCTACTAATGCAGCCCAATATGCTGTTAGTCTTCCTGGAAACAAGGGCACACTATTCACTCATATCCAGCTTCTTGTCCACTGTAACCCCCAGGTCCTTTCCTGCAGAATTGCTGCCTAGCTCGTCGGTCCCCAGTCTGTAGCTGTGCATGGGATTCTTCCGACTTAAGTGCAGGACTCTGCACTTGTTCTTGCTGAACCTCGTCAGATTTTTCTTGGCCCAATCCTCCAATTTGTCTAGGTCACTCTGTATCCTATCCCTACCCTCCAGCGTATCTACCACGCCCCCCAGTTTAGTGTCAGCTGCAAACTTGTTGAGGGTGCAATCCACCCCATCCTCCAGATCATTAATGAAGAAGCTGAACACAACCGCCCCAAGCACTGACCCCTGGGGCACACCACTTGTTAGCAGCTGCCAACTAGACATGGAGCCGTTGATCACTACCCATTGAGCCCAATGATCTAGCCAGTTCTCTATCCATTTTATAGTCCATTCATCCAATCCATACGTCTTTAACTTGCTGATAAGAATACTGTGGGAGACTGTATCAAAAGCTTTGCTAAAGTCAAGGTATATCACATCCACCGCTTTCCCCACATCCACAGAGCCAGTCACCTCTTCATAGAAGGCAATCAGGTTGGTCAGGCATGACTTGCCCTTGGTAAATCCATGCTGACTGTTCCTGATCACCTTCCTCTCTTCCAATCGGTGGTTTCTGTGATGTAAATGCCTGTCCATTCGGGACAGCATTGAGGCCACCACCTCCTTTGACAAAGGCCAATCACCAGATAATAACTACTGTTGGAACAGAGCTAGCTTTGAACGTGAAAGGCTCTGTATCATTTCCAATCTCTAGCTTCAGCCAGTCACTCATTTCTGGGTCTTGTTTTTATCTATCCCTCTTCCTCACCACATCACTAAATCTCTCTTATGTCCTAGCTTCCCTGCCACAAGCGGCCCCCTGCCCATTTACTGCCAAACCCAGAACACCATATACATTTCTCTGAGTCTGCCTTGCATACATACATTTCCATGGTATTTCAGGAGCTCTGCAGGAATCTCACACAAAATTCTGTATCTGGATGCTGCTGTTTACAACCTTTTTTAGTGGAGAAAAATCCTGAAAACCAGAAAGTGTCCATTTCATCCAAGCCTAGTCCCAGCAGCCATGGTTGGGAAGGTGGAAGATGTGGAAAACCGAAGAAATCAAAATAAAATAAATAAAATATAAACAATTTTCATCTGAAAAACATGTTTATCCAAAATCCCCCAGTCAGCTGAAAACCCTGTGTATCTTATTTACTTTCATGTCCCCCATCTTGCTTGCATGCATAAACCTCCTTCTCTGGGTCGAGACGACAATCTAAGCTGAGTAGTCCAGGAGAAAAAAAGGAAGCTGGCCATGCAAACTTATTTTGTTGGAGGGAAATGAAGCAAGAGAGAGACCTGCCTTGGGCTACTTTGGTAACTTCCACTTCACAGCATCTTCCAAAACATGATTATGGTTACATGACTGCCCAAGGACCAAATCCTTGTGACAAGAGCCACTGACGTCTAGTGAGTAAGGCAAGCAGGATTTGACCCACCCACCCAACCAAAAGTAGCTGTGGCCTGATTCTCCATCACCCTGCACCCCATGTAGTCATTCCTGCCTGTACAAAAATGCTCCCAAATGAGTGTAGGGTGGTAG
Organism: Emydura macquarii macquarii; assembly: GCF_026122565.2. Classification (NCBI taxonomy): domain Eukaryota; kingdom Metazoa; phylum Chordata; order Testudines; family Chelidae; genus Emydura; species Emydura macquarii. Next base: position 64,886 of record NW_027133002.1, on the reverse strand, counting down.
TTTTACACCCATTTTGCACAGGTGTAAGGCTCTCTGATTTCCAGAGTGAAACTTGATCGTTCTAAACAGCCCCATTGCAGGTGCTTAAGTGTTTTGCATAACAGAGATAGATGTAAGCCTGTGCTTTTCTGAATCAGGGACTAAATAAACAGGCAGTGGAGAATCAGGAAACTTGTCTATAGTTCCTTTTTACAGGACACGTCCTGCAAAGTGCTGAGTGTTCATAACACAGCATAAGAACCTCCATAGACGAGAATAAAATTTTCAGACATCTATAGGAGCTGAGGCCATTTAGACTCTGTGTTTCTTTTGGTCATGCTATACACGTTCTGTTTGCTGGAAGAAATATATTCTTACTATTAATCTCTATTCTAGTCCCCCTCACCCGGGGTCATTATCCAGAAACCTTGAGTGCAGTTGATGATTGTGTGCAACAGAAAGGGCCTGATTTCAGTTGTTCACATGACCAGGCTGTATCTGCAAGGTTGGCAGGTAGAAAGAGCCTCTTTAGACTGAACACGTTTCACCGTGGAAATCAGTGAGCAAATAACAATGGGAGCTTGTTTGTACAGAGGCTCTCTCCTGCCTGTAGCTGTCCTACCAAGGAGGCGGTGAGCTGGGAGATCACACAACAGTTCCAGGAAGCCCTCTCTTTGTTGCTTAATTTCCTTCCAAAATCATCTCAGAGTGTGCAGCTTCTTTTTTTTTCTTTTGTTCTTTCAGATCTAGTCACAGTCACACCCCAGAAGGAGAAGTCTGGTTTCCTCCGTCTCAGTTTAACCCATCAGGTGCTGTCATATTCTAGTAAAATAAATCAGCCTTGTCAGTTACTACGAGACGGCCAGATAAAACAAAGGCGAGGAAGAAGATAATGAGCAAAGCGTGGGCTCCCACTGAACCATGCTGTTCTTCCCTCAGCAGACCTTTCTGAGACATACTACTTCACAATACACCACTGCAGACTATCGAAATCTGTTCTGTTCTATATCCTAATCAGTTCCAAGAAATTCTCTCTTCACATCCAGGTACTGCAAGACTTGCAGCCTGGCGTGCAGTTTCCTAGTAGCTCTCCCAAGATGAGCAGGGTTACTGTTTAAATGTGAGACCTGACAAGAGTATCATAGTGCTGGTTAGTCAAGAGTTGGCCACTTTTGGTCTTAGCCAGTACTGAAGCAATGGCCTAATGTGCAGCTAAAGAACACTCTGCTGCTAGTAGCACATTTTTCAGAAGAAATCTTTAAACCATTAGTTGAGGACTTCAATAACTCAGTCATATGTTAGGAGTGGGTGGGTGAGGTTCTGTGGCCTACGTTGTGCAGGTCAGACTAGATGATCATAATGGTCCCTTCGGACCTTAAAGTCTATGAGTCTATAATAACTGACGTCCCAATACTAAAGCTCCTAGGGCAATTTATGTTAGAGCCATGGTGTTAGCCACACTATCCCAGCCAAATTATAACTTAGATTACATTCTGCCTCCTTAATTTTTCCTGCAGTATGGCATTCTCCTCAGCTTCCTGTCTTATGTAGGTGCATATCTGTTGTTAAACAGCTGCTGCATTTCAACTCAGAGTTAGCTGCATTTCAAAGGTGGAAGTAGTGATTTCTGTCTAGAATTTGTAAAAAGCATGTGGTCTTCTGGATGAAAGGTGCTGTATATGACAAATGCTAATGGTAGGGTTAAACCTTCCTGTTATGGTTGGGGTGTAACTGCCACCTTACATTCAGGATTAATGTAAAGAAGCCACTGTAAACATGTGCACGTTAAGCACTCTCCACCTCAAACACTGGCCCACATCTACAACCAAAAACAAAGGTACAGACAAGGCCACTCAGGAATGAACTATGTAGGTAGGAGACAGTTGACTGGATAGTGAGAGGGGAAAAAAGCAGGGCAGAGAGACAGAAGCAGAAAAAGTCAAGCAGACAGTAACGGAAGCACTGGTAATATGGCCCTGAGTGAAAGTGAAGATGGAGCTTTTGGGGCAGAGAGTACTGGCTGGAACAGAAGCAAAGGAGCCTGCTCCTGGTATTTGATTCATATTGTGTTCAGGGAAACAGGACTTTATGTGTAATCTTTGTAAATAAACAAGACTGCGTCAAATAGCTGCCTCTATCACCAATTTCTCCTCTTAAGGGACCAACCTGCAACACTCTGAATTTGGCTAATTGCTGAGGTCAAAAGGGGTAACAATATCATCATACAATTCCTGAGAACTGCCATATAGCTACTCTAGAGTTGGGCACATATTCATTAGATTATAAATCTGTTAGCAGAGAAAAATAGTCCCCATTCTCCAGGGATGCCTACAAGAAGCCAGCCTATGCAAGATGACCAGACTGTAAATTCTTTGGGGAAGGTAAAACATCTCAGGCCTGATTCTGCATCAGGATCTGCTAGCATGAAATGTGCAGACACCCAGGCTCATAGATCCCACTGTAGTATCAGGATCCTAGATTTTAAATGATTTTTCTGATCTTGACAAATACCCTCTGACACCCTTATAGCCATTCATAAGGCAGCTGCAAAAGTCTTTCTCCCATGCTGCTCCTTCTGCATGAGAGGAGCTCACTGTAAAAAAAAAACTGCAAAGCAGCCGCATTGTCCTCTTTCAAATCTCTTATTAAAACCAACCCATGCCATAGTCCTTAGACATAATCAAACTGCCTCATTATTTGCGTGGGCTTCCTCCAGCTGTTTGTTTTATCAAACTGTTGTCTCATTTTAGGCCTGCTCTACACTTAAAATTTACTTTGACATAACTATGTTGCTCAGGAATGAGAAAAATCCACACCCCTGTGTGATGCAACTATGTAGGTATGCAGGCCTAAACCCCGGTTTAGACACAGCTAGGTCCAGGGAAAAATGCTTCTATCAACCTAACTACACTTACACAGGAAGGTGGTGTCCCTACAGAAATGAAAAACCCTTTTCCATTACTGTGGGCTGCATCTACACTAACAAGGTTGTCACCGTAGCTCTGGCACTGTAACTATGCTTCTATAGTCCCCATTGCATAGACACGGCCTTAGATTGTAAATCTTTGGGACAGGGCCCATTTTTTGTTGTATGCATGCACAACAGCTAGTATCCTGGGTCTCTCATAGTTGACCAGTGGCCTCTAGGTACTAATCTAATACAAACAATACATAATAATAGTAATATCTTTTGAGGAGAGCAGAAGGTAGAAATAGTACAGTCTAATGATGCCATCTACTGGGGAAGTGGGAAAATTGCCTTAGTTCCAGATTAATTTACAGATGAAAGGGAAAAGGAAACCAAGATGTATTATTTCTGTGTCTACAGCTCCCCCAGGTGGACCCACTATTCCTGAACACAAGTGACTTTATTCTAGAATAATTACTTGCTTTGGAAGTAATTATTTAGGAGTAATTGTTCTGGAATTAAATCACTTTTATTCAAGGACAGAATGTCCACATGGGGGAATTATTCCAGATTAGCTACATTATACAGGAATAACTACAGCAGAATAGTTATTCCGGCACAGCCGAAACACCAGGGCAGAACAGCCAAGTCAAGTCAGTTTCCCTGTGCAGACAAATGCCGGGGTGGGATGCCTTAGCAATAGCACGGCTAGGGGAAGAGGGGCCTTCCCCAGCTCCCCACAGCCAGCGCATCCCCCACTTCTAGGTTCTGCAGGTATTTACATCCCAACCCTAACCTGCCCAGCCGGGAGGGGAGCGATGGGGCTGCACTTTTGCTCCCCCACATGAATCCCTCGCCCAGGGGCTCAGGCTCACGGCCTGGCCCAGCCCAGCCCCACCTTTGGGCCCTGCAGGCTTGTTGACAGGTGCATGCCGGCCCCCAAAGGGAGAGACCTCCAACGGGCCCATGAGGGGTTCACCCACCCCCAATGGAGTCCCCCCCCCAGAGTCTCTCCTTCTCTACCCTAGCCCCCCCGAAGGAGCCTTCCCTTCCCCCACTGAGGAAACCCCTCCCCCAGTGAACTCTCCCGCCATAAGAGAACCCCCCACCCCGGGCGGGAACCAGTCGAAGCAACCCTGCCGCCCCCATCGTCCCGCCTCCTGCGACGGGGCCTCTGACTCGGCTCCTGTGAAGAGAGGGAGGTGGGAGCTCAGCCGCCATCTTGGACCCGGGCAAGAGCCCTTCCGCTCCCCCCCCGGTCCATGCTCTCCCCTGCCAAGTTCGCCGGTGGGGAGGGGGCGGGGAGGGGAGAAGGGGCCGCGGCGGTGCCGGGGAAGCGCTGGGCCCCGAGCCGGGCTGGAATGCCGGGTCGGGCGGTGGGTGCTGCCCGTATCCAAGATGGCGGCCGCGGCCTCTCCGCGCTCGGGCGGGGAGTGGGCGGGGCGATAGGGGAACGGCGGCCCGGCGGGGTCAGCGGCGCGCGCGGGAAGAAGTTCGGACTCGGAGTCGTCGGCGGCCTCCTTCGCCCTCCTCCGAGCTCGGCGCGCCGTTGTAGGGCGCGCGCTGGTGGAGCGCAGAGCGCGAGCGCCCGGCCGCACCGAGCCGAACCGAACCGAACCGCCGCCATGCACGTCATCAAGCGAGGTGAGAGAGAGGCTCCCCCGGCCCGGCTCGGGGCTCCCCGCCCCCATGGGGGGGGGCCGGGCGGGGTCTCCCCGCAGCGCAGCGCCCCCCCCCCCCCGCAGAGACCCCGGACACCCCTCCAGGGACGCCCCCCTCTCCGAGCAGCTTCCCCTGTGTACGGGGGGGACACCCCCAGAAGGCCCCCCCGACCCTAGCACTGTGGGACGCCTGACGCCCCTCCCCCAGCCAGCCCCTCTTTCCCCGAGGGGGGCACCCCACGGATGGCCCGGGGCACCCCGCCCTTGGAGTGTGCCCCCCCCGCACATAATGCCACCCCCCCCGCCAGCTGCTCTCTCCTGGGGGGGGGACCCCGCAGATGGCGCTGAGCCCCCGGGAGTGTGGCCCCCCTGCACGTAACGTCAGCCCCCACCCAGGTAAATCCCCCCTCGGCCTCTGTGAGGACACCTCCCCCAACCCCGCTCGTTCCCCTCCCCTCCCCCAGTGGGGAACCCCTCCGAGCTCCCCTGGGGGCTGCCCCCTGGAGAGTGGGACACCCGCCCCCCGTGAGTCCGGGCCCCTAACGTGTGGATCCTCGCCCTGCCTCCTTTCCGTCAATGGGGCTCCCCGTGAATGATGTCAATAACCCCCTAGGTAGGGGGACCAGAGAGCCCCGTAAAATCGGGACTATCCTGATAGTTAATCCTTTGCCCCGTGTGTCCCAATCCATGCACCATCAGATGCCATTTGTCCTGATGTTCAGGGATCAGGTAAAAATTTAAGTTCCTAGCCGCTGCGGGGGGGATCCGGTGCTTCCAGCTGCCGTGGGCGGCCCTGCAGTTCTGAGCCCCCGCGGCGGCTGGGAGATCGGGATCCCCCACTGGGTCTTGCCCACATTGATTGGGAGTTTGGGGTCCCGCCCGCAGTGGCTGGCAGCTCCAGTCCAGTTCCCACACCCCCCTGCAGCTTGCGCCACCCTGCCCCCATGTGTCCAGATATTTTATTCTTGCTATCTAGTCACCCTACCCCTAGGGCTGGCCCTTCAGGTGCTGCTCACAGAGTTGTGGAGAGCCCAGAAATAACTTGGTGGCCATATCAGGCCCCCAGGGGAGCTTGCTGCATAGGGCTCTCTGTGTAATTCATGCTGCTGTGTAAAGGCCGGTCTCTCTTTTTCTTTCCTTCTCTCTCTTTCCAACACCTGGTAGATGGGCGCCATGAGCGCGTCATGTTTGACAAGATCACTTCCCGGATCCAGAAGCTCTGCTACGGACTCAATGCCGACTTTGTCGATCCTGTGAGTTGATTTGTCTCCTCTCCTTCTCCCACCAGGCTACAGTGGTCACCATTGAAAAGCCATCTTTTGTAATCAGGTGCCACCCAGTTCTTTCCCCTTCTCAGTAGGGGGAGGTGTTGGTATATCCCATACCCTACATGTGAACTGTTGGCAAATGCTGCTTTTTTAATGGCAACCACATCCTTTACTTTTTTTGTATAACTTGATTCTTCCAGAGATTTGTGTTTGGCCTTCTCTCTCTCACAGGTGCAAAGTCTGAGACAGAGATCTAGATTTACTTGTTACAAAATCCTTCTGGTGGGTTGTAGAATGATAGAAGATTAGGGTTTGAAGGGATCTCAGGAGGTCACCTATTCCAACCCCCTGCTCAAAGCAGGACCAATCCCAACTAAATCTCAGGGCTTTGTCAAGCCACACCTTAAAAACCTCTAAGGATGGAGGTTCCACCACTTCCCTAGGTAACCCATTCCAGTGCTTCACCACCCTCCTAGGGAAAAAGATTTTCCTAATGTCCAACCTAGACTTCCCTCACTGCACCTTGAGACCATTGCTCCTAGTTCTGTCATCTGCCACCTCTGAGAACAGCCTATCTCCAGCCTCCCTGGACCCCCTTTCAAGTAGCTAAAGGCTGCTATCAAATCCCCCCTCACTTTTCTCTTCTGCAGACTAAACAAGTCCACTTCCCTCAGCCTCTTCTCCTAATTCATGTGCTCCAGCCCTCTAATGGTTTTTGTTGCCCTCCTTTGAGCTCTCTCCAATTTGTTCACATCCTTCCTGTAATGGGGATCCCCAAACTGGACACAGTACTCCAGATGTGGCCTCACCAGTGCCGAATAGAGCGGAATAATCACTTCCCTCGATCTGATGTAAATGTTCTTACTAATGCAGGAGAATATGCCGTTAGCACTTCTTGGCAACAAGGGCACATAGTCTGGGATTTTTCCATGCTAAGTGCAGGACTCTGCACTTGTCCTTGTTGAATTTCATCAGATTTTTTTAGGCCAGTCCTCCAGTTTGTCTTGGTCACTGTATCCTATCCCTACCCTCCTGCATATCAACCACTTCCCTTTGTGTCATCTGCAAACTTCTGCAGCCCTCAGCTTAGTGTCCTCTGCAAACTTGCTGAGGGTGCAATCCACCCCATCCCCCAGATCATTAATGAAGATGTTGAACAAAACCGGCCCTGGCACCAACCCCTGGGGCACACTGCTTGTTACCAGCTGCCACCTAGACTTTGAGCTGTTCATCACGAGCTGTTGATCACTACCTGTTGAGCCCGACGATCTAGCCAGCTTTCTATCCATCTTATAGTCCATTCATCCAACCCATACTTTAATTGCTGATAAGAATATTGTGGGAGACCATATAAAAAGCTTTGCTAAAGTCAGGGTATATCACAGCCACTGCTTTCCCCACATCCATAGAGCCAGTCATCTCATAAAATAAGTCAATCAGGTTGGTCAGGCATGACTTGCCCTTGGTGAATCCATGCTGACTGTTCCTGATCACCTTCCTCTCCCCCAAGTGCCTCAAAATGGATTCCTTGAGGACCTGCTCCATGATTTTCCAGGGACTGAGATGAAACTGACCGGTCTGTAATTCCCTGGTTTCTCCTCCTCTTTTTTGAAGATGGACACTATATTTGCCTTTTTTCATCCAGAACCTCCCCCAGTCATCACGAGTTTTTCAAAGATAATGACCAATGGCTCTGCAATCACATCAGCCAACTCCCTCAGCACCCTTGGATGCATTGCATCCAACCCCAGCGACTTGTGCATGTCCAGCTTTTCTAAATAGTCCTGAACCAGTTCTTTCAACATTGAGGGCTGCTCACCTCCTTCCCACTCTATGCTGGCCAGTGCAGTAGTCTGGGAGCTGACCTGAGGATCCCTCAGACACGGTTTGAAGTGATCATGTTCCTTTTATTAGGAAGCTCCTTGTCATTTCATCTTTAATATCTTTCATCTCTTCAGTAAAATAGTGTAGCAATCACATGGCTTTTTAAAAAACGGCCTTTTTACACCTCTCTTTGTATTTGTGTCCATGCCAGGCTGTAGGAGAAATACTAGTTCTCTTTTTGTTAAAACACAGAAGTGTTCTTCTGTCAGAAGTGAATTTCTCTCTCTTAACGGTACCACTGCCCTATTCGTTTGAGCAGCTTAGGAGTGCATGTTGACCCCGGTCCTGCAAGCAACTTCCCTCTCTCTCCCTCCCTCCCCAGTGCCTGTGCATGGCCCCATTAACATCCATGGGGTTTTGAATGGACATATGAGACCATCCGTGTGGAGTAAATTGCAGGGTTAGGGCCATGATTACGCTCTTTGGGTCAGAAAGGCCCTATATTTATGTATGTCTCTAAAGCATTTAGGATGTTGTCAGTGCAGTAGAAATAATTAGTACTTCTCAGCCAAAGAATGTCATAAAAGAACTTCATAAAAAGGTAGGAGAATCATTATCCCTCCTTTACAGTTGGAGAAAGTGAAGCATGGAGAGGTATATTGTCTTGCTTCCCGCCAATGGCAGAGTAAGAATTGATTCTAGGTCTCTGTATTCCTAGTATAGCACCCTGGTGACTTGGCTAATAATAATTGTTAGTTTTATATGACAAACCATTATTATTTGTACTGCGATAGTGCCTAGGAATCCCAGTTATGAGCCTGGACCCCTTTGTGCTAGGCACTATGCAAACACAGAACAAAAACACAGTGCCTGCCTCCAGAGAGTTTACAATCGAAGACAGCATTTGAAAATGACAGTCTGACATATTAAGTGCATGTAAACACTTCAGACGTATGTAGAAACTACTGTATTAGTAGGATCCATGGTTCACTTGGCTCAGTATCCTGTCTCTCCCCAGCACCAGTTGGTTCAGACAAAGGTGCAAGAAACAGGTCACTGGGTGGATGTGAGATTATTCTCTAAGAGTTAGAGATTGGTTTAAGCCCTGAAACATGAGATTTTTATATCCTTTCAAAATTCTTATCATTAACTATTTTTAGTTTAAATATAACAAATCACATGACTGATCAGGATGAAAAGTCAGAATGCTATTTTGGCATTTGAAAATTCCTGAGCAAGTACAGGTTAGGCTGTGGGATTCCTGCTTTTGTGCTACCGCTTCAACAGGAAACTGTCTAATTGCATTACAAAACTTTTGCATGGTCAGATGATTCCTACCTCATTTCTATATCTTTCCCCACTCTCTTCCCTGAAGCTGTCATTAGGTTTGCAACTTTAAGGCCTGGTGCTTTCACTCTTATCAAGGCAGTTCAGTCTAATCACTTTCTCATCTGTTGTTTAAAGTGAAGCACATATTGTAATAACAGAAAATACGACACTAGGTGTTGGGAAAATGGGTTCTTCTAGACTGAAGCTGTAAGTGTGGTCATGCCCCTGTAACATAGGTAGCTAACTTGCAGAATTCTGATTTCCCCAGGCTCAGATCACCATGAAGGTGATCCAGGGACTCTACAGCGGTGTCACCACAGTGGAACTGGATACACTAGCTGCTGAGACAGCTGCAACCCTCACTACGAAACACCCTGACTATGCCATCCTAGCAGCAAGGATTGCAGTCTCCAACTTGCACAAAGAAACCAAGAAAGTGTTCAGTGGTGAGTGTGTCTGTGGGAACTTGAATAACAACCTGCCCTCTCTTATTAAAGAGGGAGCCAGTGGGGGGCTTGGAGCATTAGAGGATATGACTGTGGCACATTTGTTCTTAAACTTGACTGTGTAAATATTGAGCCCATATATCTGAGACATTTAGTTGCAATACTTAGATTTGTACACATTATAGAGGAAGCTTAGTTACCTGTCTTGTTGGAAGTGTTGCTATGCATAGTTTCTAAAGGAGCATTTCACTGTTAAAATCAGGATGTCCTCACTTTCTCTTCTCATTCCTAAAATAAAAACAGCTGTGTAAGGATGAAACTCTATATGGACGAGGCCTATCTGGCATGTCTGTTTACTACTGGACGCTTTGTGTTCCTAGAATTTTCTTTCATAAAAGCAAATTATTTTGGGGCTAGCAGGTTCTAAGTAGTAAATATTACCTGTCATTGGACAGGTAGAAGAACAACCAAACCTGTATTTACTGAAGACACTTTGTGGGCTAGGTTTGGGAGAAGGGGAGTGGTTCAGGCATGTTAAATACCTGTACTTATAGTTTTCAGACTACGTTTAGTCTGTGAATGACTTTTATTTGACTTTTCTTTCTATTTCCTTTGTAGATGTGATGGAAGATTTATACAACTATGTAAACCCTCATAATGGCAGACATTCCCCAATGGTCTCCAAGGAAACTCTAGATATTGTCTTGGCCAACAAAGATGTATGTAGCACTTCCTGGGATCTAACATTCCTAAGATGGAGTAAACTACATTCAGGGATGTTTTAAACTTCTAAATACAAAAGTCAACCATGTTGATTGTAGGACAAAAAAAAATCATGCACTGATGTAAACTAACAGATGTTGACTGGTCTATTTTGGTGAGCTTGTTGTGGGTGGACAACATTTGGAAATTTGACCATTGAAGGATACTTCTGATGCTGTTATAACAAGAATATCTGTCTCTCTTTTTATATGCCCCCAATCATTGTGAGATTGGAGTGTCTGAGGCCCGTTGGTAGTTGGACAAAGAGTGGCTCTTAACTTAATAAAATAACAGAATCTTCTCATTTCTTAGAGAACAATCTTTCAAGGAGAGAGATGTGGTTTGGTATCTGCTGCCTTTAGATTGCTCCAACCCCATTTGCTCATCAAATCAAAACCTGAGTCTGATTTTTTTGCTCTGAATTTCCCAGTGTGAAGTCTAACTAGAATGCAGGTGTATGGGTGAGCAGGGCCAGAAGCCAGGATGTTGCCCTTAGAGGAATTTCATTAATACATGGCAAATGCAGCTGACATCTTATGCTAAGAATGCCTTGAATTGGTTTTCTGCCTGATGCCTGTAGCAATGGAGTCATGTTGAGACCAAAGCATGAAAACCAGCAGTACTGAACAATGAGATCACTGTTATGTTGGTAATGTGAAGCTGTGTGGGTCTGATGTTAGGGTAGTTGGTTTTCTCAATCTAAATGCCTAATCTATCTCTGAATTGTTTCATCCCCAGCGCCTGAACTCTGCCATCATCTATGATAGAGACTTCTCCTATAACTACTTTGGCTTTAAGGTAAAGAGCAGATTTCCTTGTAAGAGTGAAGATTGTTAGTTTTTTAAAGTCATAACAACCCCCCCCCCCCCCCCCCAAATCATTAGTTTTAATTGCTACAGAAATTAAAGAGAAGACATTGGTAGGACTGTAGATGTGAAGAAGGCCTGCATAAAGCAGTGGCCAAATTGAATGAACCATGTGCTTTTTCCTCTGATTTCTCAGCCTTTGTTTTGTATGTGATGACTGAGGGGTGTGCTGCTAGTTTCTGAAAGCTTCACTATACCATTTTTATGTAGCACAAGTGCTATTTTTGACAGCCTCAAGCCATCCATTAATGCACTTTGAAATCCTTTGAGTTTATGGTTACTTGGCCTTGGGACGGATGGTGCTGGAATGGTGATGGAAAGTTTTTTGCAGGGGAGCGTCATCTTGTGCTGCTGCCTGGGCTCCTGACTCCAAGCCCAGATGGCAGCTGTGTTCTCAGGCCCTCACACTGCCCCTCCGGAGTTGGTGCAAGTGCTCCTGGTGAGAATGCACTCCACCACAGAAGGAGGGTAGTGTAGACATGGAAATTACTGTGGTTTTTCATGTTGACTTAAGTCGACTTAAGTTTGTAATGTAGACGTGCCCCCCACAGTGGGCGACCGGCATGTTCAATTGTCTGCTTCATTTTGTGTTAATTGGGGATTAGGAACAGGAGGCGGGCCCAACATAAACTGAAACGAGTGGAGGGCAATGCAGGAGGAAAGAGTGAACGTGTATGAGAGCAGTAGCCCTATGACAGTTGAAGCCTGTAGCTTCTGGTTTTAATGACTCCAAAGTCTACATGCCAAACAGTTTCTCTCCATAGAAGAAAAGTGGGTGCTGTAGGTGATTTGGAAGTTAAATTCTCTGGCCTGATTATCTGCAGAATTTCCCAATGTGCAGCCACTTTGACCCTGTGTTGATATATTACAACGTTAGGGCGAAGGTGCATTCTACTGTAGTATTTGGTCTGTAAATTCCCATTAGCAGAGGCTCTGGACGCTATGCCAGATTCTGATTTGTACGTGCTATTCCTCAAGGAATAACCGAAACCAAACACATCAGTTCTTCGTATTCCAAATAAAAGCTGCGCAACTGTCCCCTACGTGTCCTCGCACTCATCTCTGTGCATTCTACGTGGCTGCACAGATCCTCCTCCCACAGCCAGGCTGCCTTGCCTCCATCTTCTCTTCCAGATCTGCCCTTAAAACACACTTCTTCAGGGAGCTGTCTCGGGTCCAACCCTGTGAGCTATCCACCAAAGCCTGTAGGAACCGAGGGTGCATGGCATCTCATGGGAGTGGACACTTAAACCCTAGCTCTGCCCTCTTTGAAGCTCTAACAAAATCAGGCACCCAATCCAGAACTGTGCAGGGGAGACTCCCACTCCACAGCACCCCCACACAGCACTGGATCCCTGTGGCATCCCCCTCCTGCCCACTATGTGGGCTTAAGGAAAAGAGAATGCAGGGAGGAGCCAGCCAGAGGCGCAAACCCGCAGAGCAGGTGCCGCAGCTGTAAGCAGAGACCCAGACGCTGATGGCACCATCAGCATTTTCTACACTTCTGACTAGACGTTCTCTCCCTGTGCTGATTGCTGTTTGCGCCAATCCCCTTCTTCACCTTAGCCTGTCACCACACCTGCCCCTCTTACCTTCCTCCTTTCCCTTCCCTTGTTTTCCCATTTACTTCATCCCCACTTAGCTAACCCCCTCCACGTTCCCCTGCCCCAACCTCTACCAAAACTATGGATCAGAGGCAAGGACTAAACCTCACCATGCAGTCACTCCTTTATCTGTATGCTGTCTGCATAGATTAGACACCTCAGGACAGGGACCTTGTTGACTTATGGTTGTATAGCATCTAGCACCTTGGGTGCTATATCAGTAACAAGGTTGAAGAAGAGCAGGGTATCAAGCTTGTGTATAGGAAACCTGGCATTGGGAGAGCCAAGCTGCTGGAGTGTTGGGTTTTTGGTCCCATAGCTTTGTGCATCAATCAGTACAGTTTTTAAACAGGAATCTGAGTGACTGATAACTGAGATGCTTTTCTTTTTTTTCAGACTCTAGAGCGCTCGTATCTGCTGAAAATTAATTCAAAAGGTAAGAACTGACTGTTCCTGTTTGAGGTATTCTCTGCGGGGGCTGAATGAACTAGGTCGCTTCCTTCACAATTTTCAGCGTCCATTACTTTCGAAGAGAGCACAGCATGTTTGTAATTTGCTTGTCCACATCAGAAAGATTTTTCTCATACGTGACCCTCCCCCACCCACACACGCTCCCTCCCCAAACGTCTTTTAGTAAGAAATTACCATCTCTTTGCAGTAGCTGCAGGAAGGCTTGCAGTTGTATCAAAGACAATTATTAGTTGGGCGTTTTGTTTTAATGACTTCATGCCACCAGCACATGGATCCTATCAGCACAGAAATAACGCAAGCACCAGGGCATCCAGAATGTGTTAGTCTTCAGCAGGGAGATAATAAATCTTAGGAATTGCAGTGCAAGAAGCCTGTTTGTGATCTCCCTTTTTGCTGTTTGGGTATTTGTAATAGAGCTGAAGTTGACATGACTATAATACCATCAGTGTCAACTGTTGCATCATCTTCTGTCTGAAATTTCCTGGGCATCAGAAGAGTGAGAGAGTGATTATTATACTGTACCTAGAATCCTGGAAATGGTTAGACTTAGAATCTATAGACTTAGACTCAGATTCTATAGATTGTATAGGTAACAAATTTGGGGCCTAGAATTCTGACCATTTAAGAATTGGTGGCATATTTTAGTCTTTCCTTTTTGTATGATCCGTGTCTGTCAAAACTGGCTTTATATGAAATGTTTATGTTCTTGTTTTCCCCATTCCGGTGTCTAGTTGCTGAGCGCCCCCAGCACATGCTGATGAGAGTATCAGTGGGAATCCACAAAAACGACATAGATGCTGCAATTGAAACCTACAACCTCCTGTCTGAGAAGTGGTTTACCCATGCCTCTCCCACACTCTTCAATGCTGGTACCAACCGGCCTCAGCTGTCCAGGTACTTCAGGATGCCAAACTTGGCTCACACTATATGCAGAGGAGGGTGCTGGGCTAGAAGGTGGTTTCTGCTCAAATTAAATGTCCTGTGACAACTTGAAAATGAGCAGCTGCACTTTGGTGAAGTCCTAATTAAAATAATGATCTGTAATTCACGTGGTAAGCAGTTTTAAAAAAGACACTGTCAAATATGGCCCCAAAGATATATTTTCTTGCATTTAAAGAAAAAAATCTATAGAAGCCTAAGGCCAATAGAAGTGTTTCCACAATTATCTTTTTAATTCCTAAGGAACACTCCCATCACATGCATGAGAACTTGAAAATGAAATTAACTAGAAACAAAAGTGAAATTAATCATGGCTATTAACTATTCATTGTTCAATCTGAGATGCTTAAAGTAGCACACAACATAAATGGTAAGAAATAGATTTGATTTTAAAAATGTTTGTTTTAATATCAGTGTTACTTATAAGTTAAAGAAATCAGCTTTTAAAAAACCACGATAGTTAGCCTGACAGGAGCACATGAGTTTCTTTAAAAAATGAGCTTTACAATGCACTGCAAATTGCATCTCACATTCTTTATTTCCACTTAACAGACCCTGCCCCCCCAAGTGTTAATGATTGCTAGATAACCCTCTGCAAGTTTCTGCATACCTTCTATGGTATTATTCAGTTTGATTTTGAATTTTCTGATGTCAACACCTTTTTGTTTCCATTCAGCTGTTTCCTGCTATGTATGAAGGATGACAGTATTGAGGGAATCTATGACACTTTAAAGCACTGTGCGCTTATATCCAAATCTGCCGGTGGAATTGGGGTTGCTGTGAGCTGTATCCGAGCCACTGGCAGCTACATTGCTGGGGTAAGTGTAAATGGCACACTATGCTGATTTATACCTTCAAGTATCAGGAAACTTCTATGTAAACCACATTGTCAAATCAAGACTGCTGCTACCAGGCCAGTGTACCACGGGGTAGATACATCTAACCCAGTAGCTTGCACCTTCTTTCTATCTCATGAAGCCAGATAACATAGCATTCCTATTACAGTACTTTGGTTTCATATTGATGTATGATCATAAAGAAAAGTCAGACACAACCAGTCAGAACATTATATCTTATTCATCAGAACATTACATCTTATTTCTTTACAAATTAATAACTAAGAGCAGATACCTCAGGACTCAAAGTGCTGGATTTCTTCACGTTCTGCATGAGCAATAACACCTCTTGCAAGTCTCCAAATAATTCTTTAAGTATTTTAATACAAATTTAAAGCAAAGCCCATTCAAAATGTGGCTTGTATAAACAAATATTTATTAGAGCCCTTGTTAGCTGACAGTGAGTTCTGTTTCCATGTTATAGTTCAAAAATTAGTTCTCTTACAGCCAGTTTTTATCTGCAGTGGGCAAGAAATGGTTTTCATTGTAAGGGCCTTGGTGTTTGTTACGTCTCATTGGCAGTCTAAGAGCAGCCTCACTGACCAATCAGCTTCCGGAGAGTGATGGTTTTTCATGTCTTTGCAGACAAATGGAAATTCCAATGGGCTTGTCCCAATGCTGAGAGTCTACAACAACACTGCCCGCTATGTGGATCAAGGTGGTAACAAGGTATGTCATTTTCCAACCAGGAAGGAAGGCGGAGATGGAAACCTAAACTGAATGTCTCAATAAACCGGCTGTGGAAAGATTGACCGTTAGCACTGATGATCTGGAGGACTGGCTCTATATGGCATGTACTAAAAAGCAGTTTCCTGTTCCCATTTCTTGGGTATTTGGTTCTCCATTCATTACAAACGCCACAGTGCAAATGTATCTTTCACTCCACCACCATCGCCCAGGGCCCTCACGCTAAACCCAACAACCAAAATTAGATCAAAGTATTACAACCCAAAGGAGACTCAACTAGTATGTGCCACAGCCAGCGTACAAGAGAGACTGGGATGCGCCCAGGCATGAGGCCCCTGCAGTGGCAGGGAAATGATTAAGTGAGAGAGACCCAGGTAATCATGGCAAGTGACCTGCAGCCTAACATTGCAGAAGAAGGCAATCCCCCTTCCCCAAGCTCACTGCCAATCTGACCTGGGGAGAAATTCCTTTCTCACCCCACACACGGCGATCAATTGGACTCTGAGCATGTGAGCAAGAAGCAGTCAGCCAAGCACCTGAGAGAGAGTGCGCACGTGCTTGGTGCCACCTCAGAGTCCTGCCCACCCCATCCAGTGTCCCATTTCCAGCTGTGGCCATCCCTCATGCTTCAGAGGAGGGAAATAAAAAACAAAATTTAAAAAAACCCTCCCAGAATACACTGGGGGGTGGGGGGGAGGAGAAATCCCTTCCTGTTCCTGCACATGGTTAGCTGAAACTGTGCAGTATGAGCTTTCAGGAACATAAGACATAAGCTAGAAACAAATCCCAGGACTGTTGAGATCTGCCCCACACCATCACCAGCAAGCGCATCATACAGTCACACTCGTAAATTTGTCCAGCTCTCTCAAAACTAATTAAGTTGTTGGCCCCTACAACACCTATTGGGAGGCTACAAGTTCTGTTTCTGTAAAATACCCACGCCTGTAAGATCAGCCTTTTCCACTCGTTTATAAATAGCCTTGAAGTGCCTTACATTGAATTCTAATCTAGAACTGTCCAGAAAGAGTCCTGCAAAAAATGAAGCACTATGTATCCTCCCCATGAATAGTCCAGAAGTCAGTGGAAAGCTTGACCAGGCAAAGGAGTCTTTCACATACCAAGCTCTTGTTGAGCACCAGAGTTGAGGAAAGTCGAGCTGCGTGTACCTTTTGACTGAGAAAACTGTGTTGCCAGTCCCAGAGAACGCAGTCCCAGGAAGTGAGAGTGAGTGTGACTTAGCACAGGGTGCATCTGCCTTGATGGGACTTCAGAAAGACAAGCTCCCTCAGATAATGGGGGGAAATTTTCTGGGCCACAAACTGTATAGGACTTAATTGTGCGCAGCTGGTGTCCATGTCTGCACAGCAGCAGTATGATCATCACTCATGCTCCCATGTATTTCCCCTGGGTGTCTGGTTCTGATCTTGGCTGTGTTTTGTTTGACAGAGACCCGGGGCCTTTGCCATCTATCTGGAGCCATGGCACTTGGACATTTTTGAGTTTCTTGACTTGAAGAAGAACACTGGGAAGGAGGAGCAGCGAGCCAGGGACCTCTTCTTTGCCCTCTGGATTCCCGATCTCTTCATGAAACGGGTAGAGACTAACCAGGTGAGGAGATGTGTTGGGGCAGGACAGGGTCTGCTAATGGAGCAATAGCATTATTCCGGAGTCTACAGAACGACCCTGGGATGGAATTTGAGATGTGCAGTAGGGCTGTCTTGCTTGCAGCAAAAGAATTACCTAAAACAACTGCCACAGAGCAGCTTAACTATGCAGATAAACCATAGAGCGCTTTGGGTGAGCTACAGAGCACCGATTACACCTCATCACTTCTTCACTCAGCCTGGAGCACTGTTCACTCACCCTCTTGTTCTCAGATTAATTTTTGACTTCTGGAAATTTGTTCTAAATGCTGAAAAGCTGCAGTAAGGGAAATGTCGAAGTCTCCTCAATCAACAGGCCCTCTTATGGCTGTGCACGTGCTCCAGAGCGGGTTCTGTTTTGAGGAGTAAGCAGTCATTCAGGACTGAATGTTGTTATTAAAGTGGTGGCTTAAGTTTATCTAAAATCAGTTACCTGAATAGTTTTAACTTCTGCTAGTTTGCATAATCCTTCCCTTCGCCTGAAATGGTTAGCCCCATGTTTCTGAAGGTGGGGAAATTAATTGATCATTTTCGCATCGGTACATTATGTACGTCAGGAAGTGTTCACTGGTTATTCCATGTTATCCCATCTCCATCAACAGAATGGAAGTCAGCTATCTAAGGATCTTCTTAATATTTTTTTTCCTCTCCTTCATAGGACTGGTCCTTGATGTGTCCAAATGAGTGTCCTGGCCTCGACGAGGTTTGGGGAGAGGAGTTTGAGAAACTGTATGAGAGGTATGAAGCATGGACAGAATTCAGAGCAGTGCTGGCTATCTACACCTCCCTCTCATTGAGTTGCCACTCTCCTTTATATGGGTGGCTCTGTCTGCACCTGGTAACTGGGAACCAAACTTCAGAAGCCCAGTGCTATGTCATAACAAGTCTCTGTGAGTTTGGTTTACCAGGTTATTAATAAGGATGGAGAAAGTGGATGTCTGCTTATCCCAAATTGTCAAAAATTCTGCCCAAGATGGGGACAAGCATGAGCGATGGTCTCAGTTTATTGAAGGCAAACAGGTAGAAATCTCAGGAAGGGGGCTGATGGCTGTGTTGGCCTAGCCTCATTTGCTGCCTGCCGTGCAGGAGAGAGTGTACTGATCAGCTTCACGCCCCCAGCGGGTGGGAGCAATTCCAGCATCCTGCCCCTAGATCATCTGACTGGCCTGTTCAAATCTGGCTTGGACCACAAGTGAAAGGATTTGGCTGCCCAGTGAAGGCGTCACTGTACTAGGGAATCAGCTCCTTTCACTAACTGTTGAGCCAGGGAAATGAGCATTAAAGGAACACTTGCTTTGTGTTGCAGTTACGAGAAGCAGGGTCGTGTCCGCAAGGTGGTGAAGGCCCAGCAGCTCTGGTATGCCATCATAGAGTCTCAGACCGAGACCGGGACTCCTTACATGCTGTACAAGGACTCTTGTAATAGGAAGAGCAACCAGCAGAACCTGGGAACCATCAAGTGCAGCAACCTGTGCACAGAAATAGTGGAATACACCAGCAAAGATGAGGTGGGTGGGGACGTGGGATTTACTCCAGCTCCGATGGGGAAGCTACACTTGTGCCTGACGCAGACGTTCAGAACGCAAATCTAACTTCAAGTGAGGGGAAGATCTGTCTTTAAGAGTTCTTCCTGTTGCCTGGTTTTTTTTTTTCCCCTTTCCTTGGGGCTCTGGGAGTCCAGGCTAGGAGACCTTCAGGACAGACAGCTGGGGAACCTGCATGGCATGTTGAATTTAGGAAGCCATCGTGTGTGTTTACGGCTTTTCTGTAGACCGTTCAAGTTTCCCTAGAAGAGTTGGGTGTAAGCACTCAGTGGGGAAGTGCCCCGCTTTGTTTGCGCCCGCCCATGGCTGCTGGGAAGGTGGGTGGGACTCGTGTTCATTGGTGGGGACTGGGGCTGATGTTGGTGCTTTGATGGAGCCTGTGCGTCCTGTTTTCTTTGGGATCAAAAGGGGGAATCATTTATTGAAACTTCTGGTGTCTTGGAGTAAAGTGGGGCCCTAAACAGGATGTTGCATAACGGAGAGTTACACAACGAGCTGTCTGCTTTCTGTTCCTGGAGTGGGGGGTAGCTGCTCTGGGCACTGGAGGAGCAGAGGCCCTAGTGAAGCAGAGAAAGAATGAGGAAAGGAACCAATGCCAGGCACAGGTTTGGGCATTGCCAATATAACACCATGCACCTGGTGGGTCATCAGCAGCAGGGGTCTAACCTGAGACCACTAGGCCTAAAAGCAGGAGCCACTGCTGCCTGAGCTAAAGGAGACAGCTCACTTAGCTCAAATCCTCTAGCACATTCCTAAACCTTGGTAGTCCTGCCACTATGTAAGCCCTGGTTATGCTACAAATGGTTGGTTTGATCCTCCCGGGCTGGAGAGAGTGCAAAAAATGAGCAAGGAGAGGCAGCCTGCATAACCCTGACCCAGCAGGATAGGTGGTGCTGGGATTCTCCATTCTTCTGTCATGGCAGAGCAAGGTGATAGAGGAAGTGGATGGAGATCAGGGTCTGAAAGGCCAGGAGAGGCAAGACCTTCAGCAGATAAAGTGAGCAGAACTTCCACCGTGCTCAGGGATAGCAGCAAATCTACAGGGATTCTTCCACCTTGTAATCTGAGATGCCTGGTACTATTCCCTGTCAAAGGGCTCAATGAGCCAGAAATCTGAGCCATTATGGCATTCTCTGCATTCCTGCAGAGGTTGGGGTCTTGAGGCAATCTACATACATGCAACTCTTGGAGCATGGGCTACATAGGGTGAAGCAGAAGTTCTCCCATCTCTGCCAGTTGCGCTGACATGCATGTTTCATCTCCCTGTGTCTATTTCCTTTGGGTAGAGAGCATGCTCTTGGGGTTGAGGCTCTGTTCATCTCTTCCGTTGCCTAATGTTGGCTGACACTTCTGCTCCTGCTGTTGTTCCAGATTGCAGTTTGTAACTTGGCTTCCCTAGCCCTGAACATGTACGTCACATCGGAGCACACTTATGACTTCAAGAAGCTGGCTGAGGTCACCAAAGTCATAGTCCGGAACTTGAACAAAATAATCGACATCAACTTTTACCCTGTGCCAGAGGTAGGGGGGAGGATGCAGCTGGGCTGGAGTGGGGGTGGAGAGGACTTTGTGGCGAGTCTGGGAACAAAGGAGGTGCTGTTTTACAGCTGGCAAGATTAAGGTTTAAGCAAAATTCATTCTGCTATATCATGTTATAAAATTATCTGGAGTTCTGCACCTGGCTATTAAGTTTTGGTTTCTTTAAGTAGAACTGTGGTAATAAAACACCCCTCTACCTCGCTGCCGCAGTAGTCCATCACTGGTAGCCTGACTCAGCAGAACCCTTGCTCAGGGCGCTGAAACTTGGCAAATTCCAGCTGTGAAGGATTCTTAGCTGGAGCAGATTCCAGTGGCATAGATCCTCCCCTAAGAATGCTTTGCGTGGCTTACAATAAGCAGTTCTTCTCCTGAAGAGCTTACAGCGTAAGGAAGACAGGCACCGTAGAAAGAGTGCATTTTGGAAGGCCAAAGAAAGTAGTGCTAGGTGTTTGGTTTTATTTATTGTTGACTCTCTTTGTGAGCTTCACAGCAGAGCCTCGTAGGAGGGATTTGGAGGTGGAGAGGGTAGTAGCTTAGTGCAGAGGCATTGGGAGTGCGTTCTCCGCATAGGGCAGCATGGAGCCGGTTGATGGGAGAGTGAAACTGGTGGGAGGGGCAGTAAGAGGCCGTGGCTAAGGTCCAGGCTGGAGTGGAGTTATGCAAAGCTTTGAAGGAGAGAACAAGGGCCAGGCTTCTCAAAACTGACTGGCAGTTTTTGGATGCGCAACTAGAGACTCCTAAAAAGGGCCTGATTTTTCAGGAAGTGCTGAGCATCTGCCCTCTGAGAACCAGCCTCCTTTAAGGGGTCTCCAGTTGGGCACCCAAAGACACTTGTCACTCTTGGAAAATATGGCCCTTTTCCTCACCTTCATGGCCCTAGGTAACATCAGATAACCAGGAACTAGTAGAGGGAGTGACAGAGGGGTTGCTCTGACCAAACCGATGGGACAAGGAAGGGAAAAGCTAGAGGCTGTTTTGTGTGGATTGAAGGGGGTGGTGGCCGCAGGAGTGAGTGGATGTGTTGTCAGGGTCATGTGGTTCTGATTACTAACTTGCATCGTCCTCCCCACCGAAACGTAGGCTGAGCTCTCCAACAAACGCCATCGCCCCATTGGCATTGGAGTGCAAGGTCTGGCAGATGCGTTCATCCTGATGCGATACCCGTTCGAAAGCTCTGAGGCCCAGCTTTTGAACCAGCAGATCTTTGAAACCATTTATTACGGTGCTTTGGAATCCAGCTGTGAACTCGCCAAGGAGCATGGGCCGTATGAAACTTACGAAGGCTGCCCTGTCAGCAAAGGAGTAAGTGATGGTCAGATCTCCAATAGAGCAGAGCTAGTGTGAGGGCACTTTCAGTGGCTGGCTGGTCTTGGTGCTACACTGAGTAACCACTAGGCTAGCTGCTCACTATCCACTAGTGAAAATGGGTGTGGGGGAGTCTGCGGGGGGTCTGCAAAATTCTGGTAAGGCATCTTAATTGTCTGAAGCTGAGCTGGGCATATTGAAGTCTTTTTTTCTTTGATTGCTTTACACTGTGGTCTGCAAAACACAGATGACGGGCTGCCCGTACCCCAAAGAGCACTTTGTCTAATTCAGACCCTGCTTCTGTTCTTTTAGATCCTTCAGTATGACATGTGGGGCGTCACCCCTACTGATCTGTGGGATTGGAAGGCTTTAAAGCAGAAGATTGCCAAGTGAGTAAATGTCCCAACTAACATTGCTCAGTCTGTGTTAGATGCAAACATCATTTTATGATGGTAGAGATTACAGTTTTAATTGCCTGAAATGTGCTGGATTCTTTTTTAAAAGATTGCATAAAAATGGCACCAGCTTACTCAGTAGATCAGCTTTTAGTGACAAATGTTTACCATCTCCTATTCCCACTAACCCTGGAGATCCAGTGCAATGAAGACTGAGTGAGCTGGACTTTTCTGGTTCTTGCATTGCCAATAGAATTGTTTATTCGATTCACTGCATTTGCATAGGTGTGAGATGGAAAGAACCCAATCTGACTGTAGGAGCAGAGGCTGGGTTTGCAGGCTGACAGGGAAACAAACCATCTGAATTGAGCACATTGGATCCAGGAATCATGGAGAGACAAATGTGAAGTCTCACAATGTTTTAAGATTCACTTGCAGGGATTTAACTTTCAGACTTTTCCCAGCAAATCTTACCATTTACTTTCTTACTGTTGCTTTGAAAGGCAAGATATGTTTGCCCAACTTGGCTGTCCGGAGGCTGCACATTTTTGGAGGCTTTTTACTTGGAAATGCCCATGACCATCTTGGAAACAAGTTCTTGAAGGAAATCCTCTGCACACCCACTTGTGGGGAAGAGGATGTGTTTTTCACTCAGTGCTTGTTTGTCAATCCACCTTGATCTCTTCCCCATGACTGAGTCATGTGGGTGCGCAGGAGGATAGCTGTGGCTGAATTATGCTCCCACCGTACCCAGACTTTGCAGAGTGTTTGAGGGTGAACACTGGGCTTGTGTTTCCAGTCTCTAGATGATGTGAAGTTTCAGGTCAGGCTGTTGAAATGTGGAGGTGAGGATTCAGGGGGCCTCAGTGGAGTGAGAGAGGGTGTTGCTGAATTTGCTTGCCCTTTCTCTCTGTACGACAAGGTTCCTTGCTTTGAGCCCTGATTCTTCTCTTTCCAAACAGTGCTTAGGTTTGTGCTTTATAGTGGGATTCGTCTCGCAGTGCTGGTGTCTTTCTCTGGCTGGCCGAAGCTTTAACCTCTGATTTAACCGCTTGCCTGTCTGCATTAGGTACGGTGTTAGAAACAGCCTACTCCTTTCTCCAATGCCAACTGCGTCTACTGCCCAGATCTTGGGCAACAACGAATCCATTGAACCCTACACCAGCAACATCTACACACGCAGAGTCCTCTCAGGAGAGTTTCAGGTAAGGAGGCTGGGCCAGATATGGTTAAATGGCTTTTAAATGTGTAGACTTTTGCCAGCTGGCAATGTTCTGTAAGACAGAAACAGCACATTGTATTATTCAGTTCACTTAGCCCTGGGTATTCCCTCTCCCAGGCAAAAACATGCCGAGGAAGACAGACAAGGAATCCAGAGAGTTTGTACAGAGCCAGTGGGTGTAACTTGACTGCCCTGGAATATGCTAAAGGGGCCTTAGTTACAAATGAAAGAAATGCTGGTTCTGCTAGAGAAGGCCCTTCTGAGACCTCAGTGTTGCCTGCAGGATAGCTTGCCAAAAGGGAGATGAGGAAAGGACACCGAGGCTTTGGGGAAAGTTCAGAGGCCACAGGGCTCATCGAGGGAGTGTCAGGAGGAAAGGTTTCTGTGTGCAAAGAGTTACCGAAGTGTATCGACAAGGCATGTAAATGCAAGGGGACTGCAGGAAAGGGTGGCACTAACTTAAGGAAGAGATTTAGGGATAGAAAAGGGGAATATCTGACAGAGGGGAGTAGCTGGGTTGGTTAGCACCTTAGAATGCCAGGTTTGGTTCATTTGCTGTTTGGGGACCTGCCCCGTATAGGTGGGAGTGTCTCCTGCAGGGAGGGTTATTCCTGCCATAAGGCAGGCAATGGATTAAGTGAGCGCACAGTTTTTTCCTTCCCCATACCTTAACGGGCTCTGCTCTTTACAGATTGCGAATCCACACTTGTTGAAAGATCTGACGGAGAGAGGCCTGTGGAACGAGGAGATGAAAAACCAGATCATCGCCCACAGCGGCTCTGTCCAGGTACGTGAGAGGAGCTGGGCTTAATGTGCCAGGGAAGGCAGCAGGGCAAGCGTTCCCAGTAGCTGGCACCTGTGCCTGAGGAGGAGGGCGGGAAGTGCCCCACACGCTCTGTGTGTTTCACGCTGCTCTGCCTTCGCAGCGTCTCTGTCCAAGGGAGAGCTGGGGTGTTGCATGCTGGCTCTGACAAGTGGAGTGCCTCTGTCAGAAGCACTAGAAGACTTTTCTGACCACAGTGGTAACCTGAGATTTCTGATGTCTGCTGGAATGTGTGTAATGGAGGTTTTCACCGTTTATACACTTGGCTACTAATTAGTAGAACCAGGTATTAGGTGGATGGGTTGTTGCTGTCCCAGAGAATTAGACCTCCGCTTAGCTGAGCGTGTAAAAGAGGGGAACGTCAGAGCAACAAGTAGACTTATGAACCTGCTGCATAGGTGTAGACGCACATATGTGAAAAGCAAAGGTGTCTGTATGGGCTCAGTGAATTATGCCCTTCTTTTTGAAATGTCTTTTCCCTGCACCCTGCTTAGGGTGATGCTCTGCTAATAAAACACTTCCCTTTTGGGGAACTGCTGGGGGTAACAACATCTAGTTCATCTCCCTTTCTTGTCCTAATTGGCTAAGGGGTTCTTGCCTTGGAGACCTGGTTAAACAGTGCCGAAAGTGTCCCAAAAAGGAAGCTGTCTTTTTTTCCAAAGGTAAAATGGCTATTTCAGGGCATGGATTTACAGGTTATTTGGATCAATAATTGTTGGCTGTAACCTTAGAGTTTGGTTGCCGTGAGGTTTGGTTTTAGCCAGAGTAGCTGGTTAGACGTTGCCCTCATTACCTGGGTGTTAAGGCAGTTGCTGGGAATGCTGCATCGTAATCATTCCTGTTTCTTCAGAACATCCCGGAGATTCCAGATGACCTGAAGCAGCTCTATAAGACAGTCTGGGAAATCTCCCAAAAGACCATCCTCAAAATGGCAGCTGACAGAGGCGCGTTCATCGATCAGAGCCAGTCCCTGAACATCCATATTGCAGAGCCCAACTACGGCAAACTCACCAGCATGCATTTCTATGGGTGGAAGCAGGTAGGTGGGACAGCCTACGTGGTTGTTGATAGCATTTGGATTTGGGCACATTCTGTCACTACAAGTTGGCTCGTGTGGTTCTTAGAAATAAATGTCTGTTTCCTTTTCATTGCCATCAGCAGTATCTGTCCACTTCTGAGGGGTGGTCTACGCTAAAAAGTTAAGTCAACCCAGCGACATCACCCACACCTCTGAGCAAAAATCTACACCCCTGAGCACTGTAGTTAAGCCAGCCTAACCCCTGGTGTAGCCAGTACTAGCATCAACAAAAGAATTCTCCCGGCAACCTAGCTACTGCCTCTTGGGGAGGTGGAATACCTACACTGGCAGGAGGGCCTCTCCCATCGGAACACATAGTGTCTATGCTGAAGCACTACAGTGCTGCAGCTGTAGCATTTTAAGTGTAGACGAGCCTTGAGGATCAGAGACTAGATGGCTTGGGGCACTCCTTGCACTGTTTCCGTCGGTGGAGCCTAGCACAGGCGCCAGAGATTGTTAGCCAATGCTATGGGGTGGGTATGTCCTTTTGGGGAGCCATTGATGAAAGCAGTTGCTTGGGTTGCGGGAAGTGTGTCTCAGTAGCCAGAACTCGGCTTGAGCTCTGTCATGTTAGGATTCCCTGACTCATGTGCTTTCACTCTGCAGGGTCTGAAGACAGGCATGTACTATCTGAGGACAAAACCAGCGGCCAAGCCCATCCAGTTCACCCTGAACAAGGAGAAGCTCAAAGAGAGAGAGAAAGCATCCAGGGAAGAGGAGGAGAAGGAGAGGAACAAAGCAGCCATGGTGTGCTCCCTGGAGAACCGAGACGAATGCCTGATGTGTGGCTCCTAAAAGACCTGCCCTTCAGTGCCAGCAAAACTGC
This sequence comes from Emydura macquarii macquarii, assembly GCF_026122565.2. Taxonomy (NCBI): domain Eukaryota; kingdom Metazoa; phylum Chordata; order Testudines; family Chelidae; genus Emydura; species Emydura macquarii. The sequence goes on along the minus strand of NW_027133002.1, from coordinate 38,871 downwards.
TCCCTCTGGCTTAATCTCTTCCAGGGTAGATAGGTCTAGTTTTACTTCAGTATGTAGGGTCTTGCTAGGACTGTGAAGGGGGGTGGTCAGGGAGTAGTGTACATTGTTTTCCCCATCCCCGTGTTGGGGCCTGTACACACATGTAAGAAGTTTGTATGTATCCCTTTTGCAGGTAATCCCTTCCTGGAAATGAAGTGCTTTTGTATAGTCTTACATTATCCACTGTAGATAGGATTTTCCTAAACATGGACAGGAAAAATGCTAATGCCAATTACCGTAAGGATGAGTTCTGTGCGTTTCAAACAACCATCCTCATTTTTCTACTGTGCTTTATATGGATCCTGATAAATGAATATCCTTTACCACAGTACCATGGCAATGAAGAAAACATCCCCGTGCGCTCTTTGTTGTGACCAGCGGAGTGTTTTTAGGCTGAGGAATTTGGCTCACTCCAGAAGTGTTTGTGCACCTGCTATAAAGCAGCCCTTCCCAAGGAGTTCCTGGTTCTCCGAAGGTGCTAGGAGGCAGACTGGCTATGTCTATGCTTCACATGCAGCCACCTTCACCATCGGGTCAGAGGGAGGGCAGAGCATTGCACTTGAGAAGGTTGCCCTTTTTTCTGTTACCAGGAAACAAAAAAGCTGCTGCTGATCAGTTTCCAAGTAACCAGCATAAGTGTCGTATTCTGAGAGAGCAGTGCTGAACGGCACATGCTGTCTCTTTTCTCAAGAGCCAAATCCACCACGCTGGGCTAAGTGTTTGATCTTTCTAAAATAAATGTTTTTACCTTTCTCTGTACTTAGCTCCCCTTACTAATGCAGGGGGACGTCAGAAGCATATTTCTTGGATATTCATTGAATTTGTGTATCATGCACATAAACTTAACTCTTTAAGCTAGCTGAATACAGTAATAAAGAATAGTCTCATAGGCTTTAAAGTCAGAAGGGACCCTTATGATCATCTAGGCTGACCTTCTGCACAATGCAGGACACAGAACCTCACCCACCCACTCCTGTCATAGACCCCTGACCTGTGACTGAGTTACTGAAGTCCTCAAATCATGGTTTAAAGACTTGAAGGTACAGAGAATCCACCAGCAAGTGACCTATGACCCCTGCTGCAGAGTAAGGCGAAAACAGCATTCATACAATGTTGGTGGAGTGTACAGTATCTCAGTAATATTGTAGAGAGTTGTAGCCATGCTGGTCCCAATATATTAGAGAGAGACAGAGCTGAGGGAATGTCATTTAGGGGGTCAAATTCTGTTGAGAGATAAGCTTTTGAGTTTATGTAGGTCTGGAAAATATGTTCCCTGTTGCAGCTAAAGCCAAGGTGGAACAGATTGTTTAGGAGGAGTAGTTAACACATTTCAAGGGATCATTCAAGATGAAGTGGCCAGTTAACATGTGCCCAGTCACGTCGTATCAGCTGTGGGTGAACGCTTTTCACAAAGTGATCACTCTCCTAGCAGTGCTCATCCTTAATAGAAACCTGTACAACACCTTCAAAAAACCAGCTGGGGAGCTTAAATTCATAACAGTGCTAGACACTAAAAATCATGACCTGAACAGACACTGGATTTATGATTTATTACACTGATCTATAATCCACTACACTGCACCGCCACTTTCTTTTTTCTCTCCTTCCTCCCCTCCCCCCTCCATCCCTGGAGAAGTGTTAAGGGTCCACTTCACCTTGAAATATGTTAACTATTTATGCTAAGCAATGTTTTTCCTTGTGTTTGTCTGCGAGTGAGACTCCACTTCCAGACCTGAGGAAGAGCTCTGTGTAAGCTCCAAAACGTGTCTCTTTCCACCAGCCAAAGTCAGTGTGTTGTGTGCAGAGCGAAAGGAGGCAGGGGACGCACAGTAATTCAGAAGTTGAGATGGTGTTAGCTCCCCCTTCTCATCCATTGCTGGAGATCTTCAACTCCTGTCCCCTCTGGTGCTCCGCAGCAGCCTGCTGTTGATCCGTGCCCTCTGTTTATGGTAGGCTGGGGCCGAGCTGCTGTTTGATCTTTCGGCTTTAAACACTGGCTGCAGCAGCTGTAGTGGCTGTGAGGGCAGCTGAGACTCCACAGCCTACTCCGTTCTTGCGGGCTTGCTCAATGCCAGAGTCACATTAGCTAGGTGACTTCATCCCCAAGGGCGGCTTGCTGTGACCTCTTACCTGCTGGATCCTAGCTGGGACTGCTGCTTAGTTTGCTTGTCTGTCCCTGAACGAACAGCCGTGTTTGTGCCCTGGGCAGTCCTGGAGGCCAGGTGTTGGAATCAGTGCCCTCACATGGACCCAGTCAGACACTAGCGGCAGGGGTGTCCTCCACTACCACTTTTGTGCCTCTGACCCAGCCATTGCAATCCACCTGCCGGCCCTGGCCCTCCTGTCTCCTAGATTCCATGTGCTCAACAAGACCCAACTCCTATCCACCACCTATCACCAGCCACACTTTCCCAGTCTGAAGGGCACTTCAACCTCCCATTCCTTCCCTTTTGCTGCTGCTGCAGTTACAGGCAGATGGTCATTTCCCTGGCAAGATCAGCAGGTAGAGGGGCGAGTGCAGGCTCTCCTCTGTCGGGATGGTGTAGATACCCCTGTCATTCACCACACATTCACCAAGTAAAGGCAGAAGAAAGGAATGAAGAGAAGAGGATGAAACTCCTGCATCCTCGGGACTCCCAGGGTGAAATCGGGGTAGGAGAGAGTCACTTCTGGGCTTCGTCTCCCTCCTGTTCTGCTGGGGCTAGGGGGTGGGGGTTGCAGAGCTCAGCTGGGAGAGATGCCACCTTTTGGAATTAGAATTTTTTTGGCAAGTTACAATAGCTACACAATGAACAGCTGCGGTGCAGGGTGGGGCTGTCTGTATTTATAATGCACCCATGACTGCTAGCTCAGCACCAGTGTCCTGACAACATTATTAGTACTAGAGCCAGAGATTACTTACATTCATAGAATCATAGGGTTGGAAGGGACCCCAGGAGGTCATCAAGTCCAACCCCTGCTCAAAGCAGGGCTAACCCCAATTAAATCATCCCAGCCAGGGCTTTGTCAAGCTGGGCCTTAAAAACCAGTCCATAGCAGTGCCTGGGATTCTTCCGCCCTAAGTGCAGGACTCTGCACTTGTCCTTGCTGAACCTCATCAGATTTCTTTTGGCCCAAAAATCCAGGGTATCTACCACTCCCCCTAGCTTAGTGTCATCTGCAAACTTGCTGAGGATGCAATCTACCCCATCCTCCAGATCATTAATGAAAATATTGAACAAAACTGGCCCCAGGACCAGCCCCTGGAGCACTCAGCTTGTTACCTGCTGCTAGCTAGACCTAGAGCCCAATGATCTAGCCAGCTCTCTATCCACTGTGAGACTGAAAGGCAAAGGGGTAGCCGAAGCGGGATCCTATTTACAAACCATGACGCCCGCCCACCGCTCGAGGCCCCTCCCCCAGCCTAAGGGGAGGAGCCACTAGAAGCCGGAGAGGGATCGAAGGAAGGTATATAAGTTCTGGAATGTTCTGGGCCTTGTTCCCTGTGAACTGAGGTGAGGTTAATTAGGAACACCTGAGGCCAATTAAGGCCAGCCAGGGGCTTGATAAAAACCCAGCCAGGCAGCAGAGAGAACTGGGGAGAAGAAGGAGAGCTAGTGAGAGTTGGAGGAGTGCTGTGACTGATACAAGAGAACCAGGTAAAGGAGAAAGCTGGGTGGGAGGCTTGCCTGCTGAACCCCAAAAGCTGAAAGTATTGGGGGGGAGGAAAGGCAATTGGGGGAAAATAGCAATTAGAAACACTGGTGGCAGTGCATAGCCACTACTATAAGGGCCCCTGGGCTGGGACCCAGAGAAATGGGTGGGCCCAAGTCCTTTCCCCCTGGCCAATGGGGCTGGCTGATGCCTTGAAATAAGGGCTACCCAGGGCACCCTGACCTCCACAAAAAGAAAAGCATGGGACCCACTGTAGCAGAGCTGGCAATTTGCCACACTACCTTATGATCCATTCATCCAGCCCATCCTTCTCAACTGGCTGATAAGAATACTGTGGCAGACTATCAAAAGCTTTGCTAAAGTCAGGATATCTCCCATCCACCGCTTTCCCCACATCCACAGAGCCAGTCACCTCTTCATAGAAAGCAATCAGGTTGGTCAGGCATGACTTGCCCTTGGTGAATCCATGTTGACTGTTCCTGATCACCTTCCTCTCTTCCAAGTGCCTTAAAATGGATTCCTGGAGAATCTGCTCCTTGATTTTTCCAGGCACTGAGGTGAGGCTGGCCAGTCTGTAATTCCCTGGTTTCTCCTTCTTTCTTTTTTTGAAGATGGACCCTATATTTGCCTTTTTCCAATCATCCTGAACCTCCCCCAATCACCAAGTTTTCAAAGATAATGGCCAGTGGCTCTGCAATCACATCAGCCAACTCCCTCAGATGCACTGCATCTGGCCCCATGGACTTGTGCATGTCCAGCTTTTCTAAATAGTCCTGAACCTGGTCTTTCAGCACTGAGGGCTGCTCACCTCCTCCCCATTCTGTGCTGCCCAGTGCAGTAGTCTGGGAGCTTGTCTATGAAGAAAGAGGCAAAAAAGGCTTTGAGTACCTCAGCTTTTTCTACATCATCTGTCACTAGTTTGCCTCCCCCATTCTGTAAGTGGCCCACACTTTCCCTGACCACCTTGTTCCTAACAGACCTGTATGGACCCTTCTTGTTACTCTTCATGTCCCTTGCTAGCTGCAATTCACATCGTGCTTTGGCCTTCCTGATTTCACTCCTGCCTGCTCGAGCAGTATTTTTATACTCCTCCCTAGACATCTGTCCAAGCTTCCACTTCTTGTAAGCTTCCTTTTTGTGTTTAAACTCACTGAAGACTTGTTTGTTAAGCCAAGCTGGTTGTCTGCCATATTTGCTATTCTTTCTGTACATCAGGATAGTTTGTTCCTGGGCTCTCAATAAGGTTTCTCTCAGCCAGTTCTCTTGGACATCTTGCAGTGGAGTACATCAGTAGGAAGGGGTACTTCTCTATGGTATCGCAGGTGCTTGTGAATCACTGTGAGCATTTCACTGACCTCAACGCAGATTAGTTGCAAGGCAAGTTGCAGTGGGGGTGGTCTAGGTTGGACATTAGGAAAAAGTTTTCCACTATGAGGGTGGTGAAGCACTGGAATGGGTTACCTAGGGAGGTGGTGGAATCTCCATCTTCAGAGGTTTTTAAGCTGTGGCTTGACAAAACCCTCGCTGAGATTATTTAGCTGAGGTTAGTCCTGCTCTGAGCAGGGGGTTGGACTAGATGACCTCCTGAGTTCCCTTCCAACTCTATGGTTCTATGACACAAGCATCTTCAGGAATACTGGCCTGTACAGAAAGCTGCAAGCAGGGATTTTTTTTTCCTGACCAGAGGATTTCAATAAGGGATGTTGAAATGCCCATAGTAATTCTGGGAGACCTACCATACCCCTTACTCCCATGGCTCATGAAGCCTTATACGGGCAACATGGACAGCAGCAAGGAGTGCTTCAATAACAGGCTGAGCAAGTGCCAAATGACCGCAGAACATGTGTTTGGCAGATTAAAAGCTTGCTGGCACTGTCTTTATGGCAGGCTATATCTAAATGAGGCAAATATGCCCATGGTCACAGCAGCCTGCTGTGCGCTCCATAATATTTGTGTGGCTAAGGATGAAACGTTTCCCTTGGGGTGAAGAGAAGCATGATTGTTAGTGCACCCACAGCATCGAATCATTATAGTAAAATACACCTCTTTCTCACTGTCCCCTGGCAAACGCACAGTTCGGCGAACGCCCCAAACACAAAGTTCAGTGGGGTTGGGGTGGGGGAGGTGCTTAAGTTGGGGGGGAAAAGGGTCTTGGTGGTTTTTCTAAGGGGGAAGCATGAATGATGTGCAGAAAGTGAATAAGGAAGTATTATTTACCCCCTTCACATAACACAAGACTTAGAGGTCACCTGATAAAATTAATAGACAGTAGGTTTAAAATAAAAGGAAGTACTACTTCACACAATGAACAGTCAAACTGCAGCACCTCATCTGGAGTACTGCGTCCAGTTCTGGGCACCACACTTTAGGAAAGATGTACAAGCAACCCTAGGATAACAAATCGCTGTGGAGGGCCCCCTCTCAGAAGCAACCCTAAAATAACAATCTAGGGTTAGTAGAACAGCATTCAGGAGCCACCCTAACACAACAAACTAGTGTGCATGGCCCGGGGCCTACAATAATGCACCAGCCTGCAACAGAGGACAGCAATTTCTGATTGCCAAGGCAGTGTTGTTATAAACCACTGAAGCTGGGATGGGATACATGCATGTGCTATACAGAGCCCAACCCTCGTACTTCTCTGATTCAGTTAATATGATATCAGCTTCACAGAGGTTTCCAAGAGAAGAATAACTATGATGGGATGCCTCAGCTCCTTTCACTTGAAGCCTGAACAAAAGACAGTCTCCTCGTTGCCCTGGCCAGGTGAACTGGACTGGAATAATCTCAGGAGTGTTTAAGAGCCACTCTGGACATATTACAACTTGGAAGGAACTACTAAAGAACAGCACAGAATGTGGAGGAGGTGAGCAGCCCTCAGTGCTGAAGGAACAGGTCCAAGACTATTTAGAAAGATTGGACATACACAAATCCATGGGGCCAGATGCAATGCATCCGAGGGTGCTGAGGGAGTTGACTGCTGGGATTTCCGAGCCATTGGCTATTATCTTTGAAATTGTGGGAGGTCCCTGATGATTGGAAAAAGGCAAATATAGTGCCATCTTCAAGAAAGGGAAGAAAGAGGATCCAGGGAACTACAGACTGGTCAACCTCCCCTCAATCCCTGGAAAAATCATGGAGCAGGTCCTCAAGGAATCCATTATGAGGCACTTGAAAGAGAGGAAGGTGATCAGGAACAGTCAGCATGGATTCACCAAGGGCAAGTCATGCCTGACCAACCTGATTGCCTTCTGTGAAGAGGTGACTGGCTCTGTGGATGTGGGGAAAGTGGTGGATGTGATATACCTTGACTTTAGCGAAGCTTTTGTTACAGTCTCCCAAAGTATTCTTATCAGCAAGTTAAAGAAGTATGTGTTGGATGAATGGACTATAAAATGTATAGAGAACTGGCTAGAGCATAGGGCTCAACGGGTAGTGATCAATGGCTCCATGTCTAGCTGGCAGCTGGTAACAAGCGGAGTGCCCCAGTTTGCTGCCGGCTGCTGTCTGAACGTAAAGAGACAGCGTGTCGGTACACACACTCTCCCTGTCACACTCTCCCTGTCACACTCTCCCCCTACACTTCTATGGGTTTTTGCGTGGCTGGCAGGGCAGTTTAAAAGCCGCCATCAGTCTAGCAGGCTGCCCATGGAACAACAGGCTTCAGAAATCTTCCTCGCGTGACTCTGGGCCCACCCTGTGTGGCACTGCAACCCCTTCCCAAAGCCCCCTGCGTGCAGTCGCACGGGGATAGCTACCCCCCGTGCACTGCTCCCTGTATTGATTCAGTAGCTGCTGGCGTGCATGCACCCCACTGACACAAGGAACCTAGTGTGGGCGCACAACAGCAGTTTAATTGCGGCAATGGCTGTTGGCTGGCGTAACTTCCGTTCACAAAACTCTGTCATGTAGACAAGGCCTTAGATTCTACATGTTCAGTGTGTCGTTAAACGTACCAATGTTTTGACACACAACTGATGCAGCTGTACAACAGAATGACTTACAGAATATAAACTGCACACATTTGACTTCCAATTCAGTGTAATCCCCCCTCCCCCTCTCCCCCCCCCGCATGCAAACTAACTTGCAATGGTCCACCCCACAGAGTAGAACTATGTGCCATGTTTTCCTCGGTAGAGAATCACCAGTCATAACACTTGGCCTTGATGTCGCACGTCTCATCTTCAAAGCATTTTAAAAATCCTTGGGCTACATCCTCAGCAGGTATAAACTGGCAGTGCTCCATGGAAGTTAATAGAGCTAGGTGGGTTTATACCAGCCGAGAGGCCAAACTATTCAGACCTGAGTATCTAACTGACACTTAAGTATTATAGAGACTAGGTGGGTGAGGGAAAATCTTTTATGGGACTAACTTCTATTGGGGAGAGAGACAAACTTTCCAGCTCCACAGAGTTCATCTTCAGGTTGGACAAGGTAAACGGATAGTTTAGCAGAATTAGTTGGACCGGTCAGGTGAAGTGGCCCATTAATGGTCCCTTAGAATATGTGCTAACTACATATACTAAACGGTCAGTCTGAGCTTGTCTATAGCTGTGACATTCTTAGACCTTTTCCAGCTCTGTTTGGCTACAAAGCCCGTCTCTTTCCCCAACACAAGTTGGTCCAATAAAAGATATTCCCTCCCCTACCTTGTCTGTCTAATCTGCTGGGGTCAGCACAGCTACCCCGCTGCATACAATGTCAGTATGATGTCTAAATGAGTGACAGATAAGGCTGGACTGAGATCTTCCCTGGAGTTGAGCACCTGCAGTTCTCACTGGTGCTCAGCCCGGGAGGTGGGGGTAGAGGGAAAGGAGGAAGACTTCGTGTCTGCCATAGATGCCCAGTTTGAAAAGTTTGGCCTATCTCTTGAGTCCCTTAGTCTTGCTGCTTGGCTTTATTCTTGCTTTGTGGAGAGAAGCTCAGTTGCCCCCCCCCCCCCACCCACCCACCCTCCCAAGGCTCAGCTACTTGTAACCATCATACTTGGCTTGTATTTCCATGTCCATATGACAGCTGGCTGTGAAATGCTGAGTAAGTAGGTGCTATGGTGATGGGCGCTATACAAGCCCTGAGATAGAGAGGTAGCAAGACTTCTGCATGAGCACAGGTATCCAGAACTGGAGGTGATTGTACTGTCTCGTTCATGCACACGTACTTTCCAGGGGAGAGTAGCAAAGGCACAGCTAGGGTGTCGTGGAAAAGAATCACACTGCTACATTTTAGAGTTGGATCGGGTGCAGCTTTAATTGTGACACACACAATCACATAACCATAGCTATGGGGAATACTATAGCCAGAGGGAAAACCCAGGTGGCTATAGGGAAGTCAAGCAGCATGTCTGGATGCTGGGCAAATGTACTTCACCTGACTACCAGATACAAAAGACTTATATAGGGGTTGCTTAGGTTCATTTACATGTTGATCGTATAGTGGGATTGGATTAACAGTTTATACTTAAGAAAGTAGACAATCACAATGCATAGTGGGCACACCAGACGCCCTCCCAGAGACGCCCAATGAGTCACTTGAGTATACAATGTTGTGAGTCTCTGTGGGGCCGGTAAGACAAAGGGACAAGTACTGGTACTTATCAAACAGGTGAAGTCTGTTCACAGACTTCAATAAGACTTAAGGCTCAACAGAGAACTTGCCTCTTGGGTGTGGTTCAGAGACCTCTTGTGGGACTTTAACATCTTTATCCTAATTTCAGTTGAGGCCTTCTGTTAATGGTTTAACCTGGGGCTTCTATTTCAGTTTCAGGCTACAACTTCAGGCCAGGCTTTCCATGACCAGTTTCAGGCCAAGAATTCTATTAATAAATGTAATGCTTATTTCTTTGATTCCACAAGGGCTTAGGTGTCGCTGGAAGCTGGGCGCTTAAACTACATTTGTGCCTCTGCACGGCTCCTTTGTACTTTGTCTGCTTATCGAAGTGAAGACGTAGAGAGCGTGAATGCCATTGCGTAGCTTTCCCAGGTTCTCTGATGTGTAGCTTTTAGGTTGCTCTCTCTGAAAGAAGCCAGTCATACCACCCTGGCACTGCCCTTCTCTTGTACATGGAGCTGTGCTGGGAATGGAAACTAGAGAACCACATTTCCCACAGGCCAAGCAGGGCATGGGCTCCCTGCAAAGAAAATGAGCCTCTGTCCCAGAGCTGGTAGCTCAGTCCTGCTTGTTCACACAGCTCAAAGGATTGGCTAGATCTTCAAAGGATGGAATTAGGATACATGATACCAGGTGCTACTGGATCTGCTCCAGGCAGAGTTAATTACCAGGTACTGTGGTAAGGGACAAAGAATCCAATGAGGGGGGACAGGGCATCCATAGAAATCCTTTTATTGGCCTTTTCTTTTTTTGCAGCTGAACTCACTTTCCAATTAATTCATGTCACTTTTGTCACTGAACTGGTTCTTCGATTATCTAGTGAGAGGGGGGAATTAGGAACTCAGAGGGCGATGGGCATGGCATGAGAGCTGGTGGTGTTGCTTTTTGTTCACAGCTGCTGGCTTAAAGGGACTAAGGCAGACCTTCTCTTGAACAGTTTCCAAAGGTGTTCCCTGATCTCTTTGGTCCTCAGGCCGTGGACGATGGGGTTAATGGCACACGGCAGTAGCAGATACATGGCAGTAAGCAGGTTATACGTATCTTGTGAGACAGACTTCCCTGCCCAGTACACGATGGAGGAGGACAGGCTGGAGCAATAGACGACCAGGATGACTGTGAGGTGACTGCTGCAGGTGTGGAAAGCTTTGTGTCGGAGGTTACCCGAGGTGATCTTCAGAGCAGCCTGGATAATCTTGCTGTAGGAAGCCAGGAGGAAACTTCCATCAAAGATGATCCTGGTGGATCTTACTATTAACCCTACCAGCTTGTTCCTGGAGATGTCCCCACAGGATAATCTCATCAGGGCCATATTCTCACAGACAAAGTGCCTGATGACATTAGAACGGCAGAACCGCACCTTGGAAGTCAGGACCACCACCGGGCTGACGAAAGACACACTCTGAACCAGGGCAGCCAGGGTTAACTGGATCAGGAATTTTTTCGTCATGATCTCCGCGTAGCGCAGGGGTTTGCAGATGGCCACGTACCGGTCCAGAGCCATCATGAGCAGGATATTGCAGTCTAACATCAGCATGAAATAGAAGAAGAACATCTGCACCAGGCAGCCGGCCAGGGAGATCTCGCTGAGGTCAAGCAGGAACGTGCTGGTGCTGCAGATGTCGACGGCGAGGAGCAAGGCGATGAGCACGTACATGGGGGAGTGCAGGCTCTCCTCAACCTTCACTGTGTGGATGAGGAGGGAGTTTGCCACGACAATCATCACATACAAGCAGAAGAAAGGGATGAAGAGGAGGGACCTGGATTGTTGGATGCCGGGGAATCCCAGCAAGAGGAACACGGCATAGGAGACATTGGCAGGTTCATTCTGGTTCCCTTCTGCCATCCCGGGGCGTGGCTGGGAGTCGACTCTGAGCTCCGACCTGGTTTGGCTCTGAAAGAGGAAAGTGGGATCTCTTGGTCTGTTAATACTGGCACCGCAGAGCCTCAAAACATGGCCCTCCTGGTCTGGAAGCACCGGGCCGCTCTCCCCTGGGGATCATCTTGCTGGCTGAGCCCATGGGAGCTATGCTGCAGTGGGGGGAGGGATGAGAGAGGGAACGGAAAGCATCAGCTGGGGGGGGGGGGGTGTTTCTCTCTCTCTCTCTCTCTCTCTCTCTCACACTCACACACACACACACACACACACACACACACACACACACACACACACACACACACACACACACACACACACACACACACACACACACTCAGGAGATAGCAATGCCCAAGTGCTTTTGCAATCTAATCTGGTAACATAAGGTATGAGGCATAACAAACCATCCCTCTCCATACCCTCCTGTGCCCTTTTTTAGTACCTCCCCCCCCTCCACTGATTCCCCTACCTGCACCCGTGTGTATCCCTGCTATAGAACATGTTGTCAGTGCTGATTTAATAGCTGCAGGGCTATAAAGGTGTGTGGCTGGTTCAGTGCCTCCAGTTCCAAGCCTTCAAAGCCAATTGATGGGGAATAGCTTTCCCCATCAAATTTCCAAGCGAGCCGGAAGCAGGAAGTGCTGCTGATTGGGTGAGAAGGCTCCCAAAGAAATGTCAGTAATAATAATTTTCATTATCTTTCACATAGCTGCGAAGTCAGCTGTGTCTTTATACTGAGTCAATGGGGCAGAGGCGGTCTTTCTGTTCTGGGTTTGCACAGCACCTAGCACAGTGGGGTCGTGGCCCACGACTGGGGTTCCTAGGAGCAATGGTGATTTATTATTATTTATTAATTGCAACACTTGGCTTTTTCACTCTATCCTCTCCCTTCACTCATCGCATCACTTCTAAAATCAAGCCCTGCTCCTGCAAACACGCGCTCACGTGCATAGCCTCAGGTGCATGAGGGATCCCCCTGAACTGACATGGGTAGAGTTACTCTGCTGTGGAATTGCTTTTCAGAATCAGACTTTTAGTCTGTAAATTCTTCAGAGCAGGGACACGTCTTTTGGTGCAATCTGCAAGTGCCTAGCATGCTTACGAGCCTGGTAAAATAACAGGTAGCGACAAAGCCAGCCTGGGGGATTAAAATCAGATGGGTTCAGAAGGTTTGATTAAAGCCTCCCAACTTTTACTGCGTGCGTCTCTGTGGTGAATCTTCCACCACCCACCAGTCCCTCATTACAAACTACGCTAGAACCCTGTTTATTCGCTGTGTCCCCTGCACCTACCCCGCCCCGGCTCTGATCAATGCCTCTGACTCCCCTCAGAAAGAGGACACAAAAATCAAGGGAAGCACCTTAGACTCTTAGTTGAGAAGTCTCCATTCACATACCAGCTAAGGTCCTGAAGCGTCATTTCCGTGTGGCTGCAGCAGGAGCTTTGAGCCAGTGGGTCTCTCCTCCCAGCAGGGTTCACACAGTGCCAGGTCATTATTAGGTTTATACACGAAGTGGTCTAGACAGCATGTGGCACTACATTTCCTCTATGTACTCACCAAAATCACGGGAAAATGACAGGCGAATTCCTGGGACTGGCACCAGGAACCCAGCCTCTGCAAACCTGTGTCTGGAAATGCCAAGGTGCGGATATTTATAATCCTCGCTGCCATTTCACACTGGAGTTTCATAATGGGCCGCGAGTCCCTGCTGAGGCTGGTTTTTAGGACAACAAACAGACATTGGTCTCGTGAGATCAGCAGTTAAATTAAGCCATTCTCATACTTGGAGTAGAGATAGTATGTAGATGTACAGCTTCACATAGGCCTTCATCCATCAGGGTACTTCAGTATATAGAATCACAGAAGATGAGTGTTGGGAGGGACCTCAGGAGGTATCTAGTCCAGCCCCCTGCTCAAAGCAGGGCCAACCCCACTACATCTGATCTACTGCCATACTGAACTTGAAACATTTGAGTGGTCCCTTTAACAGCAATGGAAACATTCACATGCTTGAAGTTAAGTGCATGGTTAAAGGAAAGGAAACACACATCCCGTAATCCTCTGCTGCTCAAAAGTAGCTTCTCTGACAGGTGGAGAAGCTGAGATAAAAGGCACAAACAACAGATTCTAGAGCAGTGGTGCCCAACTTTTCTGGCTCAAGGGCCACAGATATCATTTTTACAACCCTGAAGGGCCACCAGTCTCGGTCAGCAGGACCCCCCACTGCAGCCAGACGGAAGGAGTTCAGGGAGGAGGCAGCCTCCTAGCTGATCTCCTGTCTCCCTGGCTGGGGCAGGGGACCGGCACACATCCCATAGCCCTGTGTGCTCCACCTGGGTCCCTAGGCAGTGGCTCCCTTCTGCAGCCAGGGGCATGGAAGATCAGTGCTTCCCTCTCTTTGGCTCCAGTAGGGACCCCAGCACCTAGGGACCTAGGCAGAGGGCTTTGCTTTCTGCTGGAGCCGGGGGTGGGAAGCGCTGATCTCCCACCTCCTTAGCTGCACCAAGGAGCCTGCACCGGTCTTGTAGCCCCAAGGAAACACGCTCCACCTGGGTCCTCTTAGGCAGTGGTTCCCTTCTGCAGCCAGCAGGAGGGGAGCTGCGGGCCACTTTGAAAGCCCCCGCAGGCCACTTTTGGCCCCTGGGCCACAGGTTGGGAACCACTGTTCTAGAGCCTGCAGTCAGGCAGGACTTCCCCGCCACAATCACAGACTTACACCAGGTAAGTGATTAGTCACTATAGCCAGTGATTGTGTAAGAGGTTTACTAGGTGGCAAAAAGCCACAATTCCACAGTCAATAAAGAGAACAAGTTTGGTTAAAACCCCATCTGTGTATAAAGGGGAAACTAAAACAATCATTAGAAGTAAAAATACAAAACACTTCAAACAGAAAAGAGAGAAAGCAGATAGGGAGTGATATAAATTAGATGCTATGACGTGTAGACAATTGATAAGGGAAGCTAAAGGTACCAGGGGACACTCCATGTCTGGCAGGGCTGAGGACAATCAGAAGGAGATTTTAAAATATAACAGGACCAAAATAAATATTAGCAATGGTATAAGTACATGACTAGAAGGGGATGGTAAAGTTAATAATAAGGTAGACAAGGCAGAAGTCTTCAATAAATATTTCTGTGCTTTATTTAGAAAGAAATTGGATGATGGACTCATATCACATGAGGATGAGGCAGTGCTTTTCAGTCCATTAATAACTAAGGAGGAAGGTAAAAAGCCTTGATTAAGGATTGTGAAGGGGGCACACCCTCACACTGACAGAGAGGGGACTAACGAGCTCCTCTGGGCTTGTTCAACACCAACGAGATGCACCTGCAAGGCTTGTTCCGCCTGCAGGGCGGGGGGGAGAGGAGGAGGGAGCTTAAAAGGGAAAATCTGCCACAGGCAGGAGCGGTGAACAGGAAGAGGGGTGCCCAGCTTCAGACAGCTGAGCCAGGTTCATTGAAAGGGAGACAATAACAAGTCTCACCGCTCCCAAAGTTGCACAACTCAGCCTCAGAGCAGCATGGCCCATGAGAAGGGCTGGAGCTGGACCCCATGTCCCAGGAAGACTGCCTGAGCTCCAGGTCACCCTTTCTTCTCTTTACTTTCCCACAGACTCCGCCCTGCCATAAGGGAAGAAAGAGGTGAGAGGACTTTTTTTTTCCCTTTAGGCCTTGTCTACGCTACACATAGCCTCCAGGAGGTGTCCCACAATGCCCATCCTGACCGCTCTGCTCAGCAGTTTGAACTCCGCTGTCCTGCAGCCAGGTACACCGGCATCCGCCGCTCCCCTTTAAAAGTCTGGGAATTTTTGAAATTCCTCTTCCTGTTTGCTCAGTGTGGACGTCTCACACAGCATCTTCCCAGCTGACCATGGCGGCTCCAGGTAGCAAACACGTTGTGTCTTTACTATTGTTGCCTTGAGAACCTGCCAGCTCTCCTGAAATCTTTTTTCCAGGGCTTAATTTGTAATGAAAGAGGTGTCAAGGCTCAAGCAATTTTTTTTTTTTTTTTTTTACTTTCCTAACTGTTGCGCCAAGCCCTGGCACAAATTAAGCACTGCCTTTTCCCTGTAGATTTTCTTCCCACGGGCCCTTACCTGTCAGTTCTCTGAGTTTGTTAAAAGTCTTTTTTTTCTGAAGTCCATTGTCCTGCTGCTGCTGCTCTCACTCCTTCCTTTCCTTACAATCAGGAAATCCATCACTTCATGGTCACTTCCACCCAAATCACCTTCCACCTTCAGATTCACAACCAATCACTCCCTCTTGGTCGGAATCAAGTCTAAAATGGCTGTTCCTCTGACTACTTCCTCCACTTTCTGAAACAAAATGTTGTTTGTTCCAAGAACTTAATGGAAATGTTGTGTTTTGCCACATTACTTTTCCAACAGATATCTGAGTAGTTGAAGTTCCCCATTACTAGCTGGTTTTGTGTTTTGGATAGTTCTAGAAATGCCCCCATCCATCCTCTGGTTTGTAGTAGACTTTTAACAGGACATTACCTCTATTTTTTCCCCTTTTATCTATACCCGGAGACTTTCGGCTTTTCCCCTTTTATCTATGCCAATTAAGTCGTAATTTAGCTTGTGTACTAATACTTCCAGCTTTTCCTGTTTATTTCCCATTCTCCTCGTCAGACAGCCCCTGAGTTCCCTCTTGCTCCTATTACCCTAAAGTGACTTTCCATGTCGTCCCCCCCCCCGTCCCCCCCCCCCCCCGGGGCTGGATTAACCTGGAGACTTTCGGCTGGTCTGCCTCCCACTTCCCTCACCTCAGAACAAATGAATAATTTCTACTTTGGGATCTGCTAATTCTGGAAATATCGAGAGATGTCAAAATACCTCAGCATTGTGCCGGGTTGCATATTGTGCTAGTTGTATAAAAGGAATTTTTAAGATACAAAAATAGAATGACTGAGACCAAGGAGGTCCTTTATGAATTCATTGTGGCAATTTTGATCTGCACTTGGGTCAAACGGAGACCCAGTTCAGCAAGAGGACATAAGCTGTTTCAGAAAGCTGGCAAAGTTTTAAAAAATTCAGCTAATACCAGCTGAAACGGCAGCATTCTGAATTGACTAGGGTTTTTTCCTGACGTGTGCCTTTAATGGGTTGTGTTCGTGTTTGCTTTCTTGCAATCCGAGTGCCGTGAATTGTTATGCAAGCACAAAATAATGGTTTCCAGTCGACTCCTTGGCCCATTTATCTATAGCACTATAATCTGCCAGAAGGTTGGGAAAAAACTTTATTAAGATGTGAATGTCAGCTCCCTTGAGCACACAAGGTGTCACGCGGGGACAAGAGCACTGTGGGGTCGGGGGTGTTGATCCCTGAGCAAGGCAGGGGCCACGTTCTCCCTGCCCCACCAGAGTTACCTGCAAGGGAGAGGGCTCTGTTCTCCTGCTGTGTCTCCCCCCTGCACATTTCTGGGTCTCTCAGCTGTTCTGCCTGGCAGCTGGGCCTGGGCAGGGAGCCGAGGGGGCGGGAGGGAGCTGCTTCTCATGCTGGCTGAAGGTGGCCGCTCAGGGTCGCTGTGCTGTGTAGCGTGGCAGCTGTCTACAAGAATCTGGTTGCGGAGGTGGTGGCGGGCTGATCCCACCTGGCCCGGCTGACTGGGACAGGGGCCAAGCGAGCCGTAAACGTGCTGGAGGAGAAGGGAATCTGGCTCACTTGGCCCCTGTCTGTGGTGCTCTCGCAGGCAGCTGCCACGTTGCACAGAGCAGCGCCCCTTTCTCGCCCTGCCAGGTTTCCAAACCGTGTCAGAGGCACAGGCTTAAGTGCTTTGCAGAATCAGTCTCCAATCGAAAGCGTGCACGCATTACAAAAGGGACAGGAAATAATGGCGGTTCTTTCCCTGCTCTGATTATCTCTGACTGACCAGGTTAGCAGAGAGGGACATGGGGTCAGCATGCCACTGGAATGTAGTCCTTTGTAGCGGAATTGACCTGGTCACCTGACCAAGCAGCCACGTGCCTTGCGCCATTCTGACTTCTCCCAAGGAACATTGCTGCCAGAGTGGTACATAAAAAGATGTATAGGCAAAGATAATGGTTGCCATCTAGTGGCAGGTAAGAATAATCTGTTGTAACGTTGGTAAGGTTGTTGGTCCAGGAAGGCCGTTGTTATCTCAGCTGCAAATGGATGCTGCGTGTGGTTCCTAAGGTGCAGACAGAGATCACGTTCGAGGTACCCTGCAAACAGTGCCCTGAGTCAATTTCAGTTCGGCAAACAGAGCAAAACAAGTTGGCAAAAAGCTCCTACCAACTGTGTATAGACAAAGAAGGTGGTGTATGGACCCACTTAGCAGGACAGGACCACAGTTGGCCTTCCTTGCTTCTAGCCTCTAGACCAGGGGTTCTCAACCGGTGGTACGCGTACCACTAGTGGTACGCGGAAGACGGCTTGGTGGTACGCGCGGTGTTTCCTGCCGCTGTTTCTGCCGCCGATTCCCCCCCCCTTCGCCGCCGCCGATTCCCCCCCCCCTTCGCCGCCGCCGATTCCCCCCCCCTTCGCCGCCGCCGATTCCCCCCCCTTCGCCGCCGCCGATTTCCCCCCCCCTTCGCCGCCGCCGATTCCCCCCCCCCCTTCGCCGCCGCCGATTCCCCCCCCCTTCGCCGCCGCCGCCGCCGATCCCCCCCCTTCGCCGCCGCCGCCGCCGATCCTCCCCCCCCTTCGCCGCCGCCGCCGCCGATCCTCCCCCCCGCCGCCGCCGCCGATCCTCCCCCCCCTTCGCCGCCGCCGCCGATTCCCCCCCGATTCCCTCCCCTTCACCGCCGCCGATTCCCCTCCCCTTCGCCGCCGAATTGTTTTTCCACTGCTTCCTCAGAGAAACCCTGCCGCCGCCGCGAATGCTCACTGCCGCCGAAAGTGCCACCCACCCTGCCGCCGAAAACGGTTAAATGGTGGCAGGGTTTCGGCGGAGGTCATTGGCTCCTCTACGCATCCCTGCCGCTGCCAAAAGTGTTCCCCCCGCTTTTTTACCGAGTTCCATTGCGGCCAGGTACAGTGACTGTACCTGACCCGAGTGGTACTCGAGGGGGGGGGGGGAAGGTTGAGAACCGCTGCTCTAGACTGTTATGGCTCTAGACCGAAGAGGAAAACAAGACAAGAACCTCATTCCCACGAGGGTGAGGCATTCCAGAATGTTAGGGCGTGAAATCCTCAAGCCTGATCTTTGCGCTTCACATCCTGTAGACTTCTATTCATTTGCCCCACACGGGGCAGAATTATGCTGTGAATAGTTTGAATGATTTAGAGGAACTATACCCCCCAAAGGATCTCAAAGTTCTTTGCTAACATCCAGGGGAGCTAGAACATTTCTTCCAGAAAGATCCAGAATTTATTTAAAGGCTTCAAGTGACGGAGAATCCTTGAGAGCCTTTGGTAACAGTTAATTCCCCTCACGGTTAAAAATGTGCTCTTTGCTTCCAGTCTGAATCTGTCAGGCTGCAGGTTTCATGCTGGATAACCGTGAATGGGAATCATAAAAGATGAGGGTTGGAAGGGATCTCAGGAGGTGTCTAGTCCAGATATGTGATAGGCCCGGGGACCTATGGAGCAATGCAATGTGCTTCCCACCAGCCCACGATAGGGCTGGGTAGGAGCCCACCAAAGTCAGCAGGAGCTGCCTCACCATCTCCTTTTGCAATAATCTTAACCAAAGCCGGGAATACAGTCAGACCATCAGTCTGGCAGGGAAGCGTCAGGGAAGCTGGCAGTCAGCCCTCCGTCAAGGAGGCTCTGACAATCTCTACCAGTAGTGGGCCCAGTTCTTTCTTCCTAGCCTTCGCCTGCCACGAAGAAACTGGGTCTGGAGCACAAGTTGATGGCTGAGGTGCATCCAACCTGCTCAGGAAAGGTGGTTTTCGTGGTTCAAGTGCTAGCCTACGGCTTCAGGAGTCCCTGCTTTGCCACATACTCCCTGTGTGACCTTGGGCACCGCACATCTGTGCCTCAGTTGCCCCTCTGTACAATGAGGATGAGCGCATGGGAGGATATCTGTTTCCTGTTAACAGCACAGGGGCCTGACACACAGCTCAGTGCATTCCTGATTCCTTCCACCAGAGGGTAGTGGGGAATTTACAGCCAGTTCAGAGGATTAACACTGGTATGTAACATTGATAGAGCACTTTTCAACTTGACTATCCATACAGCACTATGGAAATGCAGCCACTGCTGGGGTGGAGGACAGCAAGCAACTGTACACAGCATGTGTGGGGTTGTTTGTCTGTGTGCGCACATAGTGATAATTTGGGCCAAGGACAGCAGGACCAGTCTTTCATCACGTGAAAAGTGCCAGGGATCTTTAATGTGGGCTCAGGATGAACAGACAGGGCAGAGTCTCAGTGTTGTTCTCTGAAAGATAACCCCCTCAGCCCTGCTGAGATTAGGGGTGGAGATTTCAGAAACTTTAGGCCTAGACAATCAAGAGTGAGCAGCCTTTAACATGAAAATGAAAAGGGAAAGAAATGATGGGGCTGAAATTCTTCTTTCTGGCCACTAGATGTAGCCCTTGCTCCATTCTTGGGTTAGCATTTGCCTGGAGCAGAATGAAGAGAGATTTTAGTACTGGGCAAAACTTTGAAAGGGCAGATCGTTTTGGGACCTTTCTGCACATGTGCATGTCAGGGTTTATTTTTTTTGGAAGGTTAGTTACTGGGCAATAAATCATACAAAAATTATATCAGTGGCAGTGGTAATAAAGGGCGTATCACTTTGCAGTCATTAACTAATATAAGGATTGATTGATTGGATAAACTCACAGTGTTTCAATCAGGGTGTTTGCTCCTTCCAGGCTGTTGCTCAGACCGATTGTATACCTCAGTTCCCCATCTGTACAATGGGGTGACAGCCCTGGCCTGCCTCCCAGAGCTGTGTGAGGATAAATACATGACAGATTGTGAGGTGCTCAGAGACTATAGGATAGTTTCACCATAGATCCAGGGCCCAAGCTTAATTTTTCGGGCCCAGTACAAACTTGTAACACGGGCCCCCTCCCACACACACATCCATGGGGATTGCAGCCTGGGCCGTGCCCACCAGGGCCTCCGGGCCCCAGTAAAGTGTACCCTTTCCCCCCCTGTCATGCTGGTTGGGGGGGGAGGGGATTTAACATATGGGTTAACATCAGTATGTCAAAATCATAATAATTCATGTGAGATACGCCATGTCAGGTACTGTTAGAAAGGCTGTAATGTGCTAAGTCAGATGATGATACTTATGTTCATGTGTAATATGTGAAATGGAAGTTATAGATATATTTGAGATAATTGTATTTTAAATTGTGCTGCCTGGGCAACACCCCAGACAGAGAGGCGGCAGGACAATAGCCTGCTTAATGGCCCATTAAGACACTCAGGGATGCAAGGGGCCCAGGAAGAAGCTAAAGGCAGACCTGAAGAGTTGCCAGGATTGGCCCATGTGACTCTGGACTCCATTTTAGTTCTTGTAACATTCCGCAAGACTGCATGGCCAGGGCCAGAGGGTATATACCAAGCCATAGAAACCATTTTGTCTTTGTTCCTGTTCAGCTGCAGACACACACCTGTCTCTGGATCAATTCACTTGCAATTGAACCGAAGGACTTAGGCCCATCCAGGTACTGGATGTGTACCAGAGGAACTGTACAAGCTTACAACTCCACAATTCTTCTAGAAACCTGATGTATATGGACTTTTAAACATTTGTATGTATCTGATTGTTCTAACCCTTTAACATTTCTCTTGTGGTTTATTTCTTTCTTTTTACAATAAATCTTTAGTTTTAGTTACTAAAGGATTGGCTGGTAGTGCGGTATTATAGGTAGGATCCAAACTTATATTGAACTGGTGCTGTGGCTGACCCCTTGGGGTCAGAGGGAACCTATTTAGTAAAGAGCATAGAGTTTAAATAACTGGTCTCTTTACTGGACCTAGTGGCTGACTGGGAGCCAGAGGCTGAAATGCAGTAAACGGGGCTGTGTGTATTTGTGTACTGGCTTCTGTGGGAATTCAGAAGTACAGTTTGTGACTGGTTGGGAAGCCTGACTTCAGTGTCACCTACCAGTGTTGGGACAATTTGCTCTCTTTTTACAGTCTGCCCTGACCTTGGCATTTTTAGGAGGCTACTCTGGGCATGAGACGGGTCACATCCCCCATAGGGGGGCCCTGCATAGATCATCCCTGCTCTGTCCCTCCTAGGAGTTGCTCATCTCTGGGCTGAGTGGGGGTTTAAAGTCTATGTCCACATCTGAACTGTGCAGCTGGTCCCGAGCTCTGTCACAGTCTGGATCTAAACAGCCCCAAACCTGGGGCATAGGGAAGAATCAGAGTCCTATCCCACATCTGGACTGGAGCTGGGCAGCTGTCCTTTAGGACAGGCCAGCCGAACCCTGGGTTCACACTGCCATCCCCAACACCGGGGAAGTTTGGATTCCGATGCACATCTGAGCTTGCCAGCTCTGATCCAGGGCAGGATCCATCCTGGGGGGAGCACAGACTGTCACAACCGGCTGGCCATGCGGGCTGTAATTTAGAGTGTGAAGCGGCTTCCCCTCCAACCTCCCCTTTTACAGTCATTTCCCAGAGCATTCATTTCCCGGGCTGGTGTTTTCCAGACTCCGGCTCGGTTTTGGCTCAAAGGTGAATTATCGGTGGAAAGTCTGAGCAAAACCTCCCCTGGCTCCAGCTCATCCCTGATGCGGAGCTGGGACTAACCGGGACAGAAGAGCCCAGGATATCTGAAATGGTTTCTTGGGAAGCAAGTCAAGATGTGCAATCACAAAGCAGCCCCTTAGCACGGCTACGTGCCGGCACATGGGTGAAGCTCTTGGAAAGCCGGCAGTGATGTTTCACAAGGCCTTGCTGCCTAATGGTCCCTCTACTCTGCTCCTGTGACATCCCCGGCATAGAGGTCACATCGCAGGGAGGGGAGGGGGACTGGGCTCCGTCTTTGCTCTGCTGCTGGGCCAGCCCTTGCATCCATGGACGGCTGAGCCAAAGCTAGTTCCAGTTCCTGCTCTCACGCTGGCGGCTTGGCACCAGGTCTTTTCAGGTGGAGTTGGCAGAAATGAGGCTTGGGCCCGGTGCGTGTAGGCTGTCCGCTCCTTGGGGCAGGGATTGTGTCTGAGCCCCAAAATATTCAGTTTTATGCACCTGGATTCCAAGGCCAGACGGGACGGTCATGATCATCTGGTCCGACCTCCTGATAACGCAAGGGTCGGGACTCCCCCGAATTAGTTCTTGTCTGAACCAGAGCCAAGCTTTGAGGAAAAAAATCCAGTCTTGATTTAACCATTGCCAGGGATGGAGAATCCTCGTGGCTTATCTATCACTACCCTAGAGAGAGCAGAAACCGAGCGGGTTACCTAAGCCAGTCCCTGCAGCACCTGGGTGTCCCCTGAAAACAGCCTCTCATCTCACCACTGACCAAGAGAAGGGAGATCTGAGGGGTTTAGAGGCCATGCAGGCCAGCAACCATGCTTCAGGGAAGAGTACTTGGTTTATGCATGCTGTGATTGTCTGTCACAGTGAGTGGGCCCTGATGCTGGCCTTCTCCGTAACGAACCTCTCTGCCCCTCATTGCTGCTGACGGAACGCTTAGATCTCTCTCCGGCACTGCGCTATTCCTAACGGTGGTGCGTCTGACTTCGCCTCCCTCGAACGAAAGGGGCCGCATGTCCTGGCAGTTAGAGAAGGGGATTCAGAGCCAGGACTCTGTGATCCTGGTTCTGGCTCTGCCAATTACTCCTTGTAGGAACTCGAGCAATTCCTGGCCCCATGCCTCAGTTTCCCATCGGTACAGTGGTTTCCCTTTCTTATACCCTGTTTCTGTCTTGTCTATTTGCGAGCCCTTCAGGGACTGTCTCTCACTGTGTGTGTGCAGCTCCTAGCACAAAGGGGCCTGGATCTCAGGGGGCACCCCTGGGTGCTACAGTAACCCAAATGCTGGTAGGTTTTTGCCTGCCTAATGTCTAAGATGTTCCCTGGACTGCTGTGATTTGCTCCACTAGGTGGGCAAGGCGTATTCCCCTCTTTCTCTAAGGCTTGATGAGTTGAGAGTTTTAAGGCCTAAACCAGGACGAAGATTTCCATTCCTATATCTTGGGGGGAAGGGGGCAGGGATCCCATTCTGAGGCTTTCCTTAGCTCGGTCCCAGCCGCAGCGACCGGCATCCATTCCAACCAAATCCCTGCTGTGCCTTCGGGAGCAGAGCTGGGAGTACGTGCGGCCTGCTCCGAATCAGTGAAAAGTTTTGTTTTGTTTTGTTTGTAAATGTAAATAAAAGCTACCTTCCTCAGAGGCTGCCCTGACGGCCTTTGTTGGTTCTGATACTTTTGAGTTTAAAGCTACCTACCACCAGCCCACTATCTGCCTCCACAGCTATGCCTGCCTGGGAGAAAGGAATCCAAAATGAAGGCCAGGCCATTTATAGAGGGAGCCAGCTCCTGGGTGGAGGTAAGCTAATTACAGGGGGAGAGGGCAGGTTTGGGGCCCTATATATATGGCTCTGGGTAAGAGCAAGGGGGGGCGTGATTAGCTCTGATGGTGTTAGAGAGGCTTCAGCTGCTTCCCTGGGCCCATTAGAAGCCATTCCTTGTGTCTCTGTAATATATAAGGAATCTGATTCTGATCTTGCTCCATTGACTTTAGCTGAGTTACCCCTGATTTGCATGGCTGTAAGTGGAGACAGAATTAGACCCTTGTCCATCTACTGCATTTTCCTGCTTGTCATTTTCACTCGCCTTTGTGTGCTTAGTTACCTCACAAACACCCTGTTCATTACACCCAGGCATCTGGCTACAACACTCGGGCCTTGTCCTCACTGCTAAAAAGGTGTGTACCTCAGGCTAACTAACACCTGGGAGCTATTTGGAAGTAAAAATAGAAGTTAGGAACCTACATACTTTTGCAGATCTGGGCTGTTCATTTTACTGCAAGATCAACCTGGGGCAGTGCTGTTCTCACCTAGTTTACCTCACGGTAAAACTAAAGTGTTGTGTCTTCTCTGTGATTTTTTACCTCCGGATAGTTCACGCACATTAGTTATCCTGAGGTAAAAAACACACCTTTTTTAGCAGTGGAGACAAGGCTTCACTCATCACCCCTCAGTCCTCATTACAGGAGACTGTAGGACAATGTTCTGAAGGCCAAAAGTATAACTGGGCCCAGAAAAGAATTTTATAAGTCCATGGAGGACAGGCCCGTCGACAGCTATTAGTCAAGTTGGTCAGGAAGGGCAGTCCCATGCTCTGGGTGTCTCTAAACCTCTGACTGCCCAAAGCTGGGCCGAGGTGACCGGGGATGGATTACTCGATAAATATGCTCTGTTCTGTTCACTTCCTCTGAAGCACCTGGCACCGGCCAATGTTGGGAGATGGGGCACTGGGCTGGATGGACCATTGGTTTGACCCAATATGGCCATTCTTATGTTAATGTTAATTCCCTAGGCAGCAGTTTTTGGATGGGCCACCAGAGAGGTTGTGATGATGATGGCGGCCCACTTTGGGGTCAGAGCGAAGGTCACCACCATTTAGGCTCATGGCCAGGAGAGGAAAGGCCCACGTAAGGCTGATGTGTGCGGAGGGGCAGAGTGTGTGGTGTGTGACACAGGTTGTGTGTTTTGGGGGGAAGTGACTCAGGTAGCTGTGGGTGGCAGGTGTGAGTTAGAGGCCTGGCTTGTGATTTGCGGCGTGGATGCGATATGCTGTGTGTTACAGGAGGGGTTGGAGCAGCCTGGGATGTGGCTGTGGGGCAGGCATAGGGTGTATGTTTTGGGTTATGGGGTGTGTGCCTGGAGTGGGATTTGAGTCCGGGGGAGTGTGTTGTTTGAACAGACTGTTTGGCAGTGTGTGTGTGGCTGTGTGTTTTGAGGTGTGTAGGGGCTGGAGTGGGTCATTGTGTGTGTGGGGACACAGGACTGTGTGCTTCAAGACTGGAGTAGGCCGCTCGTAGGCTGGGCAGAATTCAGTTTTTATTTGTAATAATTTTAAGGGATAATATCAATGTTTATTTTTAAGCTTTTTTTTTTTTCAATTTCTATCAATTTAAATTTTCATAGTTGTGGAAAATTAGGGGTTTTAAGCATTTTTAAAACATTTGTTTTGGTCAAAATTTTTCACAGTTGCAGGAAATTATAGAGGGGACCAGACAATGGGTGGTGGGGGGGAAGGCGGATGAGACAATATTTAATTACAGTAGGCGTGGAGATTCAAAAAGTGAAAGCTTTGTAACCATTAAAACACAAGTTGTCAACACTGGATGTCAAAATATAGAAAGTAAATAGCTGTCCACCAAACCCTAAGTTCTCAAGGAGCATTTTTGTCCTTTGCCTAACTGCCTATTTTGAGGCGTATCAAGAGAAATATTTGTCGTCTGTTCGTGGGTTTGCAGTGGCGTCAACGTTTCCTGACATTTCTTGACAAAAATTGAACCCTTCCAAGTCCAGCTGTTTGACAGGGCACAGCGCGGCCATGGTGGGAGAGGGTTACGTCTGTTTTGGACCCCGCAAAGGGGGTGGGTCTCAGAGCTCGGACTCCTGACGGAGCCTAAACATCTACAGTGCAATTTTACAGCCCCGCCCGCAGCCCAAGACAGCCGACCCTTGGTGCTGCGGGTTTTGATTGCAGTGTAGACGTACCTTTAGGCTCTACACTACCCCTCAGAGTCAGCTCAGGAGATCACAGGAGACAGTAGGGTGAGTTGGGGTAGCAGGCTGCTCCCTGACTCCTGGCTCAGCATCAGCCGGCGCCTTGCCAGGCCACGTGCTACTCAAGGGCTCACTCTGTGGGAAGACATAGGCCTCGGGTCCTGCCTTAGATGGATCATCATGTGACTTACAGCCAGGGAGGGGCAAAGTCACTGGGTCTCCTTCTGATCCCACGGATCCCGCCCCCCATGTAGATTGAGAGTAATTCCATTGAATGGGCTAAATTTCTCTGCCAGTGGAAATTGGGACAGCCGGCCCTGTGCCAGTTCTTACAGTTCTGCCAGTTCTTACACACAGAGAATTCAGCTTGATGGCATTACATTGGCATACCCCCAGAGCCAGCGAGTACAGATCTGGGTCCATGCTTTTCTCTCACACACACACACACACTTGGGGCATTTAGCAAACCACCAACTCAGCATGATTGCCAGCCAGGCAGGGGTGCCCGCTTGGCTCACCAGGTAGCATCGCCATGTCCTGAGAACCAAAAGGGCCCCACTTCTGGCCATGGCTGAAGTAGCCAGCAGGACCGTCTCCCCTTCCCAAGCCATCCATTCATTGACGTGAGTGGAGTAACATCAGGGAGGAGTTTGGTCCCATCAGGTGGGAAACTCCATTGCTGCCCTAGGCCCACACCCTCTCTCTGGATGGGCACATACCAGTGACTTCTATGGGAGAGACACTTCCATCCCCATTGGTAGAATTTGGCACCAGCGGCCCATGGCATAAAAGGAACTGGAGATGTGACAATATATGTTTGGGCCTTTGGCTAATTTTTCTTGCCTGAGCTACAAACAAGACAGAGTTAAAAGCTTCAAAAGTTTTTTCCAGCCAGCTCCCCTCCCGGGGGTTCTGCTCTGGCTGCAAGTCCAATTAGTGTTAACGAGATGGATGGTAAACATGGCACTAGGCCGTAGTAGGGTTGATTAGCACTGGCCAGGGAGACCTGAGGCTGGGGTCCGGCCTGGACGCAGGTGGGCCAATTAGCAGGTTGTTGTCACAGTTGCCAGTTCCGCTGGAGGATTTTACATCAGTTTCCACTTAAAAAAACACTAACAAGGTTAGAGCTAAGAGCTTCCCTGGGGGCGCTGGGCTATCACTCGGACTCTTCGCAGACACATCTCCGCTGTGTCTTTGTGTGCTGATCCCGAGTGAGCACTGGGGGCCTCGAGGCTGTGAGCGATGAGGGGAACTTTACTGGAGGGGCAGGATGCGAGTGAAAGTTTTCTAAGAATTTGGTTCAGATGCCTGGGCTGGATTTTCTAGGCCACAGCAGGCTTTGGCACCTTTGTCCCTGTTCCTTGCCGCTCCCTACCCCTCAGCAACCTGCCTGTCTCAGTAATGAACCCCTTCACTGCCCCCCCCCCCCCCCCCCCCCCGGTCTGTGTCCCTGCTTCTTCGCTCAGGTGCCGTAGCCTTTATGGCTCAGACGTGTCCCATGAACCCTTGCACCAGCTGCAGCCAGTGCCTCCAGTGAGGTGTTGGGGCAGTCAGCGCAAAGGATTCTGGGGCATATGAAAGGCCCAAAGGCCTCCACTTTGCTTGACTCAAACAGGGAGCAAGGGAGCCGCTGGTAAAGTGTGACTCTGGCCCGGCCTGTGTGTGAGTGAGCATGGCGGCCCAAATCCTAGCCCAGCACCTGGTTTTCCCAGGCGTTGCCTGCAGAGATCTAATATGTCAGGAAGTGATGTCGCCATGCCACTCAGGACGGACAACGTGGCAGCCTTTCTCCCTGCCGTGATTCTCCCAGCTCAGCCAATCCACGTAGGTGAGGCAGGTGCTGATTGGCTCCCCCCACACCAGCTCTGCCCCTGCAGCACCCCCGCTATCGCAGCTTGGACCTACATGTAGCGCTGCTGATGCCCTTCATGCTTGGCCTGCCGCACCCTTGGCTGTTCCAGGTCTTGTATCTTGGCAGCGACTGCCAGCGTTACTAACTTCCCCCTGTTGTGCTGTTTGCTCCAGGGCAGTGCAGCCTGTCTGCTTTGTGTCCTGGCACCACATCTCTTTGAAGCTGTTTGTATCAACACCCTCCAGCCTCGTCCCATCTGCATTGTAGGGCTGTGCTGTGTGCATGGCCCCATCAGTGTCACGGCAGCATGCTGCCGAGTCATTTGCATTTGGCCCTCACCAGGTTGTGTCAGTAAAGTTACGGCGCCAAGCCACGTGTCCTGCCATTGGCATCATCCCATTTGTGTGGCAGTTTTGGGCCTGGAGAGCACCGTGTCATGGCATTTGCCTGGCAGTGTCCCGCTGTTTGAGTTACTGCGTCGGGGGATCTCTGCTGCAGCTGTGTGTCATGCAGCCAAATATGTGTCACAGTGCCACACCCCTTGTGCTGTGCTGGGTTGCAGTGTTACAGTTGTGCGCCACTGGCAGTGTGGTGTGGTGGTGGTGCACAGTCAGGCTGGCTGGAGAAAGGAGCCCTTCTCAGTGGCACTGCCATTCCTTCACTGTTTTGAAGTGCTTTGCAAAATCCAGTCGATTTTGCTCAGATTTCATCTCGGGGAAAAAGAAGAAAACTGGGGGGAAAACGTTCCATCAATGTCAAAATGTCCCATTTCTAAATATGAAAATGAAACGTTTCAATTTTTCATTTTGAAACCACTTTTAGTTTAGGGTTTTTTTACATTTTGTGTGATGTTGTGTAGTATAGTATAACATAATGCAAAATAAAAAGGCACAATCAAAACAAAATGTTTTGCCTGATCTGAAACATATTTTTTCTCCCTGGAATTTTCCTTCTCAGATAATGGAGAATGTTATCTATCCTCAAGCAGAACAAAGCCAGATTTTAAAATCTTAGATGCTTTGCAAAGGGGAATTTCCACACCCCCCCGCACTGAGCCGTTTCCACCGCAACTCCAGGACGGCCAGCAGCCAATGTTCTGTTGGTTTCAGGAAAGTTGTGATGCATGATGCAAACCATGAGCTCCTGGCATCCCAAGTGGTCAGAGCCCGCACGTTCCTCATGGGGCCTGCACGTGGTGCAATCCGGCTCACGTGAACCACTGGGGCCCGTCGTCAATTGGAAACCTGGTCCAAATTCTGAAGACTTCACTCCATTCTCCCTTAGGCCAAAGTCACACTGGACTCCACAGAGAGACTCCAAATTTACACTCGTCTGACGGGGAACAGAAGATGGTCCATTGGGGCAAACAGGAGTGAGCAGATGCAGAGACAACGTGACAGGAGCTGCTCCCTTATGAATAATTTCCTATGCACTCTGCATGGGGGAGAATTTTCCATGGTCTCACCAGGGCCGGCTGAAAAGCCTGTGTGCTAAATAGAAGAGCCGAATCTAAACTTTTTTGAAGTTTGTAAAAGTTGTTAACTTTTCCCTCCCAGAGGCCCGTGCAGTTTCTGAGCCTGTTTTGGTGACATTTCCTGCCCTAGCTGGCTGGCTCAGAGAGCTCCTCTAAAAATCAGATACACATCGAAACATAAGGGTGTGTTTCCCACGGTCCTCCTGACCTTTGACACTTTGCAGTTTCTGGTGCAGTGCTTTCAGCGCAGCACACGGGGCCTCTTTGGAATTACAGCAGGGCAAAGAAATGTCAGAAACTGGGTCACCACAATGTCACAAACTGGGTCAAAATTGGCCATGTGGCAGAGCTGCCCTTTCCTCTGGTTTCATGTTATTGTTAGGCCACAAGTGAGGTGAATTTATTTGGTCTCAGGCCAGCTGCTGATTTGTGTGCATCATAAAATCGCTGTTCACCATTGCACTGTTTGTCTAACTGTCTAGTACAGGGGTGGGCAAACTTTTTGGCCTGAGGGCCATATCTGGGTATAGAAATTGTATGGTGGGCCATTAATGCTCTGGGATTGGTTCCAGTCAGGGTGCCGCTGGGCCCACGTGGTGGGAGAGGGATGGCAGGAAGCTGTGGGGCTGGGAGGAGGAATGGCCGCTGCCATGCTGCACAGCTTATTCCACAGGCTTTCTGCGGACCACCTGAATGGAGCTGGCAGACCACTGGTTGAACTGCAGGGCCTGATGAAAAGCTCAGACGGGCCGTATGCGGCCCGTGGGCTGTAGTTTGTCCCCCCTTCTCTAGTATCTGATTCCCTCTATTCAGTAAAGCTCCGGCGGTGCTGAGGCCCAGGACTGGCAGAGCAGTGACAGGATAGAACTGCAGGCATATGGGCCTGGTGAGAGCTGTGTGTGTGTGTCTCTGTGTGTGTGATGCTGTCACACAGTCTGTCAGCGCTGCAGCTAGCTGCAGTCAGTGCTGGCAGACATGCATTAGATAAGCCGCCTGGGCCCGATCCTGTTCTCATCTGCCAAACTCCCATTAACATCAGCAGGGCAGGATCAAGCCCTGGAACACACAAGGGATTTGCACTCCCTCACAGATCCCTGCTTGCAGGTGGAGCATTTGGCATGAGCTGAAAAACAGAGGCCAGACTCATTATGGGGATTTGACCTTAGGATCTGCTATGCCAGGGTTAGGATGCTCAGAAGTTCATTCCTCTTAACCATCGCGTGTTGTGACAGCCCCTCTGTGTCCTGTGAACAACCCCCAAGGTATCCTAGTTACCCCATCAGCAACCACACACAGTAGCTGCCCCCCATACTATTCACCCCAGGGCAGTTTCACCATGCACAGTGTCAGTTGCCTTGTAACTCCTGTCTCAGAAAGGGTGACCCCGACCCAACCGAGGAAATGCCATGCAGCATCTTTGCCTCTTTAAAGATCCCCTGGTGCCTTTTCTTTGCTGGGCAACACATCTTTCATAGGCCCCTTTGCACCATTCCCTGCCACACTGCAGACACCTGTCAAGTGTGACTGACATCTGATGGCAGTAAAGCTCCAGGTTGACCACTGAAGCGTTTAGGCTTGTCCAGCAGCCGCAGGGTTAAGCTGTTGATTGCTTTTGGACACTCAACCCAAGGGCCAGATTAAAAACTGGAAAGTTAGACACTAACTAATGGGCTAAACTGCCCAGAGGTTAATTAATTGGCTGCAATCCATTCCTCAGTGGCCACTCAGCGGCTACTGCTAACGAGGACCCTGCCATTAAAGGTTGCATGTAAACAAATGAGAGTTATATTTTTCCTTGGGGGCCCACTTAATAAACAGTGGACAAGCTCAGAGATCTCCAGTGACCCATGGAGCAATCAGCCCACAGATAATGTGCAGGCACCCAGGAATTACAAAGGAGAAAAACATGCAAATAAAAATTTAAAGGGCCCGGGACTGATTCTTTGTACCTGTATACCAACGGCCTAAGAAATAAATCAGGAATAGATCAGTATTATAGATTTGATTGTGTCAAAATGTCGCCTACCTCTGACCCCCCAAATGACACTTACATGCACCCCAGGTATGTAACGTGTGGTCTGGCAGGGAGTTTGGGGCAGCTTGGAGATGGCTATGTTAGCCTGATTCTGCCAAAGAGCATGGGAGCCCCTCTGGGTGTTATGAGCCATCGCCCTGATTCTTCTCTCAGTTACACCAGTGGAAATCCGGAGGAACCACTGAACTCAGTGGGGAGACTGATGTAAGGGGGATGAGAATCAAGCTCACAGTTGTTTTCTCCACTGGTTTCTAACATACACAGTGTTCACATCCCAGCCTGGGCGCCTGCAATGTGAACTGCCTGCCACACGATGGACCCTTTGGCCAGCAGAAGAGGCTTCAGTGGATAAAACAGGCTTGTTTATGTGGCTTTTCCCAGGCAGCTGGGATTTAAGTGCTTGAAACTGACAAGCAGATTAGAACAGGAATGTTTGACAACTTCCAGCCCCTGCTGCTTCTGGGCCAGATTCTGATGCCCTTCCTTACACCGGAGAGTATCTTACTAAGTGAGTCGTCCCATTGAAACCATTGAGACGAATGCAGAGTAACAATACGGGATCTGGCTTTATGCTGCAAACTCTGACCCCTCCCCAGCACACACATGTTTTACTCCTTGGCATTTGGGGAAAAAAAGTAATGAAACACATAATATAATAATAAAAAAGTAATAGCTGATAGTTACTTTTATTATCATACTTTTATTATTATTATTATTATTGCATCAGGAAAATAATTAATTCCCTATTCTAAGGGGATCCTGTCCCCCACAGAAGAATTTTTCCAGTGTCTTCTATGGGAGTGAGGAACCAAGTCCAGTATGACTATAAGATGACAGTGAGGCCTACAGAACAGAACCATTTTTGCAGCCTGCCTACATAGAACTCACCTTTCTGTTCCTCTTCTCTTGTATTTAACTTTAATTTCCTTGGAGGCAGCATAGTAAGATAAGCATATAGATAAGGCACCGGCCTAGTGATTAGAGCTGTGCAAAAAATTTTGGGCACATTTTTCTTTTGCTAAAAAACACAGCTAAGGTTCGATTGAAACATTTAGTGACTTTGCCAAATTGTTTTGGCTGAAAAACGCCCACCAAACAAATCCAAACAAAAACCAAAACAAAACTATCCTCCCCTCCCCCCCAAACAAATATTTCCACTTTTTGATGTGAAAGGACATTGCATTTCAACATTTACTTCAATTCTATTAATTTTATCAAAGAAGGTAAAAGAACATTCAGAAACTAAATTAACTGTTTCACTTGACTCAAAACTATTTTTTTTCCCTTTTTTGTTTCGCTGAAATTAAAAAAAATAAATATAATTTTGGGCCAACACAAAATAAAATTTCCCCTTTTCCTTTTTTAGTTTGG
The DNA here is from genome assembly GCF_026122565.2 of Emydura macquarii macquarii. Classification (NCBI taxonomy): domain Eukaryota; kingdom Metazoa; phylum Chordata; order Testudines; family Chelidae; genus Emydura; species Emydura macquarii. Next base: position 6,342 of record NW_027133002.1, on the reverse strand, counting down.
CTACTGAACTGGAAGATTAGTTATTTGTACAGCTCTACTGGGGACCTGGGTTCAGTCCTCAGCTCTGCCGCTGCCCATGGGCAAGTCACATCACAACCCTGCGACTCAGTTTCCCCAAGTGAACAATGCTGTCCTTTGAAAAGTGCTTTGATATGTCTGGGTGAAAATCACCATGTATGAGATAAGTAGGGTGACCAGATGTCCCCATTTTATAGGGACAGTCCTGAAATTTGGGGCTTTTTCTTCTATAGACACCTATTACCCCCCACTTCCTGTCCTGATTTTTCACACTTGCTATCTGGTCACCTTAGAGCTAAGTACTGTGATTATTCATGGATACAGCCCCTGAACCGTGGCACTTTAGCTACAGTGCTGCCGGGTTACCAGAGACATTTGAAGGAGTCTTGAGAAATCCCCCCAAAAGCCTAAGACTGGAAACCTGAGGTGATTCAAGTATGGTACATAGCTCTGTTGATGCACCTCAGTCCTGACCTGCAGGGCCCCCTACATTTCTGCTCCTGAACTCCCACGCTCAGATCTGCCAATGTACCAGGTCCTGACTCACTGCATCTCCCCGCTCTTGCAGACCTTGGCTCTCCTGAACTGTGCAAGGTCTTTGATTGCATAGAGTGGTCCTCAAACTTTTTGTAATACGTTTTTTATATTTAACACTATTTTACATGCTAAATTTATAACCCTATTGTTTAAAATGAATTTACCTTTTCTTGCCACTTTTAAATTAAGACTAAAACACATTTGTATTGAATGATGGTTATAAGCTAGCTTAGAAGGCTGCGTGTTCGAATCACGTCGGGGTCACCAGTGTGGTAATCGGTGTGTGGGTCACCGATGTTTATCAGTGTAGGTTGCATGCGTGTGTCCCTCTGTAGATGCTGTCCCAGTTCTGATCAGGAAACTGAGACGGCTCTCACGATCGAATGAGTCGACACGACCACAGATTAGCTGAGCAACGAAGGCACCCAGGCCAGGTTTATTGCGTGCAGCACAATGAGAAATGACTTACGGAGTATCTCTGGGTCAGTTTCATATTGGCGGCGTTACAACGGTCTCGGCCCAATGGCGGGACTTTCCGTTATCCCCTAGACTGGAGGCCGGTATTCCCTCGAACACCCTCTTTTATACACTGTTACATACACTTTCGTTCTGCCCCCTTTGACATAGGTAGTTGCTACCCTCCTGACATAGTCTAATGCCACCTTTTTCCGTTGATAGGTTGATTTGGGCACCGCCACTCCATGTATCATTTCTATCCATAAAAGTGTCATTTCAGAGAGTTAGTATCTTGGTACCTCTTATACCTACTACATATTTTAGTAATATTTTGGCAGTCTTACAATCTTGCAGTATCAGCACTTTCCTGTACCAGTTTCAGTTAACTTGAGTGTCCCCTTATACTTCTGTTCACTCGGCTTTTTCCATTTAGGCCTTAGCCTGTTTTATAGGCCTTAAGCTCTCACTTCTTACTACAGCAGAAAAGTTGTTTTTTTAAATAGTTACTGTATTATACTGGGGGGGGTGGTGCAAATAAACTTTGTCAATATCACTTTTCACAGCAGACTTAGTGTTCCATTGCCACTCTTACATCTGTGCTGCTGCTGGTGGTGGTGCTGCCTTCAGATCTGGGTGGCTTGCGGCCTCCACATAATAACTTCAAGACCCCCCTGAGGGGTTGCGACCCCCAGTTTGAGAATCCCTAGCATAGGCAGACACCAATCTTGTCAAAAGTGAGGACAGAGGACTGGGAACAGCCTTTGGTCCATGAGGGGGAGAGGCAGAAGGGGTAACATCAATCATTTGTGTGAACTGTTATTTTTTGCATGGGCAGAGCCCCAGGCCTCACTTCGCTGTGCTTTCTGTTTGTATTGTTTACAAGACAGGCAGGCTGGTGTGTCCTTGTGTACAGGTGTACACCCCTGCTTTGGTACAAACTATCATTTGTGCTTGCCCAAAGAGAAGATTTGCACCCACATGTGGCTAGATGCATACCTAACTGTGTATTCACACAAATGTTTGCACGATGGGCTGTGTGAAAGATTCCTCTCTCTGCAAAAGTCTGTGGCAGAGGAACTGTGAGAGCTGTTGTAATAACTGGGCCTAAAACCGTACCCTAATTGTGAGCTCAGCTGTAAAACGTCTGAGTGACTTCACAAGATGTCACAATAACCTTTAATATTAAATGTTGGTGGGAAAAGATATGAAAAGGAGACAGAAAAAAATTAATTTGGCTAAATGAAAGGGCCTACTGGTATGGTTCAAGTACTACGTTACAATCATGCTTGGTAAGCGCAAGAAGATGTGGAACTGGAAATGAACCAAACTGGTGTGTCAGATATTTGGCCTAATTGATGGACAAAATAATGAGACAGATGAATTATGCGGCCCACTTTCCCCCTTTTTGGGTTTTTTAAAAAGAGACTTTGGGAAAAAAACACCCATCATCAGCATCCTCTCATCCCTTGTCCCACCTTGCATCCCAGCTCGTCCAGACTGAAGAACTCTCTCCCAGGAGGACACTGGCTGGCCTGGCTTTTGTTTAAGGACCTTTGTTTTCACCTGTGGGTGCTCAAAGTCATCCCATTATCATGGCATCCAGTCCTCAGCCTGCCCATGGGGATATCTATTTACCGGCACCACACAGGCACGTAAGATAAGAACATAAGAACGGCCATACCGGCTCATACCAATGGTTCATCAACCCAGTATCCTGTTTTCTGACAGTGGCTAGTGCCAGACACTTAAGTGGGAATGAACAGAAAAGGGCAATTATCGAGTGATCCATCCTGTCGTCCAGTCCTAGCATCTGGTATTGATCCTGTATTGTATTCTCTTCCATTGTTGTGTTATTTTCTGCCCCACTCTTTCTTTCCTGCTATTCTATCTCATCCTCATAGCTTTTCATCAGGTCCTGAAGTCAGTGAGATTACATTCACCCCAACCTGCCTTGTATAAGGAGAAAGGATCCAACCAGACGACCGCCCTGATCAGAGCATATCTAACGAGGGTCCAAACAGCAGGTATTGTGGTCAGCTTGCCATTCAAATCATCCACTCATAACTAACCAGTGATGCAGTATTCCAAAATCATCAACTAAAGCATATTTCACACGTCTTTTCTATCCTATCTCTCCTCCACTTTGAGTCTGTCTGTTTGTTAAGAACAGGATAAGGGAAGGCCCTTCACTTCAGGACTGAGAGTAAAATTAACCTTCTCTTTCTCATCATAGACATTTTCCTTTGAAAATAAGAGAGTGATATTTTGATTCCAAGAGGAGAGAGACTTTGATAAGGTCTGACCACGTTTGTTTTGCATAATCACTCAACCAGAGTTTCACTATAAATGCTTGTTCTCATTTCTTGTTCCTTCTCATGTTTCAGTTTGAATGAATGCTTTTGGGTGTTTGCCAACTAACAAAGTCAAACCAAAGGCTTTATTTAAAAATAACCGGGAACCTGCATGTTGCTGTTTAATGTTGAACAGTCAAAGCGTTTATAAACACATTTAACTAGTTAGGCCTTTAAGATCAATATCAATACAACAGATCCTGAATGTAGGAGGTGCTGCATGAGATACCCAATCTGTCTCCTAGCTCCCTCTGTGTCCTTTCTCCAACTGTAGCCAAAGCAGGATGTTTCAAAGAAAGACAAAATAGCCAATAATCACAGAATCATAGAATATTAGAATTGGAAGAGACCTCAGGAGGTCATCTAGTCCAACCCCCAGCTCAAAGCAGGACCAACCCCAACTAAATCATCCCAGGCAGGGCTTTGTCAAAATGCACATTAAAAATCAATAAAGATGGAGATTCCACCACCTCCCTAGGTAACTGACCCATCCGTGCCTAGGGTAGCCACCTGAAAATGCCAAGGTCAGGGCGGGCTGTAAAAAGAGAGCAGGTTCTCTCAGCACTGGTGGGTGACACTGAAGTCAGACTTCTCAACAAGCCACAAACAGTGCTTCTGACTCCCCACACTGGTTATCAAGAAGCTAAAATAAAAATATACACAGCCCCCTGTGACCTGTCCCATGCTCAGGGTAGCCAATTGATAATGCCAAGGTCAGGGCAGGCTGCAAACGGAGAGCAGATTCTCCCAGCACTGGTGGGTGGCACTGAAGCCAGACATCCCAACCATCCACAAACTGCACTTCTGAATCCCCACAGAAGCCAGTATACAAATACACACAGCCCCCTTGACTGCATTTCAGCTCCTGGCTCCCCAAATCAGCACTAGGTCCAGTAAAGAGACCAGTTATTTAAACTCTCTGCTCTTTACTAAAAAGTTCCCTCTGACCCCAAGGGGTCAGCCACAATACCAGTTCAATATAAGTTTGGATCTTACCTAAAATACCATGCTGCCAGCCAATCTTTTAGTAACTAAAACTAAAGGTTTATTGTAAAAAAAAAAAAAAAAAGAATAAACCATAGGAGAAATGTTAAAGGATTAGAGCAATCAGATACATACAAATGATTAAAAGTCCATATACATCAGGTTTCTAGAAGAATTGTGGAGTTGCAGGCTTGTATAGTTCCTCTGGCATACATCCAACACCTGGATGGGCCTCAGTCCTTCGGTTCAATTGCAAGTGAATTGATCCACAGGTAGGTGTGTGTCTGCAGCTGGACAGGAATAAAGACAAAATGGTTTCTGTGGCTTGGCCTTATACACTTTCTGGCCCTGGCTATGCTGTCTTGTGGAATATTACAAGAACTAAAATGGAGTCCAGAGTCACATGGGCCAACCCTGGTAATTCTTCAGGTATGCCTTTAGTTTCTTCCTGGGCTCTTTACTTCTGTAAAGGTTTTGATGGGCCATTAAGTGGACTATTGTCCTGCTGCCTCTCTGTCTGGGGTGTATCCCAGCTAGCACAATTCGAAATACAGGTACATCAAACATGTCCATAACAGATATAACACATGAACATAAGTATTGCCATCTGACTTAGCACATTATAACCTCTCTAACATTACTTAACATGGCATATCTCACATGAATTATTATTATTTTCACACACTGATGTTAACCAATATGACAAATGCCTGCCCCCCAACCAGCGTCACACCCCCAATGCCGGAGTGGTATAGGAAGGAGTAATCGGAGCTCCTGAATACACCTCAGGAGCCTCCCTCATTCAGACAGCATGACACCCCCTTTACTGCATTTCAGTCTCTAACTCCCAATCGGCCACTAGGTCCAGTAAAGAGATCAGTTATTTAAACTCTATGCTCTTTACCAAAAAGGTTTCTTCTGACCCCAAAGGGTCAGCCCACAGTACCAGAACAATATAAGTTTAGATCTTACTCAAAATACCATGCTGCCAGCCAATCCTTTAGTAACTAAAACTAAAGGTTTATTATAAAAAGAAAGAAACAAACTATAAGAGAAATGATAAAGGATTAAATCAATCAGACACATACAATTGATTCGAAAGTCCTTATATATCAGGTTTCTAATAGAATTGTGGAGTTTGCAGGCTTGTATACTCCCTCTGGTGAACATCCAGTACCTGGATGGGTCTCAGTCCTTTGTTTCACAGCTTCAGTTCAGTTGTAGATGAGTTGATCCAGAGGTAGGTAGGTGGATGAAGACGACTGAAGACAAAATGGATGTGGTGCAGCTGCCTTTTGTATCCTTTGGCCTTTGCCAGGCTGCTGGTGGAATTTTACAGGAATAAGATGGAGTCCAGGGTCACATGAGTAAGTCCTGGTGACTCATCAGATATATCCCTGGCTTCTCTCCCTGGGCCCAGTGTACCTGTGAATTTCTTAATGGGCCATTAAGCAGGCTAGTGCTGCAGCCATCCTGTCTAGGGTGTCACCTAGAAACACAGCAGAATTTGAAATAAAGATACAAACATATACATAACTTCCATTACAAATATAACATATGAACATAAACATCATAAAATTGCTTAGCACATTATAGCCTTTCCAATGGTACCTGACACGGCATATCTCACATGAATTACTATGATTTTGACTTACTGATGTTAAACAATATAGTGAAAAAGTTTTTCATAATATCCAACCAAGACCTCCCCCACTGCAATTTGAGACTATTACTCCTAGTTCTGTCATCTGCCAACACTCAGAACAGCCTAGCTCCATCACTTCTGGCTCTCTAAAAAGAGGCAGAGTGTGCTAGTTAGCAGTGATTGTACTACCTATCACTGGCCCTAGGCATATAGTGCTGGCAAGAAACAGCTCTCTGGCCTGGGCCACATTGTCCACACTAACCAATAATGAAAAGTCAATGGGTGAAGTGTTGTGGCCTGTGCTATGCAGGGGGTAAAAGGAGATGCGACACAGACACAGACTGTGCAGGG